>NC_133659.1:111970327-112293661 GCF_037893015.1 Macrotis lagotis
CTACATTTAGGCTCTAAATCTATGACCCCATGCACATTTGACATGAAACTCAAATCAGATAATTCTGAGAATATTTAAGGACAGCATTAGAATCAGAATAGTATTCATATTAAAAACTGAGGAAAAATTTGTAAAATTTCCACAACAAACATTTTCATCAGTGACAGTAGAGTCAGCCTTTTGGATAGTCACCACTATGCTATGGGAGGAAGTATAAATAGCTTAAATAAAAAATGAGAGAAAAAAACAAATGGATTCATTTTAGTATATACAATGGAGTTCCATGTAGAAGGTGACAGTTTTGAGAAAATTGATAGATTGATTTTGAAAATATTTAAAAGAGGGGAAGTCACCAGGTGATTGGAAAAAGTAACAAAGGTCATCCCTAAAGATAGGATTTAAGTTTTGACAACTCCATGAAAGAGATGAAGATCCTGATTCCATTCAGCTCTCTTCCAATAAAGTGAGAAAAGCCACTTCATCAGCTTTCCCTCTTCATTGCTCCTCTTTTCTGAACTATCTAGCAATCTCAGAGGACATCATGCTGAGGCCACACCCTTAAGAATGTCCATCTTAATTTATTCCCCAATGATTTACAGATTCCAATATAGTCATACTCTCTCTATCCCAGTGACCAAGAACTTCTAGCTATCAATATTGAAACCCAATTCTCTGTCCCTCACTGCAAAATTCTTTATTCTCATTCTCTTCAACTCAACTTGTCTAGTTTTTCATTCTAAAGCTATCTACAACTCTCTGGTGTTCTCTGGAATGTTTGTTACATAGATAACAAGCTTGTTTATATTTTAAATCTTTTCCTTTCCCACTCCTTTCATTTTATTGCTCCCAAAGAGATTTGGATCACTTCTGATGACTCATCTTCCCTGGATACCCTTTCAAGCACTGGTTGTACTGTCAGTCATTCTCATCTCCCCTCTTTGGGAGAGGTGGGGAAGTTGAAATAATACTTGCTCCCTGTGGCCACCTCCAAGCTCACTCTCTGCCATCATCACCCAGTAAACTTTTATAGTAGAAGGTTCACTCAGTCAATTAAATTCTGGTAGCTGAAGGTCTCCCAACCTTCAGGATACTTCCTTTCCTTCCTCGAGAAATTCTGTACCTTGTTCACCATCTGTCAGCATCTCCTCACCAACACTTGCCCTGCTCTAGGAAGACTTCAACTTGCAACTTGACTCCCTTAGCCACTCTACCTGGAAGTTCCTCAATTCACTCATTTATCATCCCACCTTAAGCTACATACAGATTGTCATTCCCTTTATTTTTCATTACCCACAAGTTTTCCAATTTCATGTTCATATACTTTTTTTAAAAAAGAGCTTAATATTTTTTCTAAATAACATGTAAAAACCAATTTAATATTAATATTTTTTAAAATTTTGAGTTCTAAATTTTCTCTCTTCCTTTCCTCCCCCATTGAAAAAGCAAACAATTTAACATAGATCATATATTTCTATATATTGATTCTGTGAAAGAAAATCACAGACTTAAAATTTCTGAGAAAAAAAGTTAAGAAAAGTATATACATTTAGACTCTATCAGTTCTTTCACTGGAGATGGATAGCACCTTTCAACATAAATCCTTCAGAATTTTTTTGGATCATTGTACAGTAGAACCTCAGTTTACGAATTTAATTTGTTCCAAGATTCTATCCCTCCTCACCAATATTTTGCTTCTGATTGCTGACAGCCTCACACTATCTTTTTCCTGTCCCCTCCCCCTCCCACTTCCCTGTAAGGCAGGATAAATTTCTAAATTCAATTGGCTATCTATATCAGTTCACATCCCTCTTTAAGTCAAATCTATTGAAAAGAAGATTTGCTCAGTGTTTATAATCTCCCTTCTTTACATCTACTATAATAACTTCTTTGTTCTTGTTCATATTGTGATAAGTATACGATTTATTCATATTGCAAAGCGAATTTTCCCATAGGAAATAATGTAAAGTCAGATGATTGGTACCACAGTCTCAAAAATATTAATATAAAAATAATTATAATTTTAAGTAAGTTTTTGGTCACTAATGCACCTGAAATAAAATAGTAACAGTTAGTACTTGCACTTTACCTTTGAGAAGAATCATGACTTGGGGGCAGCCAGGTGGTGCAGTGAATAGAACACTGGCCCTAGAGTGAGGAGGACCTAAATTCAAATCCAACCTCAGGCACAATAATTGCTTAGCTTTGTGACTTTGGGCAAGTCATTTAACTCCATTGCCTTAATTTAAAAAAATAAAAAAAGAAGAGTCATGACTGTCATGAGGGAAATGAGAGGGAGGAGGAGGAAGGGTTATTGCTTGGAGGAGAATCTCCTTTCATGAGAACATTAGGGATTTCAACATCTGGGGTGTTTTCTCTTATGGTACGTTCACTAAACTAACATAACTGCCTTCACTTATTTTTTGATTTTTAGAAACACTTTCATGTTTTGACTTACTGATTTTTTTTTCTTTACATTTGCTTCTGACTAGGAATCTATTTAATGACACATGTTTGTGATGTTTTTTCAGAATGTCATGGAAATTTAGCATTGCACTATCGTTAAAAATACAATTTGTTGTAGAACACACTTGTAATAGTACTGTTAAGAGCAAGTGATGCTGCTTTCACAAAGAGTCAGTGCTGAATGAGATCAATTGGAAAGTATATTGACCTGAGGTGTTTGACATATGAAAGTAAAAAAAAAAATTCCCTAATTGATTGTCATCCCTTCTCAAATTGTTCAAGTCCAAACATGATGTTCATAATGAAAATTTTTGTTTGTCCTGCAGGACAAATTTTGTGAGAAATTTTTCCTTGTCTGGGGAAACTAGGTTACTCATAAACCAAGGTTTTTACTGTATTGCTGAGAATAGCCAAGTTATTCATAGTAGATCTCTTACAATATTACTATTTCTATGTATGATGTTCTCCTGCTTCTGTTCATTTCATTTTGCATCAGTTTATGTTAAATTTTCCATTTTTTTCTTTTTTCTTTCTTTTTTTTTCTAATTGTATGCAGTTTTTAACATTCATCTTTTTGCAAACTTTTGAATTCCACATTTTTTTTCTATTCCCACCCACCCTCCCCATGGAGGTGGATAATCTGATATAGGTTGTTAACAATCATTTTTAACATATTTCACAACATCTTAGGCATGTTGTGATAGAAGAATTAGAACTAAGGGGAAAAAAAGATGAAAGAGAAAGAAATCATATCAAAAAACATTTACCTCCATCCTATCTTCCCACTATTTTCTTTCTTATTTCTCCTTATCTCTCCTCACCAATGATTTGCTTCTGATTGCCTATAGCCTCACCCTGTCCTTTTCTGTCTCCCTTCCCCCCCTTCCCTATAGGGCAGAATAAATTTCTAAACTCCATTGGGCCTCTATAGCATTCTCTCTCTTTAAGTCAAATATGTTGAGAATAAGATTTACTTGGTACTTATACTCTCCCTTCTTTATATCTATTATAATAGCTTCTTTGTTCCTGTTCACACAGTGATAATTATTGTCTAATGTCTATACCTCCTTCTCCTACTTTAATCCTTTTTTTACATCTTAATTTTTTATACCCATCTTGTAACTCCACCCTTTGTCAAAGTATACTCCTTTTAACTATTCTGATAGAAGCATAATTCTTAAGAACTATAAGTATTATTACCATCATGATCAATTTATAACTACACCTTCTGAGTGCCCTCTCCCAACTGTCCCAATTGAATTGCAACCCTCATAGGTTCAAGTAAATCCTCCCCTCTATCTAATGTTTCTTTTAACTGTCCTTAAGAGAAATATAATTATCCAGAGTTACAGGTATTGTCTGCCCATTTAGTCTTAACTTTTTTCTTAGTCTTATTGAGTCTTGTATTTGAAGATCAAATTTTCTGTTCAGTTTTGGGCCTTTTTAATAGGTAAATTTGAAAGTTCTCTATTCTTTTTTTGAAAATTAATCTTTTCTGGGGGTGGCTAGATAGCTCAATGGATAGAGCACCAGCCCTGGAGTTAGGAGTACCTGAATTCAAATCTGGCCTCAGGCACTTAATAATTACCTGTGTGGCCTTGGGCAAGCCACTTAACCTCATTATTTTGCAAGAACTAAAAAAAAATGATAATAACAATAATAATCTTTTCCCCTGAAAGAATATGCTGAATTTTTAAGTGTAGTTGGTTCGTGGTTATAATCCAAGCTCCTTTGACGTCTGGAATACTATATTACACAGGACTTATCAGCTTCATCCTTTACTGAGAATTCTGAAATTTGGCTACAATATTCCTTGGAGTTTTTATTTGGGGATTTCTTTCTAGGGATGATTGATGAAGGATTTAGTCCTTCTTTTAAGTACTTAAAAAAAACCCTAATCCTCATTCTAGGATGTTAGAACAGTTTTCCATGACAGTTTTCTACATGATTTTTTCCAGGTTCTTTTTTCTGGTTGAAGCATTCAGGTAGACCAATAATTCATAAATTTTCTCAGACCTATTTTCCAAATCAGTTATTTTTTTCTATGAGGTCCATTACATTTTCTGCTATTTTTTCAACTTTTTCTTTTGTTTGGTGGAATCTTGGAGTATATCAAAGTCAAATTCTAATTTTTAGGGTTTTGTTTTCTTCCATTTGTTTTCATTCCTTTTTCCAGTTAGTTAATTTTTTTTAGAAGAGTTGATTTCTTTTTTCCATGTGGCCAATTTTTCATAACTTCTGCATGACTCTCTTTTCTCCAGTTTTCTTTTTCCTCTCTTCTTTGGTTTTTCAAATCCTTTTTGAGCTCCTCCAAGAAATCTTTTTGAATTTGAGACCAATTCAAAAACCTCTTTGAAGCTTTCACATGCAGGCATTTTGTCACTGCTTTCCTCCTCTGAGATGACATTTTTATTGTCCCTATCAGAATAATAACGTTTTATAGTTAGCACTTTTGGGGGCTTTTTTGCTCATTTTGACAATTGAGCTCTGCTCCTAGGGCAAAGAGAAATAGTCCCAAGCTTTTTTTTGTTGGAATTGGAGGCCCCTGGCTTACTGCTTGCCTATGGACTTTCATGTCTGTTCCCTGTTTTAGGGTAACCCAATCTAGCCCTGTCTGGACTAGTTCTTTGCACCAGAGTTCCCAGGACTTTAATTTTGTCTTCTGAGCTGAGCTTGGGACCTATACTGCTGATCTGCTGCACTGCTGGTTGATCAAAGTTGATATTCCCCAGGAAATCATTTTTTTCTACAAGATTATATTCTAGAAGTTCAAATCTTTCCTTTAAGAATTACTTATCTGGGAGCAGCTAGGTGGCGCAGTGGATAAAGCACTGGCCCTGGAATCAGGAGTACCTGGGTTCAAATCCGGTCTCAGACACTTAATAATTACCTAGCTGTGTGGCCTTGGGCAAGCCACTTAATCCCATTTGCCTTGCAAAAACCTAAAAAAAAAAAATTACTTACCTGGGCAAGCCACTAAGCTCTCTCAGCCTCAAATTCCTGACCTATACAAATACCCCACTATCTGGTAGGGTAGTTGTGAGAGTCAGGTGAGATAACATGAATAAGACACTTTGAAAACTTTAAAACCTTTTATAAATGCTAGCTATTAAAATGATCGTTTTTTTAATCTGTATGTTTCCTTCAAGAAATATGACCAAATCACTAAAGATAGGTTGATCAAAGTCAGGGTACAGCCCAGAATCAAGAACATCAATGTGAGTAATTAAATAAAGGGAACACTAGGAGTGTGGATCACGTTTTCAGACTGAGGTTATGTTGATTAAGATCTGGGAAGAAACAGAGAGGTAAAGGTTAGGAGGACAGGATATTTGAGTTAGGAAGAGTAAAGGAAGGAAAAGAATTTGAGCTTCTAACCTGCAGAGAAGTCAGAAAGAGAGCCTTTGACATATGTTGACTTACTGGGATTGCAACTTCCACCTACCCCTGACTTGCAGGGAAGGCACAGTATAATTAGTATACAGCCTGTCTTCTTTCTTGTGGTGTTATGATATTTATGTTGCATTGTAATTATTTGTAAGTTGTTATGTGAGCATCGTTCAATGCAGCAGCATTGAACATTCTCTTTGAAGGCAGAAACCATGGCATCTTTTAATTTTCCTCATAATGTAGGCACTTGTTTGCTTTGCATATGGTAAAATAAAAATAAATAGAGAAAAGAACAATTCCCCTCATAGTAAGTGTGGCATAATGGAAAAGAGTTTTGGGTTTGGTTACTCCAATAATCCTGCCTTGGATCTCTTGCTTTTTGTCTGAATTTGGGTAAATCTCAAGCTTCCTAAGACTTTTCTAATCTTTAAATTAAGGGGATTGGATTAAATATTTTGAAAAGTCTCTTTCAACTCTAAATCTATGATCTGGGTTACCCTACATCCTTTTTTAGCTTGAAAATACTTCTGTATCTCTGGATCACCTAATAAAAAATTTTTGTCAATGTTCTGTTATAATGTTAATCTCTCAAAAAGGGTCAAGTCTTCTTTCCTCATTTAGAGAGGATTTAAATGTGATCCACATATTGTTCTTCATCCTTAGTGCTGGAAAAGATGAAGAGAAACAAGCTGAGCTATCTGTTTTATACATTCCCTTACCAAATAATAGTCATATGCCAAGGGATGGACCCCAGGCAAGAAGATTCTCAGGAGAGAGGTTCCCTCTCTGAATTCTTTAGGGAAAATCAAGTTCATTTTAGAGAATGGTGGTATAAGAAGTGAATATTCTCCTGCCGAATCATTGGAAAATTACTGCATTTTCAATAAGATTTTCAAGTTTATAAGGACTTGATAAGTGTTGGTTAGGATGGCACTGGTAACTACGTGGATGATTTGTTGATTTCCCTTGCTACAATTCACACACCAGGATCATTTGGGATTTTTAAAAAAAGCTCAATAACATGATTTGCAGGGAAATATCTCTCTACCTGGCATGTGAAGCCATAAATGATAAATAACCCAGGTAATGCAATATCAGTCACTTGGGAATTGAAAATTCAGTATCTACAGCAGTAGTTAAAGTTCCTCAAACAAGACATAAACAATTTGGACTCTGAGATTGCGTTTTTTTTAATCCAGATGCAATTTGGAATGTGTTCAGACCTTTAGTCACTCAGAGGGAGGATGCCAGGGTTTTCAGTTGAGACTAGATTTATCATAGAAAAACAAGTGGTGAGGAGAAAAATGGGAAGTGATACAATTGACTCAAAGGTCAGAAATAGTGGAAGAATAGGACAGAGACAGATGAATTCATGGCCCACCTTTCTTACTCCCAAATGTTTCCTTCTAAGGAGTTATGATTCTAGTGAGTATAGCAGTATTGGTATGATTCAAACTAGTCTCATTTTAAGTAACCCAAACACCCTGTTCCCTAACCCTCTTAAACCTATCTTTTGTCTTCACCATAACTTCTAGTCATTGCACCCTTTTCTCCTTTCTCAGTCTATCAACACTTCCCTGGTCTTGCTTTTCTTTCTACACTTAACTAGTCCAACTTCATATTGTGTTCTCCCTTGAACCACCTTACTCCCTATAACTCATTTCTTTCTCTTGTGGCTTGCTTCAACTTGGGGCCCACAGCAACAACCTCCCTCCCAGAGGGGAGCTGAGAATAAGGATTCAAGCCACCACTGCCTTATGCCTCCAGCTCAAATTTATTACTGCTTAGCTTCTACATATATACTGTTAGATCTTCCAGGGTAGAACAAAGAAAATGAGGGAATGGAGGTATACAAGCGGTGTACGTGCAGCATCTTGTGTTACAGGATAAGGGGGTATGTTGGAGGGAAGTGGTAAAACACAGCTGTGTCCTGTGCCCTTGGGCTGTGGGGTGGAATGACCAGCTCCCAAGGACTCCGACACACCTTATCTCTCAGGACAGCATACCAGCTCCTGAGGTTGTCCAGGTGGCGGTTTACTTGGAAATGATTTGTGTTGTGGCTGTTAGAATAGCCTGTGTTCCCACATCTTTCTACATCCCCAAAGCTAGGCTTTACCCACTATCTGCCTTTTCTGCCCTAATCACATGCTGCTGAATACTACTGGAGAAAGTCAAGAAAAATGCTGATTAGATTTTACTAATTTACATTATCTAATTCCAAGGGACACTCATTACTACATCCTTTTACTATGGCCTGATTGATTCCTTCTCCATTGTACTTGTTCAAAATTCTCTCTTCTTTTCTTACATATTCACTACCTTCCCCTTTCTCAGCAAATTCTTGTTGATTGAATGGCTGTTTTATTATTTTAGGTTCAATTTGATATTCTATACTTTATTTGGAATATAGTATTTAACTTTTTTTTCTTGATTTCTTATGACCATGGAATAAGCTTGAATTTTATTTTACTATTTGATGTTTCTTCAATAATAATAAATAAAGGTCTTTCTTGTGGATAATTACAAGATTAGTTGATTGTTAGAGAAATTGTAAAATTTAACTACTATGTGCCTTGGAGATTTGTGTGTGGGTTTTTTTTTATCTCTGGTAGCAATCTGTGAATTTGATTGATTAGTGCTTTCTTGTTTCTATTCAAAAGTTCCAGGAAGTTTATTTGTATTATTTCCTGCTATTCAGTATTCAGAATAGTATTCCTACTATTCAAGTATTATTTGTCATTTTTTTATAGGTTTTTGCAAGGCAAATGGGGTTAAGTGGCTTGCCCAAGGACACACAGCTAGGTAATTATTAAGTGTCTGAGACCGGATTTGAACCCAGGTACTCCTGACTCCAGGGCCAGTGCTTTATCCACTGTGCCACCTAGCTACCCCTTGTCATTTTCTTCTGAGAAATCTATAATTCTTAACTTATCTTGTGCATATATTCTTCAAGTTCAGTTACTTTGACTTTTATAGAATTCTTTTTTTTAATGTAGTTTTTGCCTTTTGCTGCCTTTTTGCCAAATTTTCTTCCAGTTCTTTATTTTTTTTCAAATATATAATTATCTTTCAGAGACTGTTCTTTTGGAGAAAATCTCTACTATGTCTTTTAATTACTTTATTCTTCCAATTTGTCTTTTAAAATTATACATTGAGACCTATGATTTCTGACCTAATTTCATTTAGAATACTTCATTTAAAAAGTTTTATTTCTCTTTTGAACTATTCTAGAGTTTCTTGTTATCCTTCCATGATCTCTAGAGTAGTATGGGATTCTCTATGGGAATATTAATTTATTTTCTTTCCTAGTATAGGACCTATTCATTTTGTTATGTAATTTTTGTTTATTTAACTTATTTTCCATCATAAAATTTTTTTCTATTCATTTGTTTGCTTGTGACCTTGTTTTTGTATAAGCTATCTCACTCATTCTTTTTTGAGTCTTGAAATTTTTCCACTTTATTTTTGGTTGTTTATCATTTATTTCCTTCCTCCTTGGTTCTACCTACTTCGATCACAGCTTAGATTCTCCAGAGATCAGGTTTATCTTCATTCTCACATTTGGGGATTTGTGAACAAGACTCAGGTACTTGCACAAAGTTTTTAGGTAGACACTTTTCCACCATATTGAGCTCTTTCCCTTTTAGCTATCTCTGGGATGTGCTTATGTCTTCTCCATTGCCTTCCCCCCAGATCCTCACATCTTGATTTCTCCTTTTCCTTCATGTGTGTTTTGGGCATATTATCAAGGCATTCATGATACTTTCTCAAGAAGTTGCGTAGGCAAAGTGAGACATTGCTTTGGTGACTAGGACCCATCTCTAAATGATTCCTAAACACTGGACTCTACATGACTAAGCTTTTCACCCCTAGCTTCAAAACTGCTATATTAATACTCCCTTTACTCCTTTGTTACCCTTCCCCTCACCAGCTGACGCTCTGGTTCCTATTTATGCCAGCTCTTTCACAACTATCTGCATTACTTAGGCTTGTAAATAATTCTAAGATGGGAGTGCAATGTGACTTGGATCGTGGTGCATAGTACTATGTCATATAGGTAGCAGGAATTTGAGGAGCATATCTTACTAATGGAAAAAACAAAGGATATTGGGTATGTATGTTTTTTGATTCAGACCAAAGATATCAGTACTTATATTACTGTGGATTTTCCACAGTTGTTCAAAGTGCCGCTGTGATTTCAGCATTAATATTGTTTGAAATCCCATTATAGAAACTCCCTTCACTAATGCAATTCCTGTTAGAGCTTATATTTTACAGATTTTACTATGTCGATGAGAGTTTAAGTGACTTAACTAATGTGTGATCACAGGCAGGACTGGTTGGTTGTACCCAGGTCTTCCTGATTAAATCAAACCTCCATAAACATTTGTTAGCTGGGTACTACATTAACTATAAGTAAAATTTGTTGAGTGTCAGCCATGTTTCTAATAATATACTATGGACAATCGAAACAAGAGATGCTATTTACACTGTAATGTAACATCCACTACAGAGGTACAGATATAAATAATATATAATAATACTTAAAAAGAAAGGAAAATTGTGAGCAGTTATGCGTCGATAGCACATTTCTAATTGACTTCTACTTTAGGTCTGAAGATAATGGATAGAGTCTAATCTTGGAAAGATTTCTAGAAGAATTTACTTTTGAAGGTGGGAAGGGTTATGAATTGGAAAAGAAGGAAGGGTTCCTAAGGATTAGAAAAAAATGGTTATAGAAGAAGTTAAGTCTAAATAGGAGATAAGGAACATGGTGAGATGTGAAATGGATAATTCTGATTGCATTAAATTTAAAAGGTTTTACAGAAACAAAATTCAAGATGACAAGATTGAAGGGAAAGCAGCAACCTGGGGGGAAATTTACAGCAAGTTCTTTTTTTCTGATAAAGGCTTTAACTGTATAGAGAACTAAGTCAAACTTATCCAAATTCAAGTTTTTACCCATTTGAAAAATGACCAAAGGGTATGAAAAGACAATTTTTAGAAGAAGAAATCAAGGTTATCAATAGTCTGAAATAATCCAAAAAATGCTTTAAAATACTATTGATTAGAGAAAAGCAAATTAATATAACTCTTAGATATCACTTCCCTCCTGTCAGACAGCAAGGCAAATGTTGCATGTTTGAGGGCAATTCAGAACTATACCCAAAGGGCTATAAAACTATATAAAGCCTCTGACCTGACAATACCACTTCTAGGTCTGTATTCCTAAGAGGTCAAAGGAAAAGGATATTTTTGTTGTTCTTCAATGGTTTCAGCCATGTCTGACTCTTTCTAACCCCATTTGAGATTTTCTTGGCAAAGATGCTGGAAAAGTTTGTCATTTTCTTCTCTAGCTAATTTTACAGATGATGAAACTGAGGCAAGTCACTGAGGGTTAAGTGACTTGCCCAGCTAATAAATGTCTGACACTGGATTTGAACTCAGGTATTCCTGATTCCAGGTTTAGTGATATTTATTGCAACTTTTTTTTGTGATGGCAAAGAATTAGAAATTGAATGAAACATCCACCAATTGGGGAATGAACTAACAAATTATATATTATTGTGATGGAATTCTATTATACTCTAAGAAATGGCAAGCAGAATAATTACAGAAAATCTTGGGAAGACTTAGCTAGACTGATACAAAGTGAAATTGGCAGAACCAGGAGAACATTGTACACAGTAATAGTAATATTATACAATGATCAGCTGTGAATGACTTAGCTATTCTCAACAATACAGTGATCTAAGACAACTCTAAAGGACTTATGATGAAAAATGCTATCTACCTCCAGAGAAAGAATTGATAGAGTTTGAATGTAGATCAAATCATATTTACTTTTTACTTTTTTTTATTCTGTATTTTCTTTCACAACCTGGATAATATGGAAATATATTTTGCAGGACTGCTCATGTATAACCTTTATCAAATTGCTTCTTCTGTGTGTAAATTCAATGAAAATAGAATTAGGTATATACTCTGAGCAAGATAAGTTTGTTAACAGTGTTGTGTATATCGGTTACCAAAGTGGTTGACAACTTCAGCCAAAAAAAACCCAAATGAGAAGGGAGGGTCTTTTTATTGACATGAAGAAAAGGAGGAGGGTCTGGGCAGTTTGGGAATATTAAAATGGTTATAGGAAAAGTGGGTTGACTGTCAGGTACAACTAATGATTCCCCTCTCTGAAAATTCATTATTTTTAATGGGAATCTTCTACCTCTTTAACTCCTGACTAGGAGAGCAATACTATCTAGTTTGCTGTCCCCTTGCGGGGAGATCAAACCTCCCTTTATAGAATAAGGCCAGGCAAGGACAAAGAACATGTTTTTTGGAGGGTGGCACTAGGTTAAGCAGGTTGGAACTTAAAGACTACAAACAGTGCCTCAGGGCTTAATGGCATGAATGATATTGCCTTTTCTTTTCAACCACACCTTTAAACTAACTCAGAAGAAAAACTACTTTCTTGAGGAGGTGAGTTCAGGCATAAACTAACTTGATTATAAAAATCATTTTGGTAGAAGTCAGAGATAATATTAGCTTTGATCATTTCACACTAGCCTTTTCAAGGAGAGAGGGAGGAAAGAAGGGAGAGAATTTAGAAAAAAAATTAAATTGTAATTAAAAAAATAATTTAAAATTTAAAAATTAAAAATTAAAAAGAATGTTAATTATTTACATGGAATTGAAAATATAAAATAAGAAAGAACAATGTTCCTTAGAATTCTAGGAGGGCAGCTCTTTACCTCACCACATAAATTAATCAAAATGCATTAAACCTGGGGAGGGAATTAGAGAATCCCTCTTAAACTTCCTTTTTCCCCATCCCTTGCTTTATGCATTTTGTAAAGAAGGTAATAAAATGTCTTGATAAACAGATTACTTCATCCTTATAGCAGACTAGTTTTATTAAAGGAATTCAGAAGACATTGACACACATGTGAACACAGGGAGATTCATCTTTTCCTTCTCTGGGATTTTATATTTTCTGTAATCTTCCTTTTTTATTTTTCTTTTCTTAATTACTATTATTCATAGAATAGATTTAATTCTTAGGATAGTTAAAAGATTTAAACTACCATCAAATAAATGATGAAAGAGTAGTTTCCAGAAGACATGAATCTAAATCCAGCCTTAGACACTTACAGGCCATGTGACTTTGGGCAAATCACTTAACCTTTGTCTGCTTCAGTTTTCTCAATTGCAAAATGATGTTCTTAACAGAACTTACCTCACAGGCTTGATGCAAACATTAACTGAGATAGTTGCAAAACACGTAGCAAGTACTTGAAAGATAGTAAGCAATTAATAAATGAGTGTTCCTTTCTCTTCCGTTTCCCTTTTTTTAAATTAATTTTTATTAAAGATATTATTTGAGTTTTACAATTTCCCCCCATTTTGCTTCCCTCTCCCCCACCCACCCCCACAGAAAGCACTCTGTCAGTCTTTACTTTGTTGCCATGTTGTACCTTGATCCAAATTGGGTGTGATGAGAGAGAAATCATATCCTTAAAGAAGAGAAGTTTAAGAGGTGACAAGATCAGACAATAAGATATCTGTTTTTTTTTTCTAAATTAAAGGGAATAGTCCTTGAACTTTGCTCAAACTCCACAGCTCCTTATCTGGATACAGCTGGCACTCTCCTTTGCAGACAGCCCAAAATTGTTCCTGATTGTTGCACTGATGGAATGAGCGAGTCCTTCAAGGTTGATCATCACTCCCATGTTGCTGTTAGGGTGTACAGTGTTTTTCTGGTTCTGCTCATCTCACTCAGCATCAGTTCATGCAAATCCCTCCAGGCTTCCCTGAAATCCCATCCCTCCTGGTTTCTAATAGAACAATAGTGTTCCATGACATACATATACCACAGTTTGCTAAGCCATTCCGCAATTGAAGGACATTTACTGGATTTCCAATTCTTTGCCACTACAAACAGGGCTGCTATAAATATTTTTGTACAAGTAATGTTTTTACCCTTTTACCTCATCTCTTCAGGGTATAGACCCAGTAGTGGTATTGCTGGGTCAAAGGGTATGCACATTTTTGTTGCCCTTTGGGCATAGTTCCAAATAGCTCTCCAGAAGGGTTGAATGAGTTCACAGCTCCACCAACAGTGTAATAGTGTCCCAGATTTCCCACAACCCTTCCAACAATGATCATTATCCTTCCTGGTCATATTGGCCAATCTGAGAGGTGTGAGGTGGTAGCTCAGAGAAGCTTTAATTTGCATTTCTTTAATAATTAATGATTTAGAACATTTTTTCATATGGCTATGGATTGCTTTGCTCTCCTCATCTGTAAATTGCCTTTGCATATCCTTTGACCATTTGTCAATTGGAGGAATGGCTTTTTGTTTTAAAAATATGACGCAGCTCTCTTTATATTTTAGAAATGAGTCCTTTGTCAGAATCACTAGTTGTAAAGATTGTTTCCCAATTTACTACACTTCTTTTGATCTTGCTTACATTGGTTTTATCTGTGCAAAAGCTTTTTAATTTAATGTAATCGAAATCATCTAATTGGTTTTTGGTGATGTTCTCCAACTCTTTCTTAGTCATAAACTACTCCCCTTTCCATAGATCTAACAGATCTGTGGAAAGATCTATTGACAGATCTGTCAAACTAATCCTTGATCTTCTAATTTGCTTATAGTATTGTTTTTATGTCTAAGTCCTGTAACCATTTGGATGTTATCTTGGTAAAGGATGTGAGGTGTTGGTCTAATCTAAGTTTCTTCCATACTAAGTTCCAATTATCCCAGCAATTTTTATCAGAGGGAGTTTTTATCCCAATGGCCGGACTCTTTGGGTTTATCAAACAGCAGATTACTGTAATCATCTCCTGCTTTTACACCTAGTCTATTCCACTGGTCTACCATTCTATTTCTTAGCCAATACCAAACAGTTTTGATGACTGATGCTTTATAATATAATTTTAGATCAGGTAGGGCTAAGCCACCTTCTTTTATACTTTTTTTTTCATTAAGCTCCTGGCAATTCTTGACTTTTTATTTCTCCATATGAATTTACTTGCAATTTTTTCTAACTCATTAAAGTAATTTTTTGCAATTTTGATTGGTAGGGCACTAAACAGATAGTTTAGTTTTGGTAGAATTGTCATTTTTATTATATTAGCTTTCCCTATCCATGAGCAGTTAATATTTGCCCAGTTTTTTAAATCTGATTTAATTTGTGTGAGAAGTGTTTTATAATTGTTTTCAAAAAGATTCTGAGTCTGTCTTGGCAAACAGACTCCCAAGTATTTTATATTGTCTGAGGTTACTTTGACTGGGATTTCTCTTTCTAGCTCTTCCTGCTGTATCTTGCTAGACATATAAAGAAAAGTTGAGGATTTATGAGGGTTTATTTTATAACTTGCAACTTTGCTAAAATTGCTAATTGTTTCCAGTAGTTTTTTGGATGATTTCTTGGGATTCTCTAGGTAGACCATCATGTCATCTGCAAAGAGTGAGAGTTTTGTCTCTTCCTGCCCAATTCTAATTTTCAATTTCTTTTTCTTCTCTAATTGCTGATGCTAACATTTCTAATACAATATGGAATAGTAGTGGTGATAATGGGCACCCTTGTTTGACCCCTGATCTTACTGGGAATTCCTCTAGCCTCTCCCCATTGAATATAATGCTTGTTGATGATTTCAGATAGATACTGCTAATTATTTTAAGGAACAGTCCATTTATTCCTACACTCTCTAGCCCTTTCCTTTTTTATTTGTCATGTTAGTCTTCACAGATAGGACTTTTTATTGACATGTGTGTCCTTTTCTGTTTCTTGCAGGTATTTTGATGTTGGGCTCCATAATTTCCTAATCCGGTAAGATGTTAATTTTATCTGTGAACAGTTCTTTGCTCATAGCAATTTGCAGTATTTTTTCTCTTGCTTAAACATTTTGAAAGACTACCAACAATGCATTTTTCAGAAACATAAATAGCACTATTCTTCTTGTGGCTCAAAGAATCAATTCTATCATTAGTTTTTCATGCAAGTAATGAAAAGACATTCTTTTAAAAAAGGTGTACATATCCTATATTATCATTCCCCATAAGTGTAGTCCATTAATGTTTTTATATAGATGTTAATACAGATGTTACAACAGCTAGTTGAGAGTGAATAATTCTATCAGCTTGGATTGAAACATCAATCAATTGTTTTAGCATTTTTCTCCACATTGAATTAAATGATGTTTTAATGAAATCCGATAATTTTGGTGTTCACACTGACAGATAAAGCCTTAAGGTTAAGAATATTCATGTGTTAATTAAAATGGAAATATGTTTTACATGATTGCCCATATACAACCTATATGAGATTTCTTGCTCTCTTGGAGAGGGGAAAAGGAACAGAAAAAGAAAAGTTTGGAACTCAGGATCTTAAAAAATGAATGTTGAAAAATGTGTTTATATGTAATTGAAAAAAAAGCAAATACTGTTTTAAAAAATAGAGCTACACATTTGAAAAAGGCCACATGATGTGTTACAGAGGTGATAGATTTACAACCTGTAGGTCACTTGTATCCCCCAGCACTCCTGAGAACTGCCCAACTAGATTAAAATGTAATTGGGAAATGTTTAACAAAATAAATAACAGCACAGCAGCATAGGTAATGTTAACTTGTGATTTTTTTCAAGTTAATATAATGGGAGATGTCCATTTTTTTTATACTATTGGCTATAGTGAATAGAGTGCTGTCCATAAGGTTAGGAAAATGAACCTCTAAAGCATCCTGACTTGGCAAGTGACTGGGCTAGTCCTTAAAGTTCTGGTTCACTCACCTGCATAGAGGGAATTTTCTCAACTGGAAGTTTTTAATGGCATTCAAATCACAGTCCCAGTTCCTTTTACTATCCTTACATGTTTGAGAAGGTCTGAGATGGTTTCATCAAGGATGGTTTAGACTCAAGATCTGATACAAATAAACTAGAGAAATTATTTTGTTTAATCAAAAAACTGTAAGCAAGATTGCTCAGCTTCTTTAGATCCTACAAAGTTGCCTGCTTTCTGCAACTATCAGCTATTCTGAATGCTTAATGAATAGTGCCTAAATTAAAATGGTTCAAAATTGTTCATTAAACAGTGCTTTGAAGGCAGGAATCTCAGCTAAAGAAGTGTACACAGCAGTTAATAATGAAATGTGGTTTAGGTTGTAGAAAGTAGTTGCTCAGGTGTCTCTTCCAGAATCTTAGTCTCTCTTATATAATTGAATGGGTTTCTAAAGAGTGTTCATCATTATTGTTCTCAAAGAATATTTGCTTAATTCCTAATTGAATGTGATGCTGTTCAGGGTTCTTTTCAGATGAAAAAAAAAACACCTGAGGTACTCTCAAGAAACTTATAATCAAGACAATTTCCTTCAATAAGTATTTAATAAATGTCTACAATGTATACTTCAAAGTTACCTTAGTCCCTTCATGGTTACCTAGTATTTAATTTGCATATGTGTTGTACAGTTTATATCTGATGCATCTTGCATTAAAATTTAAGGTCCTTAAAGGGCAGGACTTTTTCTCTTTTGCCTTTGTAATTTCTAGCACTAATCACAGTGGTTGGAATGTAGTAGATGCTTAATATATGCTTGCTAATTGTTGAGAAATAAAAACAAAACAATTTCCGTTCTCAGATATTATAATCTACTAGGGAAACACAATATATACATAAATTATGAAATACAAAGTACATGCAAAATATTGCCAGTGTGATTTCTAGATGGAGAAAAATGAGTAATATGAAGGAAAAAATGCTTTGTGTTGGAGTTGACACTTGAACTGCCTTTTGAAGGAAAGGTGGAATTCTAAAAGGTAGAGATGAAGTTATATAGTCAACAGTTGATAGTATGCATGTTCACAGAATGGGTATATGGAAAGTACAATAAAACTGTATGCACAGTCTATGCAGAGTGAAGACAAGGATGAAAAAGCATAGGATCGAGATCCATAAAGATGTTCAAGGGCATTTCATGGTTAAACTTGGTAGGAGAAGTGATCAAGTCTACTCTCATTAATCCAGGGGAAATCTTTATGGAGGAATTGGAAAACTCAGATGCTTACCTCCTATAGCACAACCCCCTTGGGCCACCAGTGCTCCCTCTTTCCTCACTTCTGCCTCACTTCTTCCCATCTTCCTTCAAGACTTATTTTAAAATCTCACTTTTTTGTAGAAATCTTCCCTAGTTGCACCAGTTGTTTCTGATTTCTCCACTGAGATCACATTTTCCCCTAACTGTAATATTGTTTGTACCTATAATTTTACAAGATGTGTTGCTCAGGAGCATGCAAACTTTCTTCTTTTCTTTGTATTCCCCAGCTTAGTAAAAAACCTGTTTGAGTAAGTGCTTAATACATGTTTGTTGAATGACTGCAAAATGAGGCAAAATGAAATGAATTAGATGGTATTTAAGGTCACTGAAGGATTGACTTTTTGCTAGACTGTATGTGATAGATGTGATTCAGTGTTTGACTGGTAATTGATCCACTTATGTACCAGGATGTTTCTTCGTACCCTAGACTAGTATAGTCAGCTATATTTATTCAAGGAATCCAAAGCTCTGCTGATTTCAAATAAACTTCAACAAACTTTAACTAATCCAAGTGTGCAAAGGTTAACAAATGTTCTTAACCATTGCCTTTGTAAGGAAAGGTTGCAGTCCAGATCACTTGATGATTGCCCCAGAGTCCCTATGAAACAAAAATTTATTTTAAGGACTGAAACCTGGAGATTTGGATTCTCAATTGGGGTACACATTCCACAGTATTCTACGCTGCTCATGGGAATGTAGGTCTGGGGAGCTACATGCTTACATGCCTGTAAATAAATTGCCTGTCTTGTGATCTTTTGAGCACTTATGTTCTTCTTAGTACTTCATCTACAGTCTCCTTCCATCACTTTATGATCTAAATCTATGATCTTGTGATCCTATGGACAAAAAAAAAAGTATATTCCTCCTTTGCACAAGGAAGAGAGGATGCTTTCCTAGTATGCAGAGGCTTTTATGTTTGACTAAGTGACGACTTATTGAATGTTTGTTTTTTTTAAGCATAAATATAACTTCAGCCTACTTAAACTTAATCAGCAATGTCTTTTGCTTTGATGGATAGGATCTATCTAAATTGGCATAAATTATAACCAAGCCAGGTTCTCTTAAGGATCTTTGCAAAGCACACTATTCAGTTAAGATGTGCTTCCACTTAAGTTGATTTTATCTTTTTATTTTTTTCAGCAGGGCTGGGTTGTAAAGAGGGAGCTGTCACATTTAAAGAAAAATTAGCATTTTTAGTATTGAAGTTGTGTATGGTGTTTAGTTTATGATGACTGTGGGAAAAATCAATGTACTCTCATCTCCTGAGTTTGGTATAAATCAAAGCAAAGTTATTCAGGGAGTCTCCTCAAAGAATCTCTTTAAAGAATATAGTTGACTACAGAACTTGATATGAGACCAGAAGGGAAAAATAGAAAGAAGCGATTAAAAATAAAGCAGCTTCAGTGTGCTATAAGAAACAAGATGGCTTTTTTATTTTATTAATATAGCTCAAATTCTTGTCAGAGAAGGAAGCAATAGTATTATATTTTTGGTTCAATTCATGCAGTCCACAACTATTTTCATTCTGGCAACAAATTTGCACCAGCCCACCCTTTCACTTGGTTCTGACTTCCATCATTGCTTTCCCTCAGTTTTTTTTTTAAGCAGCCATACTGCTTCCTTTTCTTCTCATATAAACTGTTGATTCAGTGAACCCATTTCTTTGTTTTTTTTCCAGTTGAGGCACTACACAACTTCCACCATTCTTTTATTTGCCTCAAAAAATAATAATCCAAACCATTCCCATTCTTTATTTTTTTCCCTTTAAGTATAGAAGTTCTGTTTAAATGTGTTTGGAAAGAGCATGTCCTCCCTTAAAGTTTTCTTCCACAGTGTCCCATTGTGTTGTAGAAATGACTCCATGTTCTCTAAAACTAAGGTATCTTTTAAGTTGATTTGTGGTAGGTCTTCCAAGCTGATAAGGCTTTGAATGTGGGGGACAGACTTGCATATTTTTAGACGATGATATGAATAGCTAAACTTATCTAAATTATTACCAGATTGACTAAAGTGTAATGAAATTTTTGGCCATAGGAAAAAACAAAGACCGCCTGCTAAATTTTAGAGGATTGTATCAGTAGAGGAAGTAGTCTCTCTCTCTCACTCTCTCTCTGATGTGTAGCTAATGCTTTGAGGTTATTATCTCAAAATCTACTCACACAAATCAACAGTACTCCCAGAATATGCACTGTACCTTCAGTATTCTATACTTAGCCCTGAGTGGGTTAGGATTATAGTTTTCTAATGCTATATAGCTCATGTGTCATCAATTTGTTAGGTATTTTTTAAATGAAGTGCTATAGTAAGAAGAATTGGTGTAACTGTCCTCTCCTCCCTTCCCACCCCCAAATTATGACACACTCTTTCATCAATACACATATAGTTCAGCAGAGTGAAATTAAGTCTAAAAACTTATGGATTCCGGTTGGCTAGGTGGTGTAGCGGATAAAGCACGGACCGGACCTTGGAGTCAGGAGTACCTGGGTCCAAATCCAGTCTCAGACACTTAATAATTACCTAGCTGTGTGGCCTTAGGCAAGCCACTTAACCCCATTTGCCTTGCAAAAACATTAAAAGAAAAAACTTATGGAGTCAAGGGTCATTCACAGATCCTCATTGCTAGAAGTCCTGTTCTTCCTTCCATGAAGTATTCAAGAAATATGCTATGGATTCTTTGCTAGATTCTTCATAGAGCTGTGAATGTGTCTAGCTCTTCATGGTTTCTGATGTGCACACTATTGTCAGAAGCTTCCATATTGGGGAGATAGGTTGCTAATGAAAAGCGGAGCCCAAACTCCTGAGACCCTTCTAAACTCACAAGGTCTCCCTCGGACCAAGGTTGAAGCCAAAGTTCAAAAGTTTCCTCTCCTTCCCTCCCACATTCCTGCAATTCCTTCTCAGGAAGATTAACTGGATCACATTGTCCTCATTTCAAATCTCTCACCACCCAAAATGATTCAGTATTTTATAGAAGACCATTGAGGGAATGTTCAAGTTTCCTCAGCCAACCCAAACACTTTTCTTGAGCAACATCACTTACAGTTCTACCAGTAGCCATCAGAAGCATCTAAATTAATCAAGGTGTTTTCACAGGTCTTTGATTTTATTCCATTGCAACCATTAGCAACTAGTTAAGATGCAAAAGTGTTGCCTTTTATCATTTACTTGAGGTAGAATGGGATAGGCAGATTAGTTCACTTGATTCATCTACCTTACTTAAAGATGAAATACATGTAAAATATGTAGAAATACATATAAATTATGAAGAACTTATGGCTGGAAAAAGAGAAAAATCAGTCATATAGCAAGAATGGGACAACATAGATGTTCAGCCTGAATAGTATCCCTGAGGTTAATTAGATTCTGAATTCTTATTTGGTCAGTAACTATAAAAGTTTTCATCCTTATGTCCCCAGAACCTAGAAGGATACTGTTTCCTTAGTGGGTACTTAATAATTATTTGTCAAGTTGAATTAGGATAACACCACCATCCTCAAGAAAACAATAAAAGGGCTCTTAGTATATTGAATGGATTTACTTTGTTGGATTTAATGAGAAAACAGATTAGAATCACATAGAATAAAAAGGAATGGAGAAAATACCTACATTTAATCTTGTATTAAACACTGACTATCAGGAGAAAAGCAGTTGGCAATCATTTTTCCTTAAAATATTCCCATGGTGGACGGCTAGGTGGCACAGTGGATAGAGCACCTGGAGTTAGGAGTACCTAAATTTAAATCTGGCCTCAGATACTTAATAATTACCTAGCTGTGTGGCCTTGGGCAAGCCACTTAACCCCATTGCCTTGCAAAAAAATAATATTCCCATGGTGTTAGATTTCTAGGAAAGCTTAACCAAAATAAAATGAAAAGGAGGGATTAGGGTCACTGAATCATTTATAAAGGACTTCATGAATCTTAACTAACATGAGTGGATGAATCATCCAGTGTTTCATTTAAAAGATGAATGTTTGGTTTGAATAGCTTTAGATAGAGGTATGACTAAAAGGAATCAAACTTTATGCTGAGGAAAATAAGTTTACTTGACTCATATAATTACTTAGATAACATCTTAGGCATCCACAAGAACTTCTAAGTTTTATGTTTCTTATTAATGAGAAAAAGCATGGACTGGGAATCTGAAAAGCCTGAGTTCTAATCCAAGACTTTCTATAGATTAACAGATAAAAATCACTTAACCTTTATGAATATCAATTTCCATACCTCTGAAATGGGGAGGTTGTTATCTACACTACCTCTGTGGAAAAATTATCATTAAGATAAAATGAAATGATAAATTAATTTTGGATTACAGACATTCTCTATCTTAACATCATTATTTGGTCTTGATAAAACAGTGTATTTGTTGAAATATGCAAGTGGTTCCATAAAACAATGGACAACCAATGGAATGAAGTGACAGTGGGTTTTTCCTCCCAAAACTATGGAGGATAATATAATGTATAAAACTCCGTCAGGTAAAAATCATTTTATAAACCTCTTTCATATCAGAAATAGTTTTAGATAATATATTAACAGTTGTTGCAAAATTATGTTGGTCAAGATGAACACAAGTAGATACACTTTAAGCATATATATGTGTATATATTATATATATATATATACACATATATACATATATGTACACACACCAATAAATCAACAAATATTTATTGCGTGATTTCTGTATTCTGGGAATCATTATAGGTCTACAAATAAAATTAATCAAATAATCCTTTTTCACCAAGAATTTACTACATTCTAATGGGAAAGAAAAGCAAAGTAAATGGGTAAGATAAGTAAGTATATATAGAATAAATAAAAAGAGAATAAATACAAATAAACACAAATAAGTAAAAGATATTTTGGGAGGAAGGAAGGGCAGACATTGTAATTTATAGAAATCACAAGAGATTTTATGCTTGAGCTGTGTCTTGAAAGAAATTCTATCAGACAGCGGTAAGGAGCATATGTTTTGAAAATTTTTAAAGAATCATACAAAATATAGTAAATCATAAGATATGGAATGAGAAAGGAATTTAGACATTCTCTAATTTAACCCTTTCGCTGACAGATAAGGAAATGGTCTCTAAAAGGTAAAAATAGATGGTCCAGAGTCTACTGTAATACAACTAGTAAGTAAACAATACAGGATTTGAATCCAGATCTTCTAATTAAATTCCTTCCTTTCCTTAATCCCTGACCCCCTGCCATAATTCCATTTTGTTTCTCTGGGCAAAGTATTGTTAGTGTTTTATGTTGAATGGGGAACCATAGTTTGTTTACGATTTTTAGGAAAAGTTTTTAACATCATACACAGCCTGTTCGGTAATATCTTTCTTATTTACTTAACCATTGCAGTTGTCTCTATTGGCAATGAACAAACAGTGCCTAATCCACTTTCCTTTTCAGAATTTTCTCCTCACCTGCTCTGAGTGGGCTTAACTTTATTGAGTTATAGGGAGTTTTCTTGATAGTGTGGGAAGTAATTCCCTGGATCTCCTTCCTAGAATCTGCTTTGGGCAGGATGTTTTGCTTACCTTACCCTCATACCTACATGAACCCTTTTTGTCTTATCCAGAGAGTTGGGCTGAACTAAATCTTACAGTAGATTTGGTAATATTTATAGTTAGGGCAGCTTTGCCAAGGAGACCTTTTTCTAGAGATCCTAGCATGGACAGTGGAAGTAGAAAGTTCAGGAACAGATCACTGTATTTAGTCTTGGCCAAGAAGATTTCTGAATTGAATTTACTGTTTGCAAGGCATGTACCTCCTAGTGAACACAGATCCTACCTATATAGAAACACATTTGAGAAAGTAAAAAAATGGGAACTGCCACTAACATTTACACTTTTATTTGATTTTGCTCTTTTGAAACTTGGTTTTATTCTTGGGATAGAAGGGTTACATTGAGATGACTGTCTCTTGTAGGAACTTCTGTTCTTATTCTGTGAATTGGCTCAGGGACCTCCCAAGGGTCTGGAATGTCTCTGAGCTTCTGGAATGGGTACAGGTTTTTAATAACAAAACATCTGCTGGGTTGATAAGGTATCAATTATTGAATTCTGAAGTGAGGAAAAATGGTATTATCTGGCTTTTCTTTCCCTTACATGGTTATTCAAATATTGCAGTTGTTTCTTTTTCACAAAACCAGATCCACTGGAGAACAGTGTTTGTATATGAACAAACAAGCAAAAAAAAAAAAAATCAAACAAACCCCACAACCACTGGAACAAGCAGAAATACCTCCGCCTTCCAAGCAATACAGTATTGTTTTTAGGGTTCAATAATTTGCAGAGGAAAGCAAAATTGGAACATAAATGTTGGACTCAGAAAAATAGTAGTGATAAAGAATTTAGAAGTAATGACATGAACAAAAAAATGCTTAGAATTCTAGGAACTTCATATGGTCTTAATTCATTTTTCCCTATCATGTACTGTTTTCCTGCATATACACTATCTTATAACAAAATTGGACAATTCCCTGATCCTCATACATGCCTAAGGCTTTCATGCCTTCATTAACACTATTGTCTTTATCTTCAGTGCTCCCTATCTAATCTTTGCTCCCTGAAATCCTACCTCTTCCCTTCAAGGCACAACTCAAATGCCACCTTCTTTATAAAGTCTTACATGATTCAGATGCCTTTACCTCTGCCACCACCCCCTATATAATTTGATATCTGTATCACATTTTGTTGCTCCTACATCACAGAAGCTCAGAAATCAAAGTGATCTAAAGGTTTTGTCAGTCTAACCCACATCTGAACAGGGCTTCTTTTCTACAAGATCCTTGACATAACCTCTGCTCAAAGACCCCTAGTATTGAAGACCCATTATCTTCTATTTTCACTCTTAGTATATTCTATTTATATTCTAGTTATTTTTATACTTTTTTAACACCTTCCCCTAGAAAGCAAATTCCTTGAGACCAAGGACTGTGTTGAATCAATTATCTTCTTTGTGGTACTAGGATTACAAAGATGAAAATGCCTTTTCTCTCGTAGTGGGTTATGGTGATTGTTTGTTCTTCATTCTTTTTTTCTTTTCTTTTTTTTTGCAAGGAAATGGGGTTAAGTGATATGCCAAAAGTCACACAGCTAAGTAAATATTAAGTGTCTGAGGATGAATTTGAATTCAGGTCCTCCCGACTGCAGGGCCAATGCTCTATTGACTGTGCCAGCTAGCTGCCCATGTCCTACATTCTTGAAGAGGACCATGACATCAGGGAGGTAATGCCATGAAATGCAAATGAATTGGAATTAAGTAAGGGAGGATTGTGCCTCAATTTCTTCTCTGAAACCATCTAGTCCTAGTGCCCAAAGATAAATCAGAATGATCAGAGATGACCCTAGTTGCAGGGGAAGAATTTGATCTTTTTAAGCTAAGGTCTTTATCATGTCTCAGTTTGACTGAGGCAAAACCCATTCTGTGATTAAGGGATATAAGAAAGAATTGAATCAAAGAATGACTTTTTGCATAGAAAAAAAATCTAATAGGGAATTAAGAAATGTGCATCAGGAATACAGGTAGAGTGTGATAAATACCAAAAGCCAAAGTGCTGACTGTAAGTGATTTGAGAAGAAAGAATTCATTTATTCTAGATGTGAATGAGGGTCAGGAAAGTCTTTATGAACTGAAGAAGAGGTATCTGAGATATCTGAATATGTATCTTGAATAAAGAAAAGGAGTTGATCAAGTAAGATAATGGAAAGAGTTTGTTCTAGGCATGGGGAAACATCTTTAAAAATTCACAAAGATGGGAGAAACAGGATGAAATGGGGGTGGAAGAGATGATTTAAATAGAAATGACAAGATTTTGCAAGTAACTGGATATGTGAGATGAGTGAGAGTGAGGAGTTTGAGAATGACATAGTAGTTATCAATCTATGTGACAGAGAGAGCTGGTGCCATTGACAGTAACAGAGATCTTTGGAAGAGGAGATGATTTGGGGGAAAATGATGATGAGTTCCATTTTAAATGTCTTGGGATTAAAAATTTTAATCAAATTATAGAAAACATTGAATTTTAGACTAAAAAGTTTATATTTTTTTACTGTGAGAAATGTATAATCACTGCTTTATTGAGTGGTAGAGGGTTGGATAATAGGAATGAGGGAAAGAGTAACAGATCCCAGCATAAGTGTTCTACTTTTGCCACTGAAATGTTAAAAAAAATTTAGGTAGAAGGCCTCTGCATATTGGGTTAGGTTCCATGGAAGAACATGGATGAGACACATGGAATGACTTGATAATCTACATCATTGAAGGAAGTACCCATATCAGTGAAATTTCATATTCATTTTCATAGTGAGGGAAGTATGAAGCCGCTGGAAATTTTTGGCCAGGGGAGAAACATGATGAAAACTATGAATATGATATATCATTTTGATAGTGATATTAAGAATGGATTAGAGAAGAGAGACACCAGAGATTTAAAAAAACTATTTAGGAGGTTCTTACACTAGTGTAAACCTAATCTAAGGCTATAGCATTGGGATTGATGTAAAAGACCTTGCTGAGGAAAAATCAGTTGAAGTTGACAACTGATTTGATGTGGGTAGTATGAAAAAGGAGCTAGTAAAAATGACATTTAGATTATGTCTGGGTAACTGGGAGTATGGAAGCAGTATCAATAGAAATAGGGAGATTTAGAGGACAGCTTAGCATAAGAAGTATAACACCTTACCCAAGTAATGGACTTCATGAAATTAGAATCGACCCAAAAAAGAAGCTAGTGACTCCAAGACAACTTTATGAGACAATAATCGTAGAGAGATCCCCATTATTGGAGTTTTTAGATAAATGTCTTTATGACCACTTACCAAGATGTTGAAATGGGGCTTCTTGTTCAGGAATATGGTAACTAAAATGGCTTCTGGGATTCTCTATCTTTGTGGGGGGAGGGGGGATTATATCTACTTTTACATCTGGCTAGACCATTCTCAAACATCAAGACTGGTTGATGAAAATGATGGAAAAATACAGACACTGCTAAATGAAAAATGAGAACTCCACAGAGTTTGCCAGCATGACAGTTCATCCATTTCTAAGAAGGCAGCTTTTAATTCCATTAGAAGTAAAGTCCAAGCAAAGCTTAGAGAAATGCAAGACTCTTGTTTCAGAAATAAGATAAATGAAATGCAGTTTTATGCAGACAGTAACAAAACAAAATGCTTTTATGATACCCTGAAAGCTATTTATGGACCAAAGACACATGGTGCATCTCAACTACTCAGTGCTGATGGATCCACATTGATTAACTGTAGGGACTTGATCCTAAAGAGATGGGCTGAGCACTGAAGAAGAGGTTTTGAATATTATTAGGCTCCTTTCAAGTGGCAAAGCACCTGGTGCTGATTCCATTCCAGCTGAGATCTACAAGGTGGGGGGTCCATTGCCCATCCAAAAACTGACTGAAATTTTCCAGGTAATATGGCATGAAGAGGTTATCCCCCAAGAATTCAGGGATGTCTCCATCATCCATCTCTATAAAGGTAAAGGGAATAGATTGTCCTGTGACAATCACAGGGTTATTTCTCTTTTAATAATTGCTGGTAAGATTTTTTCCAGAGTCCTCAATAGACTGATCCTTCACCTGAAAGTTGTTCACCTTCCTGAGAGCTAAATATGACTTCAGAAATGGTGGAGGAATAGTCGATATGGTGTTTGCTGCCCAACAACTCCAGGAAAAATGCCAGGAACAGAACAGAGGTCTATAAACATCATTTGTAGATCTAACCAAGGCCTTTGATACCATCTGTCATGAGGGTTTATGGAAAATTATATCAAAATTTGGTTGCCTGGAAAAGTTCATCAATATTGTACGTCAGTATCATGATGGCATATATGCCCGGGTTTCTGGATAGCAGACGATGCTCTCAAAATTTCCCAGTCATCAATTGAGTTAAACAAGGATATGTCCTTGCTCCCATACTTTTTAGCATGATGTTTTCAGCCATGTTATCAAATACCTTCAATGAGGATGAACATAACCTCAAAGTCAGCTACCACACTGAGGGCAAATTCTTTAACTTGTAAAGGTTACAAGCCAAGACCAAAGTGGAGGGAGTGTTGGTGCATGCTTGTCTGTTTGCAGATGATTGTGCATTTAATAACAGTCTCTGAAGCTGAGATACAGCAAAGTATGGATTGATTCTTTGCTGCTCGTGCTAATTTTGGTCTGACAATTAACACCATCAGCCAGCACCACATCATCCATTTGTGTAACCATCAATTACAGTAAATGGAGAAGTTTTGAGTACTATGGAAAAGTTCACTTGCCTTGGAAGTGTCCTTTCTAAGGAAGTACCCATGACAATAAGGTGGACGCTCACATTGCCAGAACTAGTTCAGTATTTGGGAGGCTCTGAAAGTATGGGAGAGAAAAAGTATTAGACTGAAGCTGTTCAGAGCTGTTCTGTTGACCTCATTGCTATATGCCTATGAAAACTGGACAGTCTATCAGCACCATGTCAGGAAACTGAATCACTTCCATTTAAATTGTCTTAGGAAGATTCTGAAAAACACCTGGCAGGAGAAGATATCAGACACTGAGGTCCTTTTTCGAGTTAAACTGCCTAGAATTCCAACATTACTACAGGGAGTGCAAGTATGATGGGCTGGACATGTTGTTAGAATGTCAGATGTATACTTGCCACAAAAACTTTTTTATGGAGAACTCACACAGGGCAAGCCCTCACAAGGGGATCAGAAGAAGTGATACAGAAATACCCTTCTCATTTAAGAACATTAGAATTGACTGTACAACTTAGGAGAAACTGGCACAGGATCACCCCACATGGTGTGCCCTTATCAGTGAGGGTGCTTCACTCTTTGGGGAAGGCAGAAGAGAAGCAGCTCAAAGGAAATGTGACACATGTAAGTTTAGAGTACCTACCCCAGGTGTTCATATGGACTATTTATGCCCAACTTGTGGTAGAGTATTTTGAACTCATATTGGTCTGATCAGCCACAATTGGCCACATTGTAATTTTTCTCAAACATAGTGATGTTATTTTGGTCTTCTTTGATAATCAAGGAAAAGAACCAACCAACCAGTAAAGTGAAAAAATAAGTAAATTAAAAAAATAAAACAACTTCTGATGTTGCTTTCAACTCTTGAGTTTCTACTACTCATTCTTTTATACTTCCTACATTTAATCCAATATTAATATTATCTTTCAGCTCAACCTCCCCCCATCACTAGATTCTCACTGTCATTACTCCATACACTCTAAATTGTACCTTGGACAGCTTTACTTGTCACAGATAGGGCTTTTGGAAGCTTAGAGTATACAGTCCAAAACCAGAGAGAAGGAAAGAGAAAAGGAATAAGATAAAGAGAAAAGTATGATGATGAGAAGATATAAAAGTTTTTTTTTGATGTAATTACCTTTAGTAGAAAAGGTTTTATAGATTATTATAGGTTTGCTTTGGGTCAATGATCATCTAAGGTCTATTACAACTTATGCATAGTATATTATGTCTGAAAAGAATTTTAGCAAACATTTGGTCTAATTAATTCATTCTGCAAAAGAGGATGCCCTACCTCCTTCATGAAGGCTTACCTGATTACACGTTTCCTTATTAGACTTTCCTCCAAACTACAGTCTTGAATAGATGGTTAGCCATCAACAAGTCTTTGTTAATAGATATCATTCCATTTTGTTTTATGTTTTTCCATTAAGTTTATATATATATATATATATATATATATATATATATATATATATATGTATATGTGTGTGTGTGTGTGTGTATTCTGTTTCTTCCCCAAATCCTTCCTCCAATACTCTTCTCAGTATTGTGTTACCATGGGTTCTCAAAGACAGTGCTAATTGAGTAAAATTGTGGAAGTTTCTATCTTGATGGAAAATCTTCTGGCAGAGGTTTGGGAATGAATTATGTGTCTTTAATTGAAGCTTAGCTAAATGTAGAAATCTTTTTACCAGGTATGGGAGCCATACCAGCAATAGCAGCTCATGAAGATGAGAGGAAGCATAGTATAGTAGAAAAACAAATTAATTTCAAATCATAGGATGGACTTAAAATATTAATTTTGCTCCTTTTAGTACTTTTGTGGCTTTGGACAAGTCACTTTATCACTCTGGGCTTCAATTTCCTCATTTGCAGAATTAGGAGAGTGAACTCAAATATTTGAAATGTCCCTTCTAGCCTTTATGATTCTATGATCTTACTAAAGTAGAGAAGTGTTTGAATTTCTGTGGATGAAGGGAATAATCACAATGATGAAATCACAGAACTTCACAGTTTAAAAATATATTCTGTTAAAACAATGAAATGTAATTAATGGATCTCATAGTAAATCTTTATTATTGATCAAGCACAGGTAATACAAGAACAAAAAAATAAAATAGTCCTTGCCCTCAAGGACATTATATTCTATTAGGAGGAAATAGGATCTACAAAACAAACTAACTTTAAAATAAAAAAAAAAACCTTTGAATTTTTTGAAGGTAGGGCACTGAGGTTAGCAAGTGGGGGTTTCCTTAAGAAAGTGATATTTGAGCTGCAATCTAAAAGAAGAAGCCTAATTTCTATGAGGCAAAGATTAGAATAGAGTATATTCTAGACATGTGAGATACTCTGTTCAAAGGCAAAGAAATGGAAGAGAGAGTCTTTTCTAGGAGGAAAAACAAGCAGAATACTTGGGCTGAAACATAGGGTGTATGATAAGGAGTGTCTACCTAAAAACTGAGATTAGAGCTTTATTGTGAAGGACTTTAAATAAATGCCAGATAAAGGCAATAGCATTTTATACTAAAGTCCTAAAAGGATCATAAGTAAAATGGTGCCATTGTTATATTTGTGCTTTAGGAAAGCGAAAGAAAGTATCTTGGGTATCTTGAGGAGGGGAGAATTGACAAGATTCATCTTCCTTCCTTTCTTTTTCCCTTCTTTCCTTTATCTTTTTTCTTTCTTCCTTTCTTTGTTTTTTCCTTTTGTTCCCCTTTGATTTCTTGTTAAGCTTCTCTCCTTCCCTCCCTCCCTTCTTTCCTTCCTTCTTCTTGTCTTTCCTCTTTCATATGACATATTGTTCTTTTTACTGCATTTGTCTGATGCTAATTCAGGATCTAGGGTCACATAGCTAGTAAGAGCCTGAAGTCAGATTTGAATTTAGTTCTTTCCAAATAGGTCCAAATAAAACCAAATAGGTTTAGTTTTCCCCTCCATTTTGCCATGTGGATATTACTTAATAGGGTTGATGACTTTGGATTTGTCTCTTTCCCTCAGCCCCAGTTTCCCCATCTGTGCAATGAAGAGTTTGAACTGGATGATTTTTAAGATCCTTGCCAGTTCTGACATTCTATGATTCTACTGTCCTCTGTACTTGACTTCCTAATACCAAGGCTGTCCTTGGCTTACTGAAGGAGCCCTGATTTGGGGAGAATGAGGGAATGATAGATGGCTATCATTTAATGTTCTCTCCCTTAAATTCTATGATATATTTATATATATATATATAATTTACTAATACAGATACTATTGCAAATAAATGTTCTTTCCTCTCCAAAGATAAACCATGAATCAACAACAACAACTACAGCAACAAAATAAAATATAGTTTTAAAAAATCCACTAGGCCTGTATTGGATGAATTAGAAGTGTTTGGTGTGTTTAGTACACAGTTAATATCCTGAATCTAGAGGAACTAGATAGGCTGTCACATGTCTGTAGCATGGACATTTTTCTGTTATTCATGATGTGTTTATCTCAGGAGAAGTACATGATCTTTGGTTGACTTGTTTTGACTCCCATGCACTTGAATCAAATATTAATCTAGATCTTTTGACCTTACTAATATACTATCAGGGAGTAGGCTCTCTTGGTCATGTGATAATTTAATTTGAAAATGTGTACTGTTCCCATCTATTTTGAAATTATAGTCACCCTAAGCTCTACTGCTTATCTTAGAGAAGCTGACTTTTTCCATTGCAAAGAAATTCTTCTCAATAGTCTGAATTTTGTCATTTGATGCATTTTTTCTTTTTTTAAAAAAAGTCTCTATAAAAACATTTGCTTTACAGATAGAGCAAGAACAAAGTACAGATAATTTCTCCAATACTTTGTGGTCAAACTCACCTCTTCAGTAGTCACCCTCACTCTGTAGGAAAAGTAGGCTCAAAACTCAGCAAAACAATTTGCAGCATCAAATTGTTTATCTTCTTCTCAATGAGGGGGAGAGGAAGGAGGAAAAGAGAGAATTTCGAATTCAAAAATTTTTTATAAAGAATGTTGAAAGTTATTTTCATAAGTAATTGGAAAAAATAAAATATAATATATCATATCTCCCAAATAAAATATAATAAAATTACTCCTTTTTAGGACTTCAAAAAAAATACATATGACAAGTCTCTCTTTGCTTCATTTGGTGATTTCTTTTGCTAATCATGCCTTGTGAGAGATCCTGATTAAAAGAACAAAAGTCTTAGGGCCTTTTCCCCTCTGAGATCAGGTTTCCCAAGAAACAGGCCTTGATCTTTTTTGTTTGTTTGTTTGGGGTTTTTTTTTTAGATTTTTTTTTCAAGGCAATGGGGTTAAGTGGCTTGCCCAAGGCCACAGGCCTTGATCTTTAAACTCTCTGTTTATTCTTGTCTAGGTGAAAGGATAGACTCCTTTTGCTCTCAACTTTGTGAGGTTCAAAAGATGCCCATCTGGTTTCAGTATCTCCATGTTCCATGGATTCCAGAGGATTAATGAGTGTCTCAGAATCCTAGGCTGGATTTTACAGGTAGCCCAGCATCCATGACCCAAGGAACAAAGAGTGATCTTCTGGAACCATAACAGTGGTGCCATAGTGATTTTGAGCATTTTTTTTTCCTTTAAGACTAACTTTGATTTCCTCATCTGAAAACTGCTTCCTCATATCTTTTGACCATTTGTCAAATGAAAATTTTTAAAGGCAATCCTATCTCTGTATAGTAACTGAGAGGGAGGAATTGATTATATGAATTTGGAGACGCATCCTAAGCCATGACCTAAATAAGGTACCTTTCATCACTAAAATTATGTGACAATTAAACTTGGAGTAGGATTAGGGGAGCAAGAACCCCAAAACCACAGGATATATGATATAATAACCCTTTGATCATAACAGCACTCTATTACAAGTATTTTATTCTCATTTTATAAATAAGGAAACTGAAGCTTAAGGAGGTGAGAGAAATTTTCTCAAGTCATATAGCTAGTTGTAGAATTTGGACTCAAATCCAGGAACACCAAATTCAGTGCTTTCCCCATTATACCAAATATATGAAAGAAGTCAGTCCTTAAGTGAACAACCATATCAAAGGACTGAATGACCTTTGCAACCATTCACAGGTTTTAAAGTTCTTTCTCTTTTCCTAGACTCAGAATTTACCAATACATAAACCAAAAAATATTTATTGAACATCCATTATTGAACAGCCATGTTTTATCTTGTAATTTCTTATGGGAAATATGAAAAAGAAACATAAGATATGGCCAGTGACATCAAGGACCTTTCAGTCTAGTCGGCCAAAGCAAAACTAATCAATGGGAAATTAACAGCTGAAGCGGAAAATAATTACATTATTGAATTCTCAATTATGTGAGCCTTGTGGGTTAGAGAAACACTAAGAACATGAACATATTTCTGAGAGATTAAAGAGACTGGCATAACTAGAGTGGAGGTTTTGTGTTAGGTAATAACTGAAAAAAACCCAAATATAAAGTTTTTTTTTTATATATTTTTTATTTTCTTAGTTTTTGTAAGGCAGTGGGTTTAAGTGACTTGCCCAAGGTCACATGGCTAGGTAATTATTAAGTGTCTGAGGCTAGATTTGAACTCAGGTACTCCTGACTCCAGGTGTTCTATCCACTGCACCACCTAGCTGCCCCTATAAAAGTCTTGAAAGCCAAGAAGAGATCATTTTCTCACCTAGAGGCAGTTAAATGACTGGCTATGTGACCCTAGGCGAATTGCTTAATGTCTTTTTGCCTTAGTTTTTTTAAGTGTTAAATGGAAATTATCACAGTACCAATCTCACAGGGTTGTTGTAAGGATCAAATGAAAATTATGCCTAGCATAATACTTAGCACATAGTAGGTGCTTAATGAGTGTACATTTCCCCCTTCTCTGGAAACCTGAGTTAATTTGGGTGCCATGACTTAGATTCACATTTAAGTTAGTCAATGCCATGCTCTAGTGTAGGCAAACACAAGGTATGTACACATCCTGTACAGTGAAAATAGTATTGACTCTGTAACCAGAGGAGCTGGCTTCACACTCTGACAACTATCTATGGAGTAAGTCCCTTTATCTACCAGGGCCTCATTTTCCTCATTTGTAAAATGAGAGGACTGGACTAGATGGTTTTTGAGGTCCTATTGAGTTCTAAATCTATGATCTCATAATCTGTTACCTCTCATGCAAGAGGGGAAAGGCATGCTTTACCACCAACTCCCTGAAATCAAGATGAGATATATCACAGCTCAGATATCTTTCAGTATTGTTTTCCTTTATGTTATTATAGTCATTATGTAATGTAAATTATTTACAGTTATGTAAATTGGTTTCCTGTTTCTGGTTATTTTCTTGAGCATCACTTCACACACATTTCATCTAAATTTTTCATATTGTTTTTTCTTATGACACCATAGTATTTCATAATGTTCACCAACAGCAATTTGTTCTAGAACTCCTCAAATTGTGGACATTCTCATACTTTGCATTCATTGCTCCTGTAACTTTTTTTTTTGGCATATCTTTCTTTTTGATTTTGATCACCTTGGATTATTTCCTCTAGAATGATTATATGCTCGATCAGAGTTTAATTATTGTCTAATATACTTTTAAACTTTTTTTCAAGAATTGTTGGACCAATTTTACAACTCTATCAGTAGTGCCTTGATAAACTTGTCTTCTCATACCCTCCACAGTTATTATTTCTATTTTTCAAACATTTTAAATATTTATTTTTGTAGGTCAATATTTTATACACACATGTGAAAATATACAATACATAGTTTCATTTAACATTTTTTTCTGGAGGTGGATAGCATTTTCTTTCATAAGTCCTTTGTAGTTGATTTGAATATTCATATAACTCATACTAGCTTAGTCATTCACATTTACTCTTTGAACAATATTGCTATATTAGTGTGTGCAACATTCTCTTAGTTCTGCTCATTTCACCCTTCATTAGTTCATATAAGTCTTTCCATGTTTTCCATTTTTTACAGCACAGTAGTGTTCTATCACAATCATATTTAGCTGTTTTCCAATTGATGGGCAGTTCCTCAGTTTTCAGTTTGTATTTTCATTTTTTGTCATCTCTACCAATCAGATTAGTGACATAACAGAGTAATTTTAATGTTAATTTCTCTTATTAGTTATTTGGAAAATCCTGTCATATATAGTTGTTGATCAGTTGCCCTTCTTTCTGGAAACTGCCTATTACTGTTTGGATATTTGTCTGTTGGGGAATGACTTTTGAATTTATGTGAGGGTTTCCAAAAGTTCTAGTCTATTTTAAGTTTTAATAGCTTAAAATGTCAGTAAAACCTTTGAGACACTCTGTACTTATACAAATTCTCTATATATTTTGCATATCAGATCTTTATCAGAGATAAGTTGTTGCTGTTATTTTACCCACTCTATAGCTTTTTATCCTAGCCTAGCTGCATTCCCTTTTTTAATGTAAAAATTAAAAAAAACTGGATTAGATCAATGATTTTATTTTAAGGAACTCTACCAATGAGGAATTTGTTGTTGTGGTGGTTTAATCATTATCAGTTGTGTCTGATACTTCATGATTCCATTTGAGGTTTTCTTGGTGGAGATAGTGGAGTAGTATGCCATTTTCTTCTCCAGAATTATTCTACTAATACAAAGTAGCATTTTCTCTACAATTTAATCATTTTAGAGAATTGTGTGAGCCACTGAGAGGTTAAGTGACTTGTTCTGGGTCACATATATAAAATTATAATAAAGCTTTTACAAACTTTGCAGAGTCTCAGTTATTATGTGAGAATAATAATACTCTCTCAATCTCTCTGCTCTTCTATTTAATTTCTTTGTCATGATGGGCAAATCACTTCCCTGTTGGGGAATCACTCTGTTCTTTTATCCTAAGAAATTGATATGAGTTATTTCTATCACTTCCTGGCTTTTCAATCTACCCTTTGCTGCTGTTTCAGTCCTCTGCTTGCCACCATAGTCTAATCTCCCTAATCCTAACATAAACTTCTTTTGCCCCTTCATCCTTTGTCCTGCCTCTTTCCTTCCCATATTGATCAACATTAAGTGAGAAGTCTTTTACATTAAATGTATTTTCTTCCTCACTATCTATTCTATCAACATTTTCCAAAAGAGCTTTCATTCTCTCCACTATGCTGCAACTTCTAAAAGGGCACCAATGGCCTTTTGCAGTTTTGGTCTGCCTTTCCCACCCTGGATTTTGGATTTTATGTTTACTCCCCAAACTGATACCACACTCCCCAAGTTACACTATTTCTCAGTCCATTTCTTCTCTTTCTTCTTCCCTGGTGGCAGAAATTAGGAAGACGTGATTTAAATTTGGCCTGACTTTGGGCAAGTCATTTAATCAATCTCTGCCTCAAGTTCCTCAACTGCAAAAATGGTAGTCATAATAGCAGGAACCACCCAAGTTTGTTGTAAGGATCAAATGAAATAATAATCAAGTACTTTACACTCTATCTAGTACATAATGGGTATTTACTAAATGCTAAATCTTTCTTTCATTATTGGTCAGCAATTTTTCAGATATGTTCTTCTAATAGAAAAAAGAACCATATGGCTTTCATGAGATCATAGGTTTGGAGCTAGAAGGAACCTCAATGACCATCAAAAACAGTTACTTAGGGTGTCTAGGTTGTGCAGTCGATGGAGCACTGGCCTTGAAGTCAGGAGTACCTGAGTTCAAATCTGGCCTCAGACACTTAATAATTACCTAGCTGTGTGGCTTTGGGCAAGCCATTTAACCCCATTGCCTTGCAAAAACTAACCCCCCCCCCAAAAAAAAACCCAGTTACTTAATTTTAACATTGAGGAAATGGAGGTCCAGGGACAGTGAATGATTTCCTTAAAATCTTACATACCCAGTGTCAAAGATTTACCAATAAGTTTCTCAAGGTCTTACAAATTTCATGAAGCTCAGGATGATTCACTAACATCTAAAAGAGACTCTTCCACTTCTAGATGAAAATGCAGTCTCAATGTGGCATAGAAATGAGCCCCCATTCCACAACTTGCAAATGCAGTTTGAGTGGGAAACAGCCCTTATAGCTCATTGTCTTTACAACCTAGAAATTTGTTGAAGTCTGAAAGGACCATATCTGTGCATATAGTATTCTGTTCTAATATTTTTGATCAATCTTGAATGATTTAGATGTATCAGTGAGAGATACCTTGTTGGAAGGGAACCATTAAGAAAGTGGTTAGGGTGGCTAGATGGCACAGTGGATAGAACACTGGCCCTGGAGTCAGGAGGATCTGAGTTCAAATCTTATCTCAGACATTTAATAATTACCTAGCTGTGTGGCCTTGGGCAAGCCACTTAACCCCATTGCCTTGCAAAAAACAGCAACAACAACAACAACAACAACAAAACCAAAGTGGTCAAACAAATTCACTATAACTAAGATCAAAAGAAACGTAGTAAATTGAGAAACAATTTTTACAACTAGTATTTCTGGCAAAGGACTCATTTCTAAAATATATAGAGAACTGAATCAATTTAAAAAAAAACAAGCCATTCCTCAATTGACAAATGTCCAAAGGATATACAAAGGCAATTTACAGATGAGGAAATCAAATCAATCCACAGTCATATGAAAAATTGCTCTAAATCACTACTTATTAGTGAAGTGCAAATTAAAGCATCTCTGAGGTACTACTTCACACCTCTAAGACTGGCCAATATGACCAGAAAGGACAATGATCAATGTAGGAAGGGATATAGGAAATCTGGTACACTAATATATTGTTGGTGGAGCTGTGAACTCATCCAACGTTTTTGGAGAGCAATTTGGAATTACGTCCAAAGGACAACAAAAATATGCATACCCTTTGACCCAGCAATACCACTACTGGGTCTATATCCTGAAGAGATCATGAAAAAGGTTAAAAACATCACTTGTACAAAGATATTCATAGCAGCCCTGTTTGTGGTGGCAAAGAATTGGAAATTAAGTGAATGTCCTTCAATTGGGGAATGGCTGAACAAATTGTGGTATATATACATTATGGAACACTATTGTTCTCTTAGAAACCAGGAGGGATGGAAATTCAGGGAAGCCTGGAAGGATTTGCATAAATTGATGCTGAGCGATATGAGCAGAACCAGAACAATGCTGTACACCCTAACAGCAACATGGGGGTGATGATCAGCCTTGATGGACTTGCTTACTCCATCAGTGCAACAATTAGGCACAATTTGGGGCTATCTGTAATGGAGAATACCATCTGCACCCAAAGAAAAAATTGTGGAGTTTGAACAAAGACCAAAAACTATTACCTTTAATTTTTTTAAAGTTATCTTATTATGTAATTTTGTTATCTCTTATACTTTATTTTTTTTCTTATAGATATAATTTCTCTCTCATCACAGTTAACTTAGATCGATGTATACTATGGAAACAATGTAAAAACTAACAGACTACCTTCTGGGGAGGGGTGGGGGAAGGAAACGAGATTAGAGGAAAATGGTAAAATTCATAATAAATTAAATAAATAAATGAAATAAAAATGTGGCATTTAAAAAAAAAGAAAGTTGTCAGAGGTGACTCCAACACCAATACTCTCTTAGTTCAGTTTAGAGTTTGCAACTAAATGAAGCTTGTCAGTCATTAAACAGTTAACAAAGGAAGTCTCCTTTGTACTCAAGAAAGACATTTAGTGGCACTTAGCTTCTGGACCTGGTCTCTCCCATGTCTCTATCTGGAAAGAAGTCTGGTCATCAGGATAAAGTATGGTAAAAGACATGGTGACTTGTATGATTTTCATAAATCCACCAAGATGGAGGGTCCCCAACTATCTGTGACTTGACCTCTTATGCCTTTAGATGATCAGGAAGTTGACTTGGGGAAACTGGATCCAGTGAGGTACTAGGGACAGTTTCAACTCCTTTTAGAAAATGCTAACCCCTTTCAAAAGAGGGGAAGAAGGAAGGACCTGGGTCTAACATATGCTATTGGGGGCAGAGGGGAAAGAAGCTTCATCTGAGCAAATACTAGTTTCTTTACTGATCAAATAAAAATTTTTAAAAAATCAGCATAGTATTATTATATTCTCTTCATCTTGTATGCATTAACATTGCAGAACATCATAGCAGAGATCTATAACCACTCAAAAGAGTTTGGCTTAACCATCCATATGGAAAAGATTAAATGGAAAAAGATTTATCTTCTGTTTAAATCTTGATATACCCATAGAAACTGTCTATACTCATACACACATATATACCATATATACATAGGTATATGCATATATACATATATACCATAATATGTGATATAACAATATGTATGTATATGTGAGTGTGTGTGTGTACATACTTGCATTGTAGAGTGGGATATTGAATATGTGGCTCATAGGGATGCTAAAATAGAAATCTCTAGTATCTTTTTTCTCCTTACCCCCTCCTCCAAAAGGAGATTTTGATTCCTATGAAGAAGGGAAGCAGGAGTTTGGTACCAGAAACTTAGGTGAAAGAGAGTACTAGATTAGAACTATGTGTTCCCTTAAATATTATTAGTTTACATGATATAAATTTTAGTGCAAGTTATACTCCTGATTGCTGATGAAAAAGGAGGACCTCAAGGTGACTTCCTTCCTATTCAATAGGCACACATAACAAATATCAGAAAAGTCTATTTATCCAAATCTATAGCCCAATTAACCAGAGAAGTATACACCAGAGAATTTATATCAGCCAATATGGATTAAAGGGACTCTCCCATTAAGAGCAAGATATCTCAGCTCAACAGAGAAAAAGCATCCCCAGCCTCACCTAAGAAGAAAATTTCCCTCAAGTCTCTAATGCAGAAAAGTGGGGATAGGACATAATAGAGTCATGCTCTTCTCATGCTGACTTATTCCCAGAACTATTCTCCTTTCCCAGTGTCCTGAGGAGTAGTTTAAATCTTTTCTTTCAAGGATGGAAGTCAGAAGAAACTGAATAGATCAAATAAAATGAATTCTTTCCTGCTCTTATCAAATCCACCCTACCCCTCATATCGACTTGGGGCATTTATGTCTGCCAATGAGAAGAGAATCCTATATCAATGGAGCTTTAGGACATGTTATACACATCTGCATGTATAAACATATATTTGCATACACATATGTATATATATATATATATATATATATATAGTTTATATATGTGTGTTTATTTATACCAACAGTTTAACTGTAAAGTGATCTGATTTCTGAATTAAACAAAAGGGTAGATTACCTTGGTTGGTTGGTTGGTTGGTTCTTGTCATCCTTTATCAAAGAAGACCAAAATGACATCACTATGTTTGAGACAAGTTACAGTGTGTCCGACTATGACTGATCAGGCCAATGCAAACTGAAAATGCTTTACCACAGGTTGGTCACAAATAGTCCATGTGAACACCTGGGATGGATACTCTAAACTTACGAATGTCACATTTCTTTTGAGCTGCTTCCATTCTGCCTTCCTTATAGAGTGCAGCACCCTCACTCATGAGGACACGCCACTCTGGGTGGTTCTGCAGCAGTGTCTCCCATGCTGTAACAATCAATTCTAAAGTTCTTCAATGAGATCTTCAGGATATCTCAGTATCTCTTCTGACTTCCTTGTGAGTGCCTGAGAGTTTTCCTTAAAAAAAAAGATTTTTTGGCAAGTGTATGTCTGGCATTCTAACAATGTGTCCAGCCCATTGTAGTTGCACTCTCTTTAGTAATGTTGGAATGACTGGCAGTTTAGCCTGAAGAAGGACCTCAGTGTCTGGAATCTTTTCCCGCCAGGTGATCTTCAGAATCTTCCTAAGACAATTTAAATGGAAGCAATTCACTTAAGATTGCCTTAAAGAAGTAGTAAAATTCTTTTAATGATCCTCATACTTTTCTTAGAAGCAAAGATCCATCATTTTAAATACCAATATTTCATAGATGTAGATAATGTGGAATACATCATGGAACATGAGAGACTTCAAAGAATTCAAAAGAATGCCATTGCCTCAGAGGGCAATGGATAGATTTATAGTGGGTATGAAAGGGTTTAATGAATAAAAATAAGGAACTGAGAAGAAAAACTAAGTAGAAGATGTCATCAATTGAATGTAAATTTTAAAAAAATTGGACTGGTCATGATAAGAATGAGGGATAACTGGTATAGCTAGCTATGTACCTCAATGCTATCTTCGTAATGCTAGCAAAAAAGAACAACTCTAGTATATTGGGCAAAATTCCTTCAGTGAACTTGAATAAAAATTGTAGAGGATGAAAGGTATGGATGAACTGTGATCCATATTCATGAGATCATAGACCTGTTTGTATATAATTTTCTGTATTTCTATCATATTATCTTTTTATACTATAAATTCTGCAAAGTCAGAAACCGACAACTCCAATTCTTAACCAAAATGCTTTGCATACCAAATGTGATTAACCTCTATTTAGAAAATGAATAGTGAATGTTTGAATGTGAAAATACTTTTTTTACCAAGAAGTGCTAAATAAATATGAACTACTCATATTATTGTTACTGGACTTTGGTTTACAGGATTCCTATGTCGATTAAATAACTTTTCAGGGCAGTTAGGTGGCACAGTGGATAGAATGCTGGTCTTGAAGTCAGGAATACTACTCTTTGTGAGTTCAGATTCTACCTCAGACATTTACTAGCTGTGACCTTGAGCACTTAGCCCTGTTTACCTCAGTTTTTAATCAGTAAAATGGACTGGAGAATATACAAGGGCAAAAAATTCTTACAATCAAATGCATAAAGGTGGAAATAATAAACGCTTGTTTTTCAGATTATGATATAACAAAAATTACATGAAATAAAGGTCATGGAAAGAAAAAAACAGAAATTAACTGGAAAAAACTAATTTTTTTAAAGAATGAGTTATATCAAACAAAAAGTCATAGAAATAGTTAACCATTTTATTCAAGAAAATGATAGCAATGAGGCATTATACCAAAATTTATGAAATGCAGCCGAAGATGTTTTTAGGGGAAATTTTACACCTCTTATGCTAATATGAATGAAATAAAGATAAAATCAATGAATTGAGCATGCAACTAAAAAAGCTAGGGAAAAAAAACAAATTAAAGATCCCCAAATAATTACCAAATTAGAAGTTCTGAGAATCAAAGGAGAGATTAATAAAATTGAAAGCAAGAAAATAGTTGATCTAATAAATAAAACTATGAATTGGTTTTTATGAAAAAACTAATAGATAAACTTTAGCTAATCTTATTTAAAAAAAGAAAGAAGAATACAAAATTACTGAATCAAAAATCCAAAGGAGAACTTGTCACTAATGAGGAGGAAATTAAAGTGATAATTTGGAGACATTTTGCCTAAATGTATGCCAATAAATTTGACAACCTGAGTGAAATGAATGAATGGTTAGAAAAATATAAACTACCAAGATCAACAGAAGAGGAAATAAAATACTTAACTCCATTTCAGAAAAAAAAAATTGAAAAAAACATCAATAAACTCCCTAAGAAAAAGTCTCCAGGTCCAGTTGGATTTACAAGTGAATTCTGCTAAACATTTAAGGTATAATCAATTCCAATTCTACATTAACTATTTAAAAAAATAAAAGTTCGGCCAAATTCCTTTTATGATACCTATATGGTACTAACAACAGCAGCAACAACAACAACATTTGTTATTCATTCTCAAAGAAGTCCATGACATCAGGGAAGTGATGCCATGACAAGCACATAAATTGTATTTGAGTGAGAGGGTGCAAAGTCATCAACTTCACTTTCTCTTCTAGAGCCATCTGGGTCCAGTGGCCTAAAATGGATCAGGATGATTGGAGATGGTCCTGGGTGCCGGGCAAAAAGGGTTAAGTAATTTGCTGAAGGTCACACAGCTAGTAAATGTCAAAGGCTGGATTCGAATTCCCATCTTCTTGATTCTAAGGCCAGTGTTCTATTCACTGTATCATCTAGATAGTGCAGTGTACAGAATACTGGCCTTGGAGTCAGGAGGACCAGAGTTTAAATCTGACCTCAGTAACTGACACTAACTAGCTGTATGATCCTGGGCAAGTCACTTCACCCAAAAGAAATCATAAAAAATGGAAAAAGTCCCAGCTCTTTTTTGTAATGCCAAAAAAAGTAGAAATTGAGGGGATGTCCATCAATTGGAGAATGACTGAACAAGTTATGGTATATGAATGTTATAGAGTAGTATAGTTCTATAAGAAACCATGAATGGTCAGACTTTAGACTAGCATGGAAAAAATTAAATGATTTGATGCTGAGCAAAGGGAGCAGAAGCAAGAGAACATTGTTTATAATAACAATAATATTGTGAGTTGATCAACTATGATGGATGGGGCTCCTCTCAGCAGTTTAGAGATCTAGGACCACCCTAGGAGACCTGTTATGGATGATGCCATCCATGTGCAGAGGGAAAAAACAGTAACAATAAAAACCTCACAGAATCTGAATGGATATTATGTTCACTTTAAAAAAAAACCTTTTCTTATGTTTTTCTTTCTTAGCCCATGGTTTTCTTTCTTTTCCCTCAGTCCTAATTCCTCATACACAAATTATTTAATATGTAAAAATATTAAACAAACATGTTCTACTTTTTCTAGACTTTGCCACTGAGGGGAGGTGGGTGGAAAGAGAGGGTGATAGAAAAATGTGTAACTTACAAACATGCAAATGGATGAATGCTGAAAAAATTTCATAGCATGCAATTGGAAAAATAAAATAAAATATCAATGAAAAAATGGCTTGGAGAAGAAAATGAGAAATATTTCTAGTATCTAGTAGAAAATTTATTTTTTTTCTTTAAACAGTTCACATTTGTTATTGATAACAATAAAAAAATCTTTTAACGACTATCAGTATTTTATTACCAAGAGTGAGGTAATATGTTTATGATCATTTACAGAATTCGATATGTGAATAATGAATTCAGGAAGAAGGGTAAGCTAAGACTCTAGTAATACAGAGAGAAGCCAAAAGAATCATCAGTGCCAGAAGAAAGTGGAATGAGAGCATTAATCGTATCATACTTTGGGGGGGGAGGGGGAAATGAAAAAGCAAAATAAAATAGGCATATTGTGAACTGCATAATCAGGTTATGTTTGTCACATCGATTCTCTTAAAGGGAGAATTAGATCAATGTTTCCTCATGAATAAACCCTGTAAGCATTTGTGTAGGAATGGGTATTGGGCTCTTAAAGACATATTAACTTCTCATGGAAAAAAAAAAGACATGTCATTTTTGAGCCAACTTAAAATGGCTACAATTCAAATAGCTCTACAAACATCTCTGGGCAGATGTAGATTGTTGAATGAAGCACTTTCTTTGCAGCTGTAGTAGAAGATTTAAAATGGGGTCATGAAGAGTCAGGAACTACTGAAAACAAAACAGTGATTAAAATAAAATCTTTTATTTTTTTAACCAAGAACTACACCCATTAGAGTTTGCTAAATCTATCTAGCTTCTGACCAGTTATAGATCAGAAAAAATACTGATCAGAGTGGCAGTCTCAGGATGATTGAATTCTCCATTCTTAAGAAAAGGGTTTAGGAAGTCTTAATGAACACCAAGCATCACTGACTCTATTATTCTTTTTTCTGATTTCTTCTAAAATGTTTAAGGATTATTTTATCTAGGTAGTAATAAGACTTTCAGTCAACTTAAAGCTTTAGTTCAAACTAAATCACATTCCTTTTCTTTATAGTTGCAGACAGGGCAGATCTGTCCAGTGTTGTTTGAAGTTGTGTTTCAGAGTCACCCATTTGCTTCTTTGCATTGTCAGATGAAATAAATCTTGTACTCTTTAGTGATTTGGGGATCCTGCTGTTATTTCTTCTCTATATGTATCCAGTCCAGTAGAGTTAGTTTCTATTGAGTCTCACATTTGAGGAATTGCTAACTGGTTACATTCCAGAGTCAGAGAACTTACAAGCAATTCATTCTTCCATAAAATTAATATGTTCTATGGAATGAGAAAGAAACAAAGATAGGGAATAGCTATCCATTTTCAATAGTAACTGAGTAGGTTCCTCTGGTCATAATGGATCTCAAACTGAATACTATAACATGTAACTTGAATTTTAGGGAAAAAATTCTTTGATGGAATTGTTCCTCTTATCCTCTTGTTCTAGAAATAGAGATGCTTCAGTTTTAATCTTGATTCTATAACTATCAATTGTATGATCTTATATTATTTTGCCTAAACTGTAGTTTTTTAATTTGTAAACGATAACATGATTATAATAAAAATTACTACTATCACCATCACCACTACTACTAGGTTTTTAATTTGTAGAAAATAATATGATAATTATAATTATTTATAGTAGTAGTAGTAGCAGGAGTAATAGTGAACAATTATATAGGGCTTACTATTTATCAGACCCTGTAGTAAGTAGTTTTACAATGATCATTTCATTTCATTTTCACAAAGATTGGACTAAATGCTATAAAGACCCTTCCACATTCTATGATTCAATTCCCATATTATTTTCTTTAGGACTCTTAGTCTCTTAGAGTCATGGGATCGCAGATTCCAGAGATGGAGGTGGATCTTAGGGACTCTAGTTTAACCTCTTCATTTTACACATGAGGAAACAGTATGAGGCAGGGTAAGTGAATTGCCTTCACATACTAAATGACAGGCCTAGTGTTGGAGCCTCCATCCTCTGACTCCAAATAAATTCTCTGAGAAATTAAATGTTAGCATAAAGAAGAAGAAGAATCCTAAAGAGTGACATCTTTTTTTGTATTTGAAGTATAAATTAAATGGAGAAATAGCTGTTCTTGGTGACCTTTGAGTAGAAATCAGGAGAAAATGAACTTAAATTTCAATGGCTAATGAGAATATCTTTGCCAAGAAAACCCTAAATGAAGAATTGGGCATAAATGCAATAACTGAGTAACAACAACAACAACAAAAATAGAATGTCACCATTACAAAATATCTCCTTTCAATGATTACTTATTCAAATACTCAAATGCTCTCTCAGTTCTTGTCATTACTCTTCTATGAGTTTATATACTCGTTACTCTACTACCTTAAAAAAAAATCTAATCTGTATACCCTTGCATGACCACAGTCCCAAAGTAAAATGGGATGTTATAGGAAATCCTGTTAGTCATCACCGATACATTCCAATCCAAGGTCCACTAACCACTTGAGGATCTTATATTGGGGATTCTTGTTCAGGTATGGATTAGATTAGATGATTTGTGAGATCCTTTCCAAATAGGAGATTCTGGGGCCCTCTGAGAAGGGATTCTAGAACTACAGGATGTTAGAGCTAAAAAGAATTTCAGAAATCCATCTCTGTCAGCCACTCTTTATTCTTACTATTGTTCTTAGGAGTTCCAAAACCACTGAATGAATAAGTTCAGTATTTAATTCAGTGGCTGATGATCTGGGAACAACCTCTCCCTTCTTCCTCTTGCCCTGACTTGTAACTTATTTCAATTCTAGCATTGATGTTAACTGAGAGACAGGGATTGGGGAAAGGGAGGTGAAAAATGATGGCAGGGTCAACTGAGAGGGGAGATGAAAGAAGGCTAAACTCAACTTCATCCATTTTGTTTCTTATAAGCCATTCTCTTTTTTATTATATAAATATTTTATTTTTTTTCCAATTATATACAATTGTAGTTTCTATCTTTCATTTTTGGTAAGGTTTTGAATTTTACACTTTTTCCCCCAATCTCCCTTCCCTCCCCCACCCCCCACAGAAGAAGGCAGTCTGATAATCTTTACATTGTTTCCATGCTATGCATTGATCAAAAATGTAATGTGTTGAGAGGGGAAAAAAACATATCCTTGAGGGAAAAGTAAAATATTAGAGATAGCAAATAAGACAACTTTTTTTAATTGAAGTTAATAGTCTTTGTTCTTTGTTTAAACTCCACAGTTCTTTCTCTGGATACAGGTAGTATTCTCTGTCACAGTTACCCTACAATTGTCCCTGATTATTGCACTGATGGAATGAGCAAGTTTCTTAAGGTTGATCATCACCTCCGTGTTGCTGTTAGGGTGTACAATGTTCTAGTTCTGCTCATCTCACTCAGCATCAGTTCATGCAAGTCTTTTGCAGGCTACTCTGAATTCCCATCCCTCCTGGTTTCTAATAGACCAATAGTGTTCCATGACATACATATACCACAGTTTGTTAAGCCATTCTCCAATTGAAGGACATTTACTTTATTTAGAATTCTTTGCCATCACGAACAGGGCTGCTATGAATATTTTTGTACAAGTGATGTTTTACCCTTTTTCATCATCTTGAAGCTAACATTTCTAACATAATATTAAATAGTAGTGGTGATAACAGGCATCCTTGTTTCACCCCTGATCTTATTGGGAATGCCTCTAGCTTATTCCCATTGTGTATAATGCTTGTTGCTGGTTTTTAGACAGATGCTGCTTATCATTTTAAGGAAAAATCCATTTATTCCTACCCTCTCTAGTGTTTTTAGTAGGAATGGGTGCTGCATTTTGTCAAAGACTTTTTCAGCATCTATTGAGATAATCATATGATTTCTGTTAGGTTTGTTATTGATATAATAAATTATACTGACAGTTTTTGTAATAGTGAACCAACCCTGCATTCCTGGGATAAATCCTGCTTGGTAATAGTGTATTATCCTAGTGATAACTTAGGTGTAATCACTTTGCTAAGATTTTTAAAAAAGATTTTGGCATCTATATTCATTAGGGAAATTGGTCTATAATTTTCTTTCTCTGTTTTGACTCTTCCTAGTTTAGGTATCAGCACCATATTGGTATCATAGAAGGAGTAAGGCAGAGTTCTGTCTTCACTTGTTTTTCCAAAGAGTTTATATAGAATTGGAGCCAATTGTTCCTTAAATATTTAATAGAATTCATTTGTGAATCCAACTGGTCCTGGAGATTTTTTCTTAGGGAGTTCATTCATGGCTTGTTGAATTTCTATTTTGGATATCAAGTTATTTAGGTATTTAATTTCCTCTTCATTTAACCTGGGCAACTTGTATTTTTTGTAAATATTCATCTATTTCACTTAGATTATCAAATTTATTGGCATACAGTTGGGCAAAATAATTCCAAGTTATTACTTTAATTTCCTCCTCACTGGTGCTGAGTTCACCTTTTCCGTTTATAATACTAGTAATTTGGTTTTCTTCTGTCCTTTTTTTAATCAATTAACCAAAAGTTTATCTATTTTATTGTTTTTTTTTCAATAAAACCAACTCTTGGTTTTATTTATCAGTTCACTAGTTTTCTTGCTTTCTGTTTTATTAATTTCTCCTTTAATTTTTAGAATTACTAATTTGGTATTTAATTGAGGTTTTTGATTTGTTCTTTCTCTAATTTTTTTAGTTGCATTCTTATTTCATTGATTTCTTCTTTCTCTATATTATTCATGTAAGTAGTTAAAGATATAACATATCCAGTACTAACTGCCTTGGCTGTATCCCGTAAGTTTTGGTATGTTGTCTCATTATTGTCATTGTCTAGGATGAATTCATTAATTCTAACTATAATTTGTTGTTTGAGCCACTCCTTTTTTAAAATTGAGATTAATTAGTTTCCAATTAGTTTTAGGTCTGTCTCTCCATGTCCCACTATTGCACGTGATTTTTATTTCATTATGGTCTGAAAAGGAAATATTCATTATTTCTGCTTTTCTACAATCGATGATGAGGTTTTTATGTCTTAGTATATGGTCAGTTTTTGCGTAGGTGTTATAAACAGTTCTAATAGACAGACTGGATAGCGTCTGGCTTTAGAATTACTGATTAAAAGGGAAATTTTGGTTTCCTTGGAAATTCATTTATCCATGTCCATCCTAACAATTTCTCCTTGCTCCACAACTTATGCAGTATATGAAAGAATAGAGTAATAGTGTATTGTTTGGGTTATCAGAAATCATTTCATTTCTGAGGCTAGATCCCGTACCTGTAAAATGAGAATCAAACTATTTGTACTACTTGTAGCATAGAGTTTTGGTAAGGATCAAATGAGATGGTCCATGAAATGCCTTCTTCCCTACCCCACTTTTATTTTATTTCCTCTGACCCTTCCCTGACCTAAGGGGATTAAACCTTGGTCCCAACAATAGTATATTAATCACAGTTCTATATCTCTGGTGTTTCTGACATTTGAAAAATGTATTTTAATTTCTGACCTGCTCCAGCATGTGCAGTAGCTATTTTCTGAGGAATTTCTTTTGTTTATTTTTCCATCTTTGGTTCAAAAAATTAATAAAATCCCGAAGCTCTGTTTGCTGCCTTGGTGTTTTATTTAGATGAATCAATATCATCTTGAACCCCAATTGCTTTTTCATTTGTGAAAAGATTGGGCTTTCTGTTCTGAAGCCTCCAGGAGACAATGATGGGTTAACATGGCAATGTTGCTATCTGGTAGCATAAGAAAATATTGTGCCTGTGGACTTGAAGTAACCATCTATAAGAAACAGTTTGATTATCTCATCTCCCAGCTTAGGATAGATGGTATGATTTTATTAGGTAGATTCTTGTAGTCTAGTAGCAAAACTAGACAGACTGTTTTTTGGAAAGCAAATATGTCCTGAAGAAAAGAAACAGTTAAATTTTATGAGTGTGGGTTAATTGGGGTATAGACTAGGGGCTAGTTTGTTTTAGTAAGTTTGTCTTAAGAATAATTTTTTTTTAGGATTTTGCAAGGCAAATGGGGTTAAGTGGCTTGCCCAAGGCCACACAGCTAGGTAATTAGTAAGTGTCTGAGACCGGATTTGAACCCAGGTACTCCTGACTCCAGGGCCAGTGCTTTATCCACTGTGCCACCTAGCCGCCCAAGAATAATTTTTAAAGAAATGACATACTTACAAAGTATTATCTCATAGAGGCCTTATTTTGGTGATTTGCTAAGAATGATTTGTAAACATATCCAGAAGTTACTTATACTGGTAAAATAAAGAACTAGAACAATAGCTTATCATCCTCTAGTAGAGTGTACATTACTCAAGGTTAGAAGTTGTATTGTATCCTGAGTACCTAACACAGTGCCTTGTACCCAGTAGGCCCCATGAAATCCTTGCTGGGTTGCATTGGATTGGGTTATTTATTTGCTTCTTTAATAAATTGTTTCCCCCTACATATGGAACAAGTTTTCTACTCAATAACAAAATAGAATAGTCAGTCTCAAATGAATACTGTTTCATTATTTATGCTACATATCTTAAAATCCTCAGGTGGGAAAATTGGGGCCTCCTTTTATGGTTGCATTTTGGGACAGATTAGAACAATTAATGAAAATGAAGAAGTAAAAATGCCTTACTTAGGGGGTAGATAAACATTCAGAAGATTATAAGGTAATTATTTTAGTCATTGATATTAGAAGGGCATTTTCAAAGGATATAGTTGAGATTGCTCAAAGTAACAAACTATGTTGCAAGTAAAGCAAGACCTTGATTGTCACTGCATCACAAGGTGCTTCTAGTCCTTTGAGTGCATGGGTAGGAGTTAGGAGGGAATAGGTGTGAATTGCTTCCATTATGAATTACTTCCAACCAGAGGGAAAATGTACCTGTGATATCTAGTCTAAAATAGTTATGTAATTTCATTAAAGGGGAATGATAGAAATATTCTTTGGACCCTTCCATTAGGTTCTTATTTATGTAAAGGGGGAATTGCCTTGGTGGATGACTTGAAATTGTGGTGGAGGAAGGGGTATCTCATAGTTTATGATCAGTAGGTCAAGTAAAGAATGGGCAGTTTATAATTTAATAACTATTGAAGAATATTTTACCTTAGCAGTAACTGTGAAAAGAAGAATTCTTTTGCAATGATTACCCCCTTATATATCTCTCTCCAAAATATCCAGTGATGGAGGGACTTTGAGAAGACTGGCATATTAATATGTTGTTCTTACAACTATAAGGTAGTTAATTATTCTGGAAAACAGTTTGTTATAAGGAAAAATTTAGTAAATGTCAATATGCTAAATAAGCAATACAACTATGGGAATATATCCCAAGGAAGTCAATGATAGACTTAAATATATATATATATATATATACCATACATATTCATAGTGGTACTTTTAATCCTGTTAAAAAACTGTAAGCAAAATATGTATCCATCAAAGAAATGGCTAAAGTAATTTAGCATATGAATATGATGTTATGTTATTGTACTGTAAAAAAAAATATGAAGGCTTCAAAGAAAATTCAAAGAATTTAAAGTGGAAAGACATATGATTGGATTTAGAGTAAAGAAATCAGGATCAAGGGAACTATGTATGTAATGAGAAGATTAATATAATTGAATAGAATTTAGATCAACTACAATGACTAGTGTTGCTCTCAGTTGATACATGCCAGAATAGACTTTTCTTTGTAGAGAGGTGATGGACTACAAGTGTAGAGTATTATATACTCTGTCATTGTTTCAGATAATTTTGGTTAATTGCTCATTTTTTAAGAGAGAGTACTATTGAGGTATTTACAAAATAAAATAATACAAATTCTTTTTAATTTGCAAAGCACAGTTATAGCATAAAACAAGATTGTAAGGAAATGTCTGGCTTACTTCAGCCAACTATTATTATCCCCATTTTACATATGAGGAAATTGAGATTGAGACACTTTAAATGCTTCTGGCCTGAATCATTCAGGATTCAAACTCAGGTCTTCTACTTATTTTAGCCAGCATTCTCCCTATCTTCAATCAGTGTACCAATTGGGTCCTCTAATTAGAATATAAGCTCCTTGAAGGCAGAGCTGGTTTCATTCTTGTCTTTGTGTCTCCAGCACATATCGTGGTACCTTGAACACAGTAGCTGTTTAATCAAGGTTCGTGGTATTTATTAGCTATAATTTGTAAGGTTGAAGATGCTATCTTATTTATAAAATGCATATCATAACAGCACCTACCTTGAAGGACTGTAGTGAACATCAAATGAGATAATAATGATACAGTGATTAGGACAGTTCCTAGCAATACCAAGTACTATATAAGTGAGATTTGTCATTATTATTATTATTATTATTATTATTATTATTATTATTATTATTATTATTACTACCACCAATGAAATAGCCCAGTGAGGAAGACTTGACTTTAAAGATGGTGGTAAAGGATACATTTGAAAAGTAACAGAAATTTTAGGTGTTTATTTTCCATATAAAAGACCTTTAAAAATATGTGGGTGTCAATTGATTGTTTCTTTATAATGTCTACTTTGCTTATAGTAGATCTTTGAGAAATTTGTGTCTGACAGTTGATTGGCAGTCATATGGTCTAGAAGAAAGAACACTGGTCCTGGAGTCAGAAGAGCTGAATCTGAGTCTGAGTTGTGTTTATATCACATTACAAATTACTTGATTTCTCAGACCTTCTTTCAGTTTCTCATCTCTACAAGAGGACATATAATACTTGTATCCTAATTCACAGGTTTGTCCCAACTCCCAAAGAGATAATGTATGTAAAGTGCATTGTAAACATAAACTTTTCTGTTTCAGGTATTGTTTTTTTAAAGATATGAAGAGAAAGTGTTATTGGTTTCTTGAGGAAATGACCCCAGTCAATTAGAGAGAGACTGAGGCAAAGGCAAAAGATCCAAGAATCATTTGTATCCTAAAGCAACCCCCCCCCTCCAGCCAAAGACCCATTCTCATTAGTTAAGAATGTGGCCTTTACAATCTAAACCCTTAAACTAATTTAATTAATCCAATCTGAGACAATTGTCTCCTTCCTGAAGATTCAGTAGATAAGAAACAAAAATCAGTTTGGTCTTTACATTCAGGTCCTAATAACATTCACTGATATCCCAAAAGTTGTTTGTCAGGGGAAGAGGGGCAGAAGAGACACAGTCTAATCTATATTATTCTACTGAAGAAATCTCAGACTTTATTGCATTCAATCCCTCCTCTTTTATTTTGATGAGATATCTTCAAATTTCTGAGTAGGCCCTTAAGTCTAGAGAACAACTCCCAGATCACCTCCTTACTTCCAAGGGACTCTTTTAGATAGGCCCTATAATCACCATGATAATAAGTACATTTCCAAAGTTGCTGTACCTCCTTCCACTGGCAAGTTTTTATACCAATGTCTTTAGATAGGTCTTCCGGGCTCCAAAATTGATCAAAATAAATCCCTGATTTTGTGCCAGTGGACCAACCCCAAGAATATCAGCTATTGCTTTGATAGATTGATTGATTCTAGTCTTTGCTTCACACATGGATTAACTACCCTGCTTTACCCATCATCACAATGTACTTTTTGATGAGCCGCACATTAAATATTAACCAAATAATATTGTTTTGAGAACAGGGTAATGGAAGGAGCTGACGTTAAAACCACAGAATCCAAGATATGCAGTGTGGAAGCTTAGCACTGTCCTCTTGGTATTTGAGTTATTTTGACCCATTCAACCTCTTTTTACAAAGCTCCCCAAACTCTTCTTAGACATCTAGTACACACTTTTATCCTCAACTTTTTTGTATTAACTTGTTAGGAAGAAAACTCATCATTTCCCATTCCCAAGATCTTTACTCATTTTATCTATCTTAGATTATAAATTTCTGAGTGATGGGAAATTTGACTTGTTTGGTTCTATTGACAAAATAGGCATTGTATTGACAGATGCTTATTAATTACTAAATACATGTTTTCTTTGATATTGGCTATATGCATACAAAGCTCTTGGGAAATGTTATATTTTAGTGGAAAGAAAACCCTAGTCTGAGACTTTCTTAGGGTTTCATAGTATAATCCCAAAGGATTTGTGATCAACCAATTAGAGACTAAAAATATAAATTGCACCCATTACCCTCACCCCACCCCCTTACAAAACCAATCATTGGACTTTTCTCCAACACAATTATATCTATGCTTCATTCTCTACAGCCCAATACTCAACCATTTTATCCCCTTTCAAAATTGTGCAAGCTCCCAGTCTTTCCCTTTCTGAGCTAGGCACTGACCCCCCCCCCCCAAATGGAAATTATAACCTACTCTTCACCCCAGCAGCAGATATTGTTAGGAAAAATCACCTCCAATTCCTCAGCATACTCAGCAGTGGAAAAAAATTTCTGATAAGATTTTACAGTTAATGATGTTTAGAGAGTACTCCCTTACATACTGGAAGTTCTTTCTTTCATTCTTGACTGGACTGTTAATTTACTCTTTAACCCTCTTACTAGTTTTTTAACCCATTAAAGCTTCAGTTTTCTTATCTATAAAACAAGAATAATTTCTGCAACTTATCTTACAGTTTTTATGAAGCTACAGATTCAATGGAAAACTTGAAAAAGTATGCAAAGATCTGTGCAAAAAGTTATTTTTATTGTATTATAACATATCAACTTTCCAGTTTTTACCCTCTCTGGATGTAGGGGGTCAGTTTCTTTCTTCTGACATGCATATACAGTGCTCATTAAAAGTTCAATGCCCTACTGTTTGTTAAGACTTAGGGGCTGGATTTTGTCCAATGACTTGTCCATTTTGTAGAGTTTAATTTCCTGTTCTTATGATTTTTAGGTTATACTTAAAGGAGAATGAAGAAGCATTAATGATCAGAATAGTTATCTCTATAGTCATACCTATAAATTAAACCAAAGTATGCATTGGATGAAATAAAAATCACATGAAACCATGCTCTATGACTTGTAAGTTTTATTTTTCCTTATAATTATGAAAGAAGTATTGTGGACATCTATTGGGAGAGAAGATGGTTGTCATGTAGGTTAATAGGGCTAGTAAATTTTATGTACAAGATTTTAACTAGTTTTGAGTGGTCTGTCCTAGATCTGAATTTTTACACATTGAATGGAACAAATTTTTTTTATTATCTCCACTGATGGAGGGAAATGGAAACATGGAACATAAAAAATCAGAATCTAGGTATATTTGATATTATGATTCATATTTCAAACTAAATAGTGAAGTTGTGTTGAATTCCAAATGTGAGAGTAGTTGAGAATCTTCTAGTTTCTTTGTCCTGTTGCCACCCCAGCTTCTCTCCATTTGCCCTCTGATGTTGAGAATGAACAGAAAGCTCTCAGGTAGATACAATGCTCCAGCTGGAATTGACCTGTTTTGCTCTTTAATATTTCTGACTAGCAAGCTCACAATTGGTGGGAAAATTCCACCATACTAGGTCGACTGAAAGCAATTGTGTTTTTGCTATGGTCAGAGTTTCCAAAGCTTTCAAGCTTTCGGTGCAAACATTTCTTCTATTATTGATACTGAAAGAGATAGTACACCAAAAGTTGAGTACCTGGGACAAGTAATTGCCTAGAGTTTCCCAAGAGTCAGATGTTGGAAGTTATAGATGGTGATTGTGCTGAAGCAGAGGTGTAAGGAAACTTGGAGAAGGGGAAGTTTATTTCACTTTAAGTTTATAGATAGAATCTAGAGTATCCACTGAGCTGTGGTTCATCTGTTTAGAGAACTGTTTCTATCTAGAGTTGAGGGATATCTAGGAACTAGTCAGAAAAGGTATAATTCTTTAGAAGTAATTAGTTGGTATAATGCATAAAGTTCTGAGTTTTTAGTCAGGAAAGACCTGAGTTCAAATATAACTTCAAATACTTATATGACACTAGACAAGTCACTTAACCTCTATTTGCTTCATTTTGTTCAAAGTGTTTAAAATGGAGATATTAATAGCACTAACCAAGTGCTGTTATGTGGATCAAATGAGATAATACATACCAACTAGCATATATTAAGCACTATAAATATGCTCATCATGCTTCGAGAAGAATTATGAAAAAAAGAAACAGAAGCAGAAAATATTATTCAGTTGATGGAGAGGGAGATAGAAATAGATATGTTAAGGTGACAGATGAATTTATGTATGAACCTGTGCTTTGAGTAACAGACCATTTGTATATGTAACTTACCAAAGTTTGATAAAACTTACCTCTTCTCCCTTCACACCTCAGTGAAATAGTGTATTTTTATAACAACATGATGGGGAAGGGAAAGGGAAATATATGGAGAACTTTTGACTATATTTATAAGAAAAAGCCATATCCTCTGGCTAGTGATATTGCAAAGTTATCCTAATGATGAGAGTGAATAGGGACCCCATTATTTAGGGGCACACTGAGAGAATACTTTTGATCACATTTCTTTCCTAGGGAGATAAACAAAATTGATAATTGAATATCTCCCCCCCCAAAGGTGATGAGCTTGTTTATCTTCTGATCTATAGGCTATAAAAATGAAATTAGTAAAGGAGGTGAGACCTTCAAAGGGTTAATGAGTTTTTAAAAAGGGCAGGAAATATCCAGGTAATCCACATAAAAACAATCAGTAGTCATTACAAATGTATAAATGCATTTGGGCCAAAGCCCAAATTCCAGTCACTCCTAACTGGTCTTGTATTGTCAACACTGGTCATTGTGAATGACAATGGTGATATCTGCTGAAAGGCAGTGGAGCAAAATGGGACAGTTTCTGAGTCAGGAAGAGTTGGGTTCAAGTTTGGCTTCTGATGCTTTTTGGCCATATGACTGTAGTCAAGGCTTTGTCCTTCTAAGTTCACTGTTGCTCCCTAAGACCATAAGTTACAGAAGACTTTCTGATTGGTGGAAGTAATCTGTCCTCTATACTGAGTATACAAGGCTTTCAGTGCAAACATTTCTTCTATTATTGATATTGAAAGAGATAGTATACCAGAAGTTTAGTACCTAGGACAAGTAATTACCTAGAGGTTCCCAGGAGTCAGATATTGTAAGTTATGGGCAGTGATTGTGCTGAAGCAGAGGTATAAGGAATCAAAGGGTATACACATTTATTGTCCTTTGGACATACTTCCAAATTGTTTAGTTTCCAGTTTTTCTCCAGAAAGGTTGACAACAGTTCACAACTCTACCAACAATGCATTAGTGTCCCAGTTTTCCCACATCCCTTCCTACATAGATCATTTTTCGTTGTTTTTTTTTTTTTGCCATATTGGCCAATCTGATAGGTGTGAAGCAGCACCTTAGAGTTGTTTTAATTTGCATTTTTCTAATCATTAATGACAGAGCATTTTTTCATATGACTAAAAATATCTTTAATTTCTTCATTTGAGAACAGCCTGTTCATATCCTTTCCCAATTTATCAATTAGAGAATTCTACTTTTTTAAAAAAATTTTGTTTCATTAAATATTTTCTAATTATGCATAAATTTCTGAACATTTATGTTTTTTAAGATTTTGAGTTCTATTATACCCAAAGGACTATGAAGCCATGTATGCCCTAAAAAAAAAAGATAAAAAAAAGGAAAATGAATTATATGTACAATGATATTCATGGCAGCTCTTTTCTGGTGGCAGGGAGTTGGAAATGGGGGGGGGGGAGATGGATGTCTATCAGTTGGAGAATGACTAAACAAGTTGTCACATGTGATTGGATTGGAATACTGTTTTGCTATGGGAAATGATACTCTCAGAAAAACCTGAAAAGACTTACATGAGCTGAAGCAAAGTGAAATGTACTGTGTACAAAGTAACAATAGTATTGTAATATGATTGGCTGTCAGTGACTTGCCTGTTTTCAGCAGTGCAATGATCCCAATCAGCATCCCCAGAGAGAGAACTGATGGTGTCTGAATACAGATTGAAGCATACTTTTTTTACTTTATTTTTCTTGAGGTTTTTTATTTTTATCTGTCTTCTTCCATAACATGACTATCATGGAATTGTTTTGTTTGACCATACATATAAGCTATGTCAAAATAATAGCCTTCTCAATTGGGGATTGGAGGAGTGGGAGTTGGGGGGAAGGGAGAAAGGGAGACAATTTGGAACTCAAAGTTTTGAAAAATAAGGTTAAAAGTTGTTTTTAACATATAACTTGGGGAAAATAAAATACCAAAGAAATTTTTTAAAAAGAATTTGAGGGTGGAGCCAAGATGGCAGAGTGAAGGCAGGAATTCCTGGAAGATTAAATAAGATTAAATAATGACTCTAACCAAATTCTAAATTGGTAGAACCCACAGAAAGACTTAGTGAAATAATTTTCCAGCCCAAGACAACTTGGAAGATCCACGGGAAGGGTCTATTACACAATTTTGGAAAGGGCCACATGGGTCACCAGAGCAAACTGGCTCCTGTCATCCAGAAACAGCCCAAGAGGCACCTGGTCCCTTGGTTTACCTGGGTTCCTGGGGGTGCCTGGATCCATGGAAGCAGTGTCAATTTCCAGATCTTTTAGCCTAGGGATTGCCAAGGACAACTTGGAAGGTCAGTGAGGAAATTCTGTTGCATCATAGTAAATGCAGAGCTCAGTCCAGTGCAAACTCAGCCCCAGGAGCCAGGAGTAGGGAATCATCTGGCAGCTGTTGCCTGAGCGCTCAGCACATGTAAGATAAGGGATTTGGGAAAGATTGCAGAGGTCTCTCTGCTATGTCTGAGGTAGACTTTGTGGCTTTGTCTATACTCAGATCCAAGTTGCAATCTGGATGGATCCCCAGGCTAAGGAAATGGAGCTTTACTGTCTTAGTGGAGCAGAGATGCTCTTCACAGTTCCAGGGCAGAGGGAAGTGCTTGTGGTCATTCACAAGCCAGGAGAGCATTTAGAGCCTCTCATAAGAACTTGAAGAAATTAAGGTTCCTGGGGGCAGGGGCTGTCCCGAAAACAGCAGCAAAAACTATCAAAACCTTGGGACAACAGAGTCCCACCTTAACAAAGAGTTGAAAATCAAGTTATAGTGTGGAGAAATGAGCAAACAACAGAAGGAAAAAAAATCTGACCATAGACAATTATTTTGGCCCTATGGAGGGTCAAAATGCACACTCAGAAGATAACAAAGTCAAATCTGCTACGTCCAAAGCCTCTAAGAAAAATGCTAATTGGTCTCAGGCTATGGAAGAGCTCTAAAAGGATTTTGAAAATCAAGTAAGGGAGGTAGAAGAGAAATTGGGAAGAGAAATGAGAGTGATGTGGGAAAATCATGAAAACAAAAGTCAGACCCTTGGTGAAGGAGATACAAAAAAGTACTGAAGAAAATAAAATCTTAAAAACCAGTTCAGGAGGGCAAGCTAGGTGGTGCAATGAGTAGAACAATGGTCCTGCAGTCAGGAGACCCGAGTTCACATATGGCCTCAAACGCTTATTACCTAGCTGTGTGACCTTGGGTAAGTCACTTCATCCCATTGCCTTGCAAAACAAACAAATAAACAAACAAAAAGTTCAAGTCAAATGAAAGAAGCAGTCCAAAAGGCCAATGAGGATAAGAATGCCCTTAAAAAAAGCAGAATTGACCACATGGAAAAGGAGATACAAAAGCTCTCTGATGAAAATAATTCCTTCAAATGTAGAATGGAGCTAAGGGAAGCTGATGACTGTGAGAAATCAAGAAACAATAAAACCAAAACCAAAGAATTAAAAATTAGAACAAAATGTGAAATATTTCATTGGAAAAACAACTAAACTGGAAAATAGATTCAGAAATGATAATTTAAAAATTATTGGGCTACCTAAAAGGCATGACCAGAAAAAGAGCCTTGACTTCATTTTAGAAAGAAGTAATCTAGGAAAATTGCTCAAATAGCCTAGAAGCAGAGGGTAAAAATAGAAATTAAGGGAATCCACCAATCACCTCCTGATAGAGATCCCAAAATGCAAGCTCCCAGGAATATTACAGCCAAATTCAAGAAGTTCCAAGTTAAGGAGAAGATATTACACACAGTCAGAATATTGTTTGTCCTTTGTTCTCAAAGAAGATCATGATATCAGGGAGGTGATGCCATGGCAAACTCATGAATTGGATTTGAGTGAGAGGGTGCTGTGTTAAGTCACCAGCCTCACTTTCTCCTCCTTTGGGTCCTATGACCAAATATGAATCAGGATGACTGGAGATGGCCCTGGTATGTGAGGCAGTGTTAAGTGACTTGCCCAAAGTCACACAGGTAATAAGTATCAAGTGCCTGAGGTGGATTCAACCTCCTATCCTCCTGATTCCTAGAGTCATTGCTCTATCATTGTGCCACCTAACTGCCCTTAAGAGGCCAGAAAGAAACAATTCAAAAATCTACCAGGATAACATAGGATTTAGTAGCTTCTACATTAAGGGATCATAGGACTTGGAATATGATATTCCCGAAGGCAAAAGAGCTTGGATTACATCCTATTACCCAGCAAAACTGAACATCCTCTTTCAGAGTAAAATATGGATATTCAATGAATGGATATTCAATGGATATTCAAACTTTTTTGTTGAAATGACCAGAGCTGAACAGAAAGTTTGATCTTCAAGTACAGGACTCAGGTGAGGCATAGCGAAGGTAGACGGGAAGGGCAATGTATGAGGGATTTAATGATGTTGGACTCCTTGTATTCTTGCATGGGAAGACAATATTGATGATTCATATGAATCTTCTCATTTATTAGGGCAATTAGAAGGAATATATTATATATTATATATATATATAATATATGTATGCACAGGAGGGAACTGAATATGAAAGTATTATATATTATAAAGATAGAGTTAATGGGTGAGAAAGAAATGTGCCAAGAGAAACGGAAAGAAGAGGCAGAAGAGGCAAGAAGAAACTTTTGCAATGGAGTGGAAGAGGGGGAAGGTGAGGAGGAACGAGTGAACCTTCACTCTCATTGGTAGTGGCTCAGAGAGAATAATAACATACACACTCAGTTGGGTATAGAAATCTATCTTACCCCAGAGGAACATAGCAAAGGTAAAGGATGAGAAAAAGAGGACAGGGGAGAGGAGGGAGAAGAGGGGGCTGTAGGTGATAGAAGAACGGGAAGATTATGGGAGAATATAGTCAGATTCAACAAACTTTTGAGCATGGACATGGTGAAAAGTAAGAGAGAGAATAAAATAAATGGCACTGGGGGAATAGGATGGAGGTAAATATAGCTAGCAATAGCAACTGTGGGAAAAAACATTGAAGCAATTTTTCTGATGGACTTAGGATGAAGAATGCTATGCATCCCAAAGACAGAACTGATGGTATTTGAATACAGACAGAAACACACTTTTTTCCTCTCTCACTTTATTTTTCTTGAAGTTTCTCTTTCTTTGTGTATGTGTATATTATGGGATTATGTTTACTTCTACAATATGATGATTGAAGTAATATGAAAAATTAAATAGAAGAAAAAGAAATAGAAAAAAAAAATTTGAGTTCCAAATTCTCTCCCTCCCTCTAACCCCTCCTTGCTCCTTAAGAAGGCAAGCAATCAGGGGCGGCTAGGTGGTGTAGTGGATAAAGCACTGGCCTTGGAGTCAGGAGTACCTGGGTTCAAATCCAGTCTCAGACACTTAATAATTACCTAGCTGTGTGGCCTTGGGCAAGCCACTTAACTCCATTTGCCTTTCAAAAAAAACTAAAAAAAAAAGGCAAGCAATCTATAGCAGTTATACAGGTAAGGTTGTGCAAAATATTTCTATATTAGCTATGTTGCAAAAGAAAATATAGACAAAATAAAACTTCAAGAAAATTAAAGTAATAAAGTAAGCCTCAATTTGCATTCAGAGTATATCAGCTTTCTCTCTGGAATTAGATAGCATTTTTCATCCTGAATCAATTGTCTCAATCGAAGTATCTATGATAGTATTTCATCACAATCATATGCCACTACTTAATCATCTTTTTCCCTTTATTGATGGGCATCCCCTTGATTTCCATTTTTTTTTTTTGCTACCATAGGAAGAACTGTTATAAATATTTTTATACAAATAAGTATTTTTTCCTTTTTTTTTTGTTCTTTTTGAGATTCAGATACTGCTGCGTCAAAGGGGTAGCACAATTTTAACAGCCTTTTTGATGTAATTTCAAATTGTTCTATAGACTGGTTGGACTAGGTCACAACTCTGCTGGTAGTGCATTAGTGTCTCAATTTTTCCAAATTCTGTCCCACATTTGTCATTTTCATCATGTTAACTAATCTGATGGCTGTGGTGCAGTACCTAAGGGTTGTTTTAATTTGAACTTCTCTAATAGGTAATGATTCTGAGCATTTTTTCATGTGACTATTGATAGCTTTGATTTTTTTTCCTGAAAACTGCCCGTTCATATTCTTTTATCATTTATCAGCTGGGGAATGAGCTCTTATTTTTATGTTTGTCTCAGTTCCCTCTATATTTGAAAAATAAGGGCTTCTTCAGAAAAATGTACTGTAAAATTTTCCCCAATTTCTTGTTTTCCTTCAAATTTTGGCTGCATTCATTTTGTTTATGCAAAATATATATACTATAATCAAGATTATCAATTTTATTTTTAATCATTATCTCTATTTCTTGTTTGGTCATAAACTCCCTGTCCACAGATCTGATAGGTATATTTTTTCATGGTCCCCTAAATTACTTAGGGCATTATCCTTTATATCTAAAACATTTATCCATTTTGACCTTATCTTGGTATATAGTTGTGAATGTTGTCCCTGCCTAGTTTCTGTCAAACTTTTCCAAATTATCCCAATGGATTTTTGTTATAAGTTTTTACCCCACTTATGCTGGATTACTATGATCATTACCTCCCGTATATTGTGTACCTTAATCTATTCCATTGATACACCACTCATGTATTATCATTTCCTTTCCAGCATCAAATTGTTTTAATGATTACTGTTTTGTAATCTAGTTTGAAATCTGGTACTGCTAAACTGCCTTCCTTCACATTTTTGTTCATTGATTCCCTTGGTATTTTGACCTTTTGTTCTTTCAGATGAATTTTATTATTTTTTTCTAGTTATATAAAGTAATTCTCTAAATTTACACAATACAGCCTCAATTTGGAGCTCATGCTTTATGGCAATCATTTAACTCTTCTTTCACTTACTCCTTATGTCACTCACCATAGTATCCCTATCTTTTGTTCTCAAGTCATTGATACAACTCTCTCTTCCTCTTTCATCAGGGGAACTCCCCTCAAATTTTATCTAATATATTAAGCATGTCTCTTTTCTCCTGTGTTCTATACCTCATAATCCCACACATTATCCTTCATTGTCTCCTTTATTCTTATCTCTTAGTAAAAAAATAATCCTCTTTTTTCCTCCTGAAATTTTATTATTTTTATTTGAATTTCAGTAGTAAATCAAATGAACCATAAACATAATAGGAGTATTGTATATTAGATTACAAATATCTATTATTTGGAACTTGCTTTTCTTTTTAAATTCATAATGAATTTTTGTGAATTATTCTGATTTCCCTTTTGTTTCTTTCTGTGCATAAAAATGCTTCAATGACTCTTTTCCTTTTTTGATGATTGTTCTCGGAAATCCTATCACCAGCTTCCTTCTACCTCTTACTCTCTAATCTCCCACATAACCTATGTAACAAATATGCATGAGGAAGCAAATAAACCCCCATATTAGTGATGTTCAAAAATGTATATCTTCTTTGGTGTCTTGAGTTCATCACTTCTGTGCCAGGAGATGGGTAGCATGGAGTTCTGGTTGATCATTGAATAAATCATAGTTCTTAAAGTCTTTAATGATTGTTTGTTTATTAACATGTTGTTTAGTATAAATTGTTCTTCTTGAACATTATACACCAACAATATGGGGTAATGATCAAGGAGGATGATGAACTTAATCATTTCAGCAGTAAATAATCAAAGACAATTTTAAAAGACTTAGGAACTGTGGAGTTTAAATGAAAACTAAAGTTTATTATCTTGTTTTAAAATTTGTCTTATTTATTATGCTGGTTTTTTCTCTCTAATGTTTTCTCTCTTCCATTTGGATTTGATTCTTCTCTCACAACATGATCAATATGGATCTATGTATAGCTTGCTTATAAATGTAGAGCCTAAATCAGATGGCTTTCTATCAGGGGGAGGGGAGAGGGAAGAGAGGGAGGGAGGAAAATGTAAAACTCAAAACCTTACAAAAAATGATTGGTAAAAACAACCATTGTATGAAATTGAAAAAGCAAATACATAAAAATATTGTTTTTTAAAAAAATCCAAAAAAATAAAAAATAAATAAATTGTTCTTGCTCTGCTCACTTTACTCTTCATCAGTTCATATAAGACTTGCTAGATTTCTCCGAAACTGACCTTTTTTGACTTTTCTATTGAACAGTATTATTCCACTACATTTATAGGCAGTAAAGTGGTAAATGCTGAATTAGGAATATGGACAAATCTAGCCTTAGACTTTTATTAGCTATATGATTCCAGGAAAGTCTTTTAATGTCTCTTAGTATTAAGTTTTTTCATCTGTAAAATGAGTGTAATAATAGCACCTACTTCACAGCCTTCTTATGATTATCAAATGATATAAAATTTGTAAACCTTGCCAGTTTAAAGCATTATATAAATACTATTATAAAATAATAATTCCCATCAATTGGGAAGTGGCTGGACATATAATTACTATAATCCATCTATGCTTAATAGAAAATAATAAAATAATTTAGATTATAAATAAATTTTAAAACATAATAATACCCAAAATTTGTGCAGCCATTTCCCAATTGATAAACATTCCATTAGTTTTCTTTGTTTTTACTTCTTCTAAGAAACTGCTATTAAATATTTTTGGGACCTTTTCCTCTTTTTTGATCCTTTTAACTATAGATCTAATAGTTGTATTACTGGACCAATGAGATTTTGAATATAGTTCCACGTTGTTTTTCAGAATGACTAGACCAACTAACTTACTAACAGTGCATTAATACTCATTAATTAATTACCAACTGAGATACCTGCTTTATACTTTTGACATTGTTTTACAGTATCTGCTCCAGGTTCAGATGTTTGATCTCTGTATGGAAGAACAGCTGTTAGGTTGTTGATTCCAATGTTAGCCTTTGCTCATTTTACACTGACTGACTGCAAATTACATTACTGAGTTTATGTTGAGAAAGTAGTACCTTTTTCTATACTCTACTTTTTTTGTCTTGATAAAGATTAATTTAAAATTTTTAGGGGCAGCTAGGTGGAGCAGTGTATAGAGCACTGGTCCTGGAGTCAGGAGTACCTGAGTTCAAATCCAGCCTCAGACATTTAATAATTACCTAGCTGTGTGACCTTGGGTAAGCCACTTAACCCTATTGCCTTGCAAAAACTAAAAAAATTAATTTTTTAATTCAAAGGCCTTTAGTGGTAGACTGAATAGGTAAGGATCAAACTTTACAATGAACAATCGAGAATAACACTTCAAAACTATTGAGCTCATATATTCCAGCATGCCCACCATATGGTGCTGTTATGAGAATATGGTACTAACAGGGCATTCCAAGGTAGAAGCCTAACATGAGAGTAAACTTTGCTCAGAGACAATCTCTGTTTGGCTTCCTCATCCTCAACTTGAATCTTTCATCTTACTGATGGAAGCCAGGTAGAAAGTGTAGAGCAGAGTTGTCAAATACACAGTTAACTGGTGTTTTTTTTTTCCCCCTGGAGAACCAGATTAAAATGTAATTGGGAAAAGTTTAATAAAGTAAAATACAGAAGAATATAGATATGATCCAGAGACAATGTGTCTCTGGAAGAAATCCTGATGTACATTTTTGTAGCACTTTTCCATTTGATGTTTTCTCTCTGGTGTTGAAATATTCATGCACCATCCCAAAATGTTCCACTCCTCTCCAGACATCAACTCTACCTTTGTCAACAGTAGACCATCATCATCATCAGTTGATCCTTTCTTCTTATTCATCCTTTCTGTGTTGGGTTCAGTTGTTTGGGCAAGCCTGCCCAAAGCTTGGTAACACCAAGGAAGTGTTCTTGAGCTATAGTCCTTGAAGAAAAGAAGCTTTATTACTGATGCACTTTCTTATAAGCTAGTGTCCCTTCCCACTGAGGCTCATTAAACTGTATTATAGATGACATGGGCAGCTCCAGGATTCTAGGATTATCTCAAGTTAGTCATATAATCAGAGCTTTTTCCTCCTTCAGGAGAGAGTAATCCACAGGGTCAAATTCAGTGAAGAAATCAGAAGCAAAAATAATCAGAAAAAAATTATTTTTGATCATTAAGAGATTGTTGGTAATTCTGTACAGAGCAAGGGATAGATTTTTGTTTTCTTAAGGTATATAAACTTCCTGAAGTAGAACAGGGTATGTTCCTTTCTTTATCTCTTCCCCTAACCTCATATGGCTCAAACTTTTTTCTTATTATTAATCAACCCATCCATCTGCATTTTGGGGAAAATACCATGTAATGAGTCAACATTGGATATGATCCTTGCTAAACCATGTGTCCATATTGATCTCTAGTCAGTTTCATTGATGTCAAAATTATTATAAGGGTTTTTTTTTGCAAGGCAGATGGGGTTAAGTGGCTTGCCCAAGGCCACACAGCTAGGTGATTATTAAGTGTCTGAGACCAGATTTGAACCCAGGTACTCCTGACTCCAAGGCCGGTGCTTTATCCACTACACCACCTAGCTGCCCCCTGATCAATAAGGTTTTACAGAAAGAGTGCTAGTTTTGGATTTTAGAGGACCAGAATGAATCCTTACTTTCATTCCTTCAACATGATAGGAGGCACCTAGGTGGTGAGGCTGGACCTGGAATCAGGAAGACCTGAGTTCAAATATGTCTTTAAACATTTATTAGCTGTGTGACCCTGGACAAGTAACTCAATTTCTATGTCTCAGTTTCTTCAACTATAAAATGGAGATAATAAGAGTATTTACCTCCAAGGGTAAGGATAAAACAAGATCATACTTGTAAAGTGCTTTTGCAAAGGGGAAAAATCACCATATAAATATACCTACAATTTCATTAATATTATTGTTGCTATCATTATTTTATTAGACAAATAATTTTTCCCTTCAGGTTCCTTGTTTGAAAAATAAAGCTTTGAACTATACAATTTTCTAAAGTCTCTCCCATCTCTAAAGCTAAGATTTTATTGTCCCTCTTCCTGTTATATAGATACACTGATAGATATTTAGTGATCCTGAGCAAATCCTATAAAACTATTGTTAAAAATTGTCATTCTTTCTTCATTAGTTCCATTTATCCATCATTTATTGATTAGTCAAGGCATATTTATTAAGTTGTATCCAGAAGCTAAAATACCACCTTCTGCAATACCACCTTTTCTAATCTTCTTTAATTCTGTTTTTCTCCTATGTTGACTATATCCAATTCATCCTGTATATATCTTGTTTACCAGTGGTTGGTTGTCTTCTGTCTCCCTATTAGACATTTAGAGGAGGGATTGTCTTTTGCCTTCCTTTGTATTCTCAGCACTTCCCACAGGACTTTGCAAATAATTGGTAGTCACTTAATGAATTCTTACTGATTAGACTAGTGAAATAGTCTGTGTCCTTAAAAAGCTTATGTTCTTTTAGAGGAAACAGCACAGATGCATATGTGTACATAAAAATATATAAAATAAACAGCAAGCAATTTTGGAGGTGAAAGAGCACCATTATTGAAGAGATCAGGAAATGCCTCATATAGGAGGTGACGCTAAATCTTCAAAGAAGTTGATGCCCAATAAAGGTTGATAATTGACTCTGATTGATGAAGAGGTTAGGAGGCACAGTACACTCAAACTGACTCCTATTGATTTTGAATATTGATTTGCCATTGACCATATAGGAAATCAATATCCAGTAGTCTATGACTAAGAGTTAAAAATGTAAGGAGAAAGGATAAGGAGAATGAGGAAGTATATCATTTGAATTTATTATTTTTATGTTTTTCTTCCTGTCTCCTCAGCTGGCATTAGAAGTGCCCTTTTGTATCATCTACTGTAGCTAATCTGTGTCCAAGACTTGTTTCTTCCTTTGAAATGTCACTTGTGTCCTTTCCTTCTCTATTCTCATTGCTACTATTCTGATCAAGACCTTCTTTTCCTGTTGCTTAGATAAAATGTTAGCTCTCCCAATAGAATGTAAAGTATTTGAAGGCAAGGAATAATTTTCTTTTTATCTTTATGTTCTCATTACCTAACACATAGTACCTGATTCATAGATTTTTAATTAATACTCATTTTATTAAATTGAAATTCTAAAGAAGTTTCTTAGTTCATCTCACTGAATTCTAGCTTTTCCCTTCAGTGTGTTCTTGCACACTAATGCCAAATTTATGAATATATGAATAAAAATAATTATTTAATGTTTACTATATGCCAAACATTGGATTCTGGAGATACAAAATGTAGAGATAGTCCCAGCCCTCAGTTTAAATTCTAGAGGGAGAAACATCCAACAAGGGAAGTGGTGATCTAAAAGGGTAGTTGTGAAAGATGGTAAATGAGTCTGTATAGGAGCAGATTGACACATCTCATCAGGAATAGGAACATCCAGGAAATTGTGTGTGTGTGTGTGTGTGTGTGTGTGTGTGTGTGTGTGTGTGTGTGTGTGTGTATGTTTGTGTTTTATGGTGTCTAAAATCAGGAATTAGTTATTGATAGGGGTAGAGAGAATTGGGGCAATGGGGAAAGGATATTTTGTGGGTGGTAAAGTAGAGAGGTCATAAAACACATTCATATTACCATTCTTCCTAAGAACCTGAACTGACTCCATTATCTATTACACCAAACTACTCTATTAACAGCTGATTTTGTATTAGGTGATCACCGGTAAGATGCGGAGCAAAACAAAGTGATAAAAGAATCATAAATCAGTTATTTCAATTGTTGCAAGCTTGGACAACAGCAGACATACAGTGTAATACTTACCCAGTTGATAAATGGTAAAAGGATATGAACAGGCAGTTTTCCAGTGAGGAAATCCAAACAATTTATAGTCACATGAAAAAAGCTCTAAATCATTATTGATTAGAAAAATGCAAATTAAAATAACCTTGAGTTACCATTTGTACCTAACAGATTGACTAATGATAGATGGGGGAAATGACAGATATTGGAGGAGATATGGAAAAATTGGGACACTAATTCTTTGCTGGTAGAATTGTGAACTTGTCCAACCATTTTGGAATGCAATCTGAAATTGTGCCCAAATAGTCTATATCCTTTGACCCAGCAGTACCACCATTTTGGTCTCTTTGCATGATTAAGGAAAAAGGAAAAGAACCTATATTTTCTAAAATGTTTATAGTAGTTCTCTTTGTGGTGGCAAAGAAATGGAAATTTGAGAATGGCTGAACAAGTTGTAGCATAACATTGGGATAGAATAATACTTGCTCTAAGAAATGATGAGTTCAGTGATTTTAGAAAAAACATGGAAAGAGCTGTATAAAATAATGAAGAGGGCAGCTAGGTGGCATAGTGGATAAAGCACCAGCCCTGGAGTCAGGAGTACCTGGGTTCAAATCTGGTCTCAGATACTTAATAATTACCTAACGTGTGGCCTTGGGCAAGCCACTTAATCCCGTTTGCCTTGCAAAAAATAAAATAAAATAAAATAAAATAATGAAGAGCAAAATGAGTAGAACCAAGAGAACACTGTATACAGAAATAGTAATATTGTTCAAAGAATGACTTTGAGTGGATGTTTTCTATTATAAATAACCAAATTAGCTAGAAAAGACATATGATAAAATGCTCTCTGCATCCAGAGAAAGAATGTATAAAATAATTTTACATATATTTGTGTTATCTATCTATCTCTGTTTTTAATGGTAGTCATCCCTAGGGAAGAGGTGAAGAAGGGGGGAAAAAAGAAATGTATATGATAATTTTGTTGAATATTTGAAAAGAATCACAAGTTGTGCATAGTAGATTTGTAGTTTCATGTACAATCAGCTTTTTTATTGAACGCTGTTAGAGAAATGCTTATATTATCTCATAATTAAAATTAACTAAAATTTAAAACTACATACCCTTGTGGAGAGCCTATAGTCCTGGATCTCTGCCCTTGTATTTAATTGTTATTGTTGGGCTTCACAGGGACTGAGCAAGAGAGGTACCTTAGATGAATTAACAGTTGACCTAGACTGTAGCATCTCCCTCTCCCCTCCAACCCCATTGACTATAAGGATATTGTGATTAGAAAAGTTTACTAACGTGGCCTGCTTGGGTTGGCTGAAGTTTGCTAGATTATGATCAAGAGACCCCTTGCATTTATTGCCTAAATGGAACTAATAAACTGATTATTTGGTATGTAAGAATTTCTTGATGTGTAGATGGGTCAATCAGTGGTCAAAGATGGAGGTCCTCTTTGCTAAGGCCCAGCAATCTGCTCACACTTGGTCAGGCTTTCAAGTCCTTCATGATTTGAAGTGAACCTACCAAGTTATCTTCATCTCCTTTTGTTCTTTAATGTAAAATCTCCATCTTATGCATACATTTTTCTTTGTAGTCTTATCCTCCCAGGGCTATCTCCAATCATCTTGATCCATATCTGACCACTAGACTCAGATCACTCCAGAGGAGAAAGTGAAGCTGATGACTTAGCACAGCACTCCCTCATTCAAATCCAATTCACTTGTATGTCATGGCATCACATCCCTGATGTCACAGTCTTCAAGAATGAAGGACAAATAGCAGCAATCCTCTCTACCCCATACTGAGCTAATTAGAAACTCTATCCCTTCACTTTCCTCTCAACTATATTATATCTTAAGCTTCTTTGGGGCAGGAAATATATCTGATATTTCTTATTGGGAACATACAATGGCTATATGAATGAGATAAAGAGATTTTTCAGGATTATAGAAGGAGTCACTGAAGATGAGGAAAGCACAGTGGCAATAAGGACAGAGATGCTCATGATCCTTTTGCTATTTCTTGTCATTACCCCTAATTCATAGAAATAATGGTTTTCTAAACTGCAACTTTAATTAGGTTTAAAGGGTGGACATTTAGCCAAAGGATAAGATGATTTTTGAGAATCTACCATTAGTCATAGATCTTTATTTTAGCAATAACATTTTTATTAATAAGTCAGAAACTGAGTGTTCTTTGTGCTATTTGATTGCATTAAATGGTCATGGTAGAGATCCTCCTGCAAATTCTCTGCAAATTTACCACTGTGAATAATGAACATGTTGGCAGCAATCTAACCAAAAATTCATAGCCATCCTCTTGTGGTAGATGGAAGGAGAAAGCTCTGCATTGTTCAGAGTGATTCTGATGACTCTGCACCATTTAAAGCAACAGTCCAGATTTAGTAATTACATAGAAAACTCCAACTGTGCCCTAGGATTGGTATTATATTTAAAATAATATTCCAGTAATCCCTAAGGAGAAGCAGCTGGGTTGTTGGCTCCAGAGACCAGTCAATAGTGACTTTTAAAGTGATAAATGCTTTCTCCTCCCTTCATTATTCAAAATAAAACTTTATTATCATAAGAAACTGCTTAATCAAAATGCCAGGAATCCTCACAGTTATAATAAATTTATTGGCACAATTCTTTTTTAATCTCAAGTCATAAAACCATTTAAAACTTTAAATGTCATAGCAACATTAATGAGCAGTTTATTGAGGAGAAAACATTGTTTTATCAGCTCTCAATCTGCTTTGGAAAAATGGATATTTTGGGTATTTAAATGGACAAACAATAATTTAAAAAGAAAAGAGTATGTTCTTGAAAAGTTTTATATAATTTGCAGTTTTGTGAAATAAATCTCATCTTCCTATTGACTTCCATGATAATTTCAGGGATGCCTGATGTAGAGTTTTCCATAAAATGTGGCAAAATAGGCTCTGACAGAAAAACATCCTCTTCTTGCTGCCATTTAACCTGCAATTTTTCCTTTCATTCAACTTCATAATCTATGACTAGAAGAAAATAGTTTTTTAAACTGTAATGCAGACCCAGAACCATTATTGATGATCTTGAGGACAGCTTTCTCCTCACTTTTATTCTAACTGATGACAGGGAGATCATTTTGTTTGTATTAGTAAACTGAGCTGAGAAGGGCAAGGTTGATATATAAAGTCAACAGGTAGTAGCAGTATTAGGCTACAGGAAAAATCTTCAGTTCCCATAGCTCCTTTTTCAAGAAACTTTTCATTTTTGAGAGCATTTTGGGAAAAAGTCTGTGTCTTTCATAATAGCATGTCTTATTGAACTTATGTATGAGTTATGTTATTAATGACTTATGTATTTAATTAATTTTCCTCCCTGGTGTCTTTCTTAAGTGTCTTTCTTAAGTGTCTTTGCTTGCACAGTAGAAAGAACTCTGAAGAGGAACCAGAGGACCTGAGTTCAAATTTAAGTACTTCTAATTACTACCTATGGCCTTCACTTTGCCTCTCTGGGTAAAATGAAAGGGTCATGTTACATGGCTACTGTGGTCCCTTCGAGCTCTACATCTATAACTGTTCCTTACATAGGATATTTCAAGACAACATAAAGATCTCTCCCTCCCTTTTTCATCTCTCCTTTTTTTCTTTCCTTCTCCTTCTCTCTTCTTTCCCCTTTTTTTCTCTTCCTCTTCTTCTCCTCTTTCTCTCCTTACTTCTTTTCCTCCTCTTCCTTCTTTTTTTCCTCTTTCCTTTCTCTTCTTCACTCTGTCTTTCTCTCTCTCTTCTCCAATCCTCTTCCTCTAATGCTGAATGGGAAAAGAATTATCTTCTCTTTCTCTGTGGGGCCCTGTGATACAAAGAAATGACCTTGCAGTTTTGATCTATATTATTTGTTCTTTATAGTTCTAAACTCAAACGTTAGAGTTTTAAGATGTAAGAACTTAAGTCATGGAAATTTTGGAGCCAGGATTCTAGGCAAAATATTGCTATACAACAGAAAAACCCTGAGAGAAATCAGGTGCTCAGACCCAAGTTCAGAGTCACTTAAGATTTGGAACTTGGTAGAATTGAGGTTATATATCTTTATCTATCTATTGATCTATCATCTGTGGAATTAAACTGTGAACCTAATCCCTCTGTCTTTAATAGAGATTGAGGGAGTATGGGTGGGATTATATTCCCAACTGTTGGGGGGTGGGGTGAGGTCTTTTAAAGTAAAGATTCCTTTGAAAGCTAATCTGATAGTTTATTTATCATAAGGAAATGCTTAATCAAAATTAGATGGAACTGGAGGTGCTAGGAATCTCCCCAAATTGAGCAGTGGTAGCTTTAGTCAATGACAGAGACTAATCTTTCTCCAACACCTTGAGAATACTGGAGAACTCTGGGGGATGGGTGAAATATAATATCTCTAGCCTTCATGCAGTGGGGGTCCAGAGTAGTCACTTATATTCCAATACTGGTAGTGGTGTATTGTTTCAGCTTGAGGAGATAATGTGCTTAAGAATAATTGAATTTGTTCTAAGTGAACTTCAATTCATGTGACCTGGCCAAGGATGGGGGAAAAAAAGGCTAAAAGGAGGATAAAAAAAAATGAAGTTGTCATGAACATGTCTGAAATTATTCAGTTTTCATTGAGTTTTTAAAATGACTTTAAAATAGTGACACTAAAAAAGTATAATTAGTTTTAACTTACTATTAAAGGAAACTATTGATTTTTTTTGGAGGCAGTTAGGTGATAGTAGATAGAATGATGGCTGGAGTCAAGTAGAATTGAGTTACAATTTGACTTCCAATACTCAATATGTGGGCGTGTTTGCTCTACTTTACTGGAGGAGGAAATGGCGCCACTCCAGTATCTTTGCCAAGAAAACACCATGCAAGTCGCAAATAGCTGAACGTGTCTCAACAATTGAACAACAATACAAATGATTGCTTTATTAATTGAATACCAACTAGATTGTGGATGGATAGTAAGTTGTATTCAGTGAATGTGTATTACACGGATACAATAAGCATTGCAACTTGGGGATGTAAAGACATTAGCCTAAGGGTGTGCTGATAAATGTTTAACAATCAGTATTCTGGAAAAAAAAAAGTATCCTTGACACATTTTGAGTTTAAAATCTGAATCACTAACATTTTATTTATCATTTTCTTAAGTCTAGAAACTACCATTTGTTTCCAAGTGAATTAAGAATGATTAATTTTTTTACATTTTAGGTCATTTTTAACATTTTAATAAAAATAAAATTTTATTTTATTATAAAAATGTAAAAAGACATCATTAGCCTTTTCAAAATAGGCTCAGGGCTGAATTTGGATGTGGGTGAAAATTTGCTGAGCCTTAGTCTCTAAAAAATCACAAAACAATAAATCAAATCCTGATCTGTAGAGTTTACCAGTTTTGAAGTCTAAGTGTTCACACTTAATAGTTGGGTTTCCTGAGCAGTAAGAGCAAAATCCAGCACACACTTGTGCATATATGACACAATCCCAACTCTCAAAGGATTGATAATCTAAAGCAGAACAACTAAGATACACATGAGGAGGATCCTGAGGGATAGGATGTGTTATCTCAAGTATTGTCATAACCTTGAATTTTTATTATGTATTGTGTTATGCAGTCCAGTTGCTGTCATGGGGAAAGGGGAGGGAAGGAAGGACAGTAGAAACATGGAATTCAAAAGCATACAAAAACCATAGGAGTCAGAGTTGGAAGAAATCTTAAGCTGGCAGAGTTCTTCTAGGTCATCAATTCCATTCCCTTATTTGACAGATAAACAGTTCTTGTATAATATCTACATATACATATACACATATGTATAATATAATGTATGATAAGTATCATGTCTATCACATGTGCATACCTGTGCATATTTATGTATATATATATATATGTGGATAGAATACTGTATTAAATAGTTAGCCTTGGAGTCAGAATGATCTAGCTTCAAGTCTTACCTCTAAAATACATGAGGGGACCCTGATTAAGTCACTGAAGTTCTCTAAGATCCTGGACATTAAAGAATATATTTCCATGTCTTATCACTGAGGAGTTTCTCACACCAGTGAAATCACAAGTCTACTACTTCCCATTTCATATGTGTGTATATGTATGTATATATATATATATATATATGTATATATACACATACATATATGAATGAAAACTTAAATGTGTTTGTTGCAGATGGATAATATTTTGGTTCCAGAATCTTTTAATATTTTTTTCTTTTTAGTTCCCAATTTTCTCTTTTCTTCCTTCCCTTACTACCCCCTCCCTCAGACAGTAAGCAATTTGACATGTGCAATCATGTAAAATATTTCCATATTATATTGTGGAAGAAGAAACAGGCCAAAAGAAAAGAAATTTGAGCAAAATATGGGGGGATCAAGCTGCCACAAGTTCTTTCCCTGGAGGTGGATGGCATTTTCCAACATAAGTCCTTTGGAATTGCCCTGGATTATTATATAACTGAGAAGAGCTAGGTCAATCACAATTGATCATGCCACAATGTTGCTGTTACTGTGTACAATGTTTCCTTGGTTCTGCTTACTTCACTTTGCATCAAATTTATTTAAGTCCTTCCATGTTTTTCTGAATTCCTCCTGTTTGTTATTTCTTATAGCACAATAGTATTTCATTACATTCATCTACTACAACTTGTTTAGCCATTCTCCTAATTGCTAAGTATCCTCTCCATTTCTAACACACAAAAAAATCTGGTATAAATATTTTTTTGGTACTTATAAGTTTTTTTTCCCTTTTGTATTATCTCTTTGGGATGCAGAACTTGTATGACTCCAGAATTAATTAATAAATAAGCAGGAGTTGGGAGATTGGGAGTTCCAAAACACGGCTTGGGGGCAAGTGTGAGCAGAACTTCCAGTTCCTAGAACTTTACAGAGGAGGTTCTTTTAAGAGTTCTGAAGCAGAACCAAGAGAACATTGTACATATTAACCACAACTTTGTGTGATGATCAACCGCGATGGACTTAGCTCCTCTCAGCAGTTCTGTGATTAAAGACAATTCTAAAAGGCTTGTGATGGAAAATGCCATCCACGTCCAGAGAAAAAGCTATGGAGACACACCAAAGCATACTATTTTCACTTTTCTAAAACTTATGTTTTTTCTTTTTCTTGTTTTTTTCTTTTAGTTTTGATTCTTCTTTAACAATGATGAATATGGAAACATGTTAAACTTGATTGTTTATGTATAAATTATATAAGATTACTTGCTGTCATGGGGAAGGAGATGGGAAGGGAGGGAAGTAGAAAAATGGAACTCAGAAGCATACAAAAAGATAAATGTTGAAAACTGTCTTTGCATGTAATTGGAAAAATAACATTATAAAAAGTTCCTCTGGTCCCCAAATTCATCATATGAATAAGGATGTGTCTAGCAGGTCCTTTGGTGAACTCTTTTCCACTATGATGCTATATTTTGACAGAAGATAACAATAAGGAAGACAGACCTGGAATCTCTGGGTTGGTCTTCCTAAAATGATTTTATTATGTAGATAAAAAGCTAATAATCATAATAGGAAAGAAAGCAAAAGTACCTAGCAAAATTTCTCTGTGCCAGAATAGTATGACTTTTGGAGTTATGATATCATAGATAACCTTTGTATTTATTCTCCTGTATTGAGTATATTCTGTGGGAAATCTTTTGCACCAGACAGTACTGCATGTTGCCATAGGTCTTGGGCCCAGTACATACTGAGAACTGGGTGATAGGGATTCCATGTCACAATGTCAACAATAGCTGCATCCTCAGTAACAACTTTGAAGGTTTCCTTCCCTATTTTCAGTAGAGGTTGACATTCAAGGATTGTAGGACAAGATAGGACAGATTAAAAGCATTTAAACTATATTACATAAACACTAAGTATAAGTAGTATTACTACTTGCTGAAGAACCCTTATTCTTCTTGCCATCTTCACTCTACTTCCCCATCCCTTCATCCTAAATGCAAGGTTACACTTCTCTTTTTTTGAGACTGAGGCATATGACTATGTTTCATTTCTCTGTAATCTCCCTCTCCACTACTCTTTGAGGTTGACATATTATTAAAAATGTCTCTGAAATTGTTTTTTTTGCCTCAGATAAAATATTCATCATTTAGATCTGTATTTTTACTGAAAATTTTTCTTCTGTAGCAGGCTTCATTTTTATAGCCATACATCATCAGGGTACTGCATACCTTGGTCCATTCAAAGACAGTCTAATTTAGGAGGCTAAGCAGTGTGTTAGGAGAGAGAAACAATGACCATTTATAGTTATTTTCTTGACAAGTATTTTCTCAGAGGGTGATTGTCTAATCCTCAGAAACATACATCTTAAGGAAGGGAATATTTGCTTTTGTAGATAAATGTAGCTGTTCTTCTTTGCCTACAGTGCATCACCCTAAGCATTGCCACCCCCAGCAATATTTTGACTGCAAATAAAGCCAGATTGGGTGAAGAATTTTATGACCACATCTATAAGCAAATTGAAGTCTTATGATTTTCAGATAATTTCTGGGGGATAGACAGAATTTCTTTATCTTAAATTACCGGAGTTGAAGTCTGAGCTTACAGTTATGAAATCTTTGAAAGTAGAGCTGTTATCACTCAAGCACATCTTGGATCAGGCTATATGCTCTTAGGAGTTGATTTCCAAGCATTTATTAAATACCCAGGAATTCTGCTAAAAGTTGGGGATACAAAGAAAGACTAAAACAATCAATGATTTTTTGGGAGCTCAAAGTCAAAGATGGAGATGAAGAGGAATAGAATTCCAAGCATGGGGAAAATCTGTGAAAAATGCTCAGAATCAGGACCTAGAATGTTTCATGTGAGAAATGATAAAACCCACAATGTCACTGAAGCTAAGAGTATGGGGAATGGGGGAAGTGGGTGAGAAAAAGGTATAAGAAGACTAATCATATTATAAAACTTTTTTACATGTCAAAAAGAGGATTTTATACTTGATCTTAGAGATGATAAGTTGCTACTGGAGTTGACTAATATTAGAAATCAGAAGGTCTGGTTTTTGTCAGTCAATAAATATTAAGAGCCTACTATGTGCTAGGCAGTGTACATCATCACTATGTGACCCTGGGCAAATTGGTTGATCCCACTGAGTGTCTTTATCTGCAAAATGGGTTTACTCTTTACTCTGTTGTGAAGAAGGCTCTTGGTAAACCTTAAAACATTATAAATGAAAGTTATTATTATTCCAAAGAGGAGATTCAATTTCAGTTGGCTCTATCCTCAAAAACTAGATCCCTGATCACTGCCTTTGACTGTCAGTAAACATTTATTAAGTTCATAATATGTGCCAGAAATTGAGGTAACTAGCATATTGTGGAAGCCTGTCAATCTTACCTGTGTCTTTTCTATTATTAGTTTCTAATAATGGGGGCAAGCAGGTTTGTCCTGCACCATTCATAGTTTTTATGAAGCTTCCTTTGTGAACAAGCCATTAAACACTGTTCCCTTGAGTCAAGAGAAAGAATGCTGTACCTGAAATCAAAAGATATGAATTTGATTTCTAGCTCTACACTTTATCAGTTCTGTAATTCTGGGCAAGCAATTTAACTTCCCTGAACTTCCCTTGCCTAGTCTGCAAAATAACATCATATGATTTCCAGTTTCAGTAAGGCAGAGTGGACTTGGAGTCAGGAAAAAAATTAGTTTCAGTCTCTATCTCTGGCTTATCTAGTGCCTACTGGCAAGACATTTAAATTCTCTCAACTCTCTAAGTCCTAGATGGTGGATGGACTTCCCACACTGACAAAACATTGATATGACCTACGTTGCACTGCCACTTTTGTTAGGAAATTGTTGTTGAGACTTTTTTCAGTTGTATTCAATTCTTTGTACTCCCATTTGTCTTAGCAGAGATCCTGGAATAGTTTGCCATTTCATTCTCCAGCTCATTTTACAAATGAGGAAACTGAGGCAAGCAGGGTTAAGTGACTTGTCCAGGGTCATATAGCTAGTAAAATTTGAGGCCAGATTTGAACTCATCTTCCTAACTCTAGACCTGACACTCTGCCCTTTGTAAATATGAACTATCAATTTTAGCTTTATACAGGGAACAATAAGAATATTAACATGATCTGTGACTATTCTTTTTCTTTGTGTAGGATTAATTGGACTCAAATCCTAGCCTTATCCACCTTACATCCTCACCTCAGATCTTAGATCTCATAGCCTCCATTAAATGATGAAGGAGGTAAGAGAGACAGAAATAATGCCAGTTGGTACCCCTAAAAAGACCAAGAGAATGGATTTTTCTACAGCTTGGTTAGTTACCTCATTAGTATGTGTATATGAACTGCAATCAGAGAAGGGATAGGAATCTTTATTAAACCTTGTAAAGGAAAGTGAGCCAGCCGAGTCTGATTAATATTGATTGAAATTTCTTCCCACTAATAAATGTGCTTATTAAGAGTGATGTTTTGGGTCCCTGTTTTGATAAGAGAAGCCATCTTATTTGTCTCTGTTTTTTAAAAAGGAAAGGACAGTATTAATTTCAGAAAGCTTTCCAATCATTGCAACTTGGACTTCAGAAAATGTATTTGTTTAGCTCTGCCTACAACTAATTCTACAGTAACAGTATAACCCAATAGAGTTCTGAATTTGGCCTTGAAAAGTCCTGGGTTTGAATGTTTTCCCCTCACACTTAGTAACTATGTGATCTTAAAATCACCTAATTTGGCTTAGACTCATTTTTCTCTTCTGTAAAATGGTATTATTATTATTATTATTATCATCATCATCATCATATACTTAGCACTAAGATAAAAATATAGAACACTTGCTTCATGGGGCTAATGTGAAATTCAAATGTGTAGGAGAATTAGTTTTTCAACAGTTCTTACCTTCAACCTAGAAAGACCATAAAGTGTTAATGGAGTCACATTTGGTGACCTCTTTATGAAATAGGAATATATTTCTCTGACTTAATTAAAATGGAGCAATCTAACTTGATAGAGCAAAATTTTGACATATAAATAGCAAAGCTTTGAGAGTGTTCCTGAATTCAAGGCATATGGGAAGGAAATGTGATTGCCTCTACCAGATATCAGAGTGGGGCTGGGAAGGGGAGTTTTTTTTTCCCCTCTCTTCCACACCCAAATAGCCATGTTGCTTTGACACAGGAACTTCTTGAGCAGTAGGAGACATATTTTTCCTTAAGAAGGAGAATTTGCTAGTTGAAAAAAAATTTAAGCTACAATTGGGCTTTATACAGATGGTTCCCATTTACCCCCCCCCCTTTTTTTAAAGGTTTTTGCAAGGCAAATGGGATTGAGTGTCTTGCCCAAGGCCACACGGCTAGGTAATTATTAAGTATCCGAGGTCCATTTGAACTTGGATACTCCTGACTCCAGGGCTGGTGCTCTATCCACTGTGCAATCTAGCCACCCCGCCCCCATTTGCTCATTTTATCCTCAAGGATGTGGTGGACCAAGTCAAGCCTATTTCCTGAGCCCTAAGCTTCATATTTTTTCAATGAGTAAGATAACTTTATGGTTATCTTGTGAAATGTCTCCATGAATTTCCCTTTATTTCTTTGTGTAGTAAGTGAGGGCCACTATTGGTAGTAAAAGCTAAATATCCAGGAGTTTGAATGGGGATGGGCAGATGGAGTTTTCTAAAGGACATTGAGACTTTTTCCTGGGTAATTCCTATGGGGGTAACAGTTTGTCACTTTTCTATCAACAAATGACCTGAACTCATGAATACAATATTTAGTGACCTTGTCTCTGAAGAGAGAAGAAAGAGAAAGTAATTCTTGTTCCAGAGTAGGGCTTATGGAAGACATTATAATAGGAACTAACCATGGGCATTTTAAACTGATGTCAGTTAAAGGTGAATAACTTAAGGAAGCATGGGGTTTTCTGCCTCTTCAAGAATTGTAGAAAGAAGGATAAAGATGGTGAGGTCCCAAATATGAGACCATTAAATTTCTTTTTCTTTCTCTTAGATTTTTTTTGCAAGGCAAGTGGGGTTAAATGGCTTGACCAAGGCCACACAGCTAGGTAATTATTAAGTGTCTGAGACCGGATTTGAACCCAGGTACTCCTGACTCCAGGGCTGGTAACTTTATCCACTGCGCCACCTAGCCGCCCGCATTAAATTTCTTTTAGAAAGCTTCATTAGGAACCCAAATCTCCTGTTTGACTGTTACTCTTTTCAATTGCTCTGATACTTAGCACAGAAACAAAGGTATTTGTCTTAAATGTCACTTATTTGTCACCTGCCAAGAGCCAACTTTAGCTCTAATCTGTTGCTTGGTAGACCTGAACTATTTGTTAGTTGCCTATTGATTTTGGATAAGAATGTTGGGTAGAGAAGGAATTAGTAAGGGAAAAAGCCCACAAGTTTCTCAAAGGTAGATGGATTGTTGAATTACCTTTTATCTTGGGCTTTTCAGGCCATTTTAGGAGCTCATGGATGGAAAAACTTTGGGCAGTTTATGATTATAGAATATTATAGACAGAAGAGATGAACCTTACTGATAATATAGTTCAGTAATTTTCAAAAGATTAGCCAGGAGTTTTGCTAGAAGTGATATAAATTATATGGAACTTAGACTTTATATCACATATCTAATTCCTGTACTGTCCTATAGTCAGCCTAATTCTGCATGGCAAAGAATAGAACTATGTTAGGAGCAAAGATGGTTTTAGAACTCCTTATCTCATCCTTCCATTTTTAATAGATAAAGAAGCTATGACCCCCAAAAACTGATTTATACAAACTTCTTTGTCTGTTATATAGTTGATCCAGGATTAGAACTCTGGTCTCCTGAACCCCTAGTCAGTTGTCTTTCAAGTAGCTCTTTTCAGTATAGTCTTTCTTCCTTCCTTCCTTCCTTCCTTCCTTCCTTCCTTCCTTCCTTCCTTCCTTCCTTCCTTTCTCTCTTCTCTCTCTCTCTCTCTCTCTCTCTCTCTCTCTCTCTCTCTCTCTCTCTCTCTCTCTCTCTCCCTTCCTTCCTTCCTTCCTTCCTCCCTTTCTTTCTTCCTTTCTTTTTCTTTCCTTCTGTTGTATGCTTTCCTCCTTCCCCCCCCCCTCTTTCCACCTCCCACTTTTGGCTTTGTTTTCTACCTGTTGCTTTGTGCTGCTGAATTCTCACTGTGTATAATTAGAATTTCTGGACTCAGTCCTTTGCTCCAAAGTATTGACAGCTCTGTTTGGGTTCAGAACTGAAATAAAGCCACTTGGCAAATGTTGGAAAACTATTATTCATCTTGACTAGCAAAGTGCAGTAGCACAAGAGATCAAACAAACCACTTGAGTTCCACTGAAATCTCCTTTGTTCTTGCAAGTCCATAGTCTTATAAGTCAGACTGCTGGTCAGTCAATAAACATTTGTTAAGAACTTGGTATGATTTTACCAAGCACAACACTATGCTTTGGGGAGTCAAAGGAAGGCTGTCTTCTTTCAAGGAGTATCTGTTCTAGTGAGGGAGGCACATTAATATCTGAGTAGAAGATGTATACAAGTGGGGAGACCCTTGTGGTATTGAGACCAGCTAGAAGTCTATTGAGAGGTGATGAAAAGCTAAACTAGAATTACTGCTATATGAATGGAGAGAAGGGGATAATCATGAGACATACTGTGGATAGAGAAGTGACAAAATTTGGTTATGGAATGGATATTTTAGGTATCTTATTGAGGAGTTGGAATGACATGGAGGTTGTGAACCTGGGTAGGGTTACTGGTACCCTCATTAATAATAATAATAGAAAGTTCAGAACAGGGAAAGGCTTGCAAAGTGGCATGATGGTGGAAGGTGGGGAGAAGATGACTAAATTCTATTTTTGACATATTTAATTTGAGAAACTACTTTGAGATGTCCAAATGGAAATGTGTGACTGTAGCTCAGCAAGGAAAGTATGGATGGATATATTAATCTGTGAATAATCTTCTTAGAGAAAATAACTGAACCCATGGGATCTGTTGATAATACCAAATGAGAAAGCACAGAGTGAAAAGGGAAGGAAGCTCCACATAAAACTTAGGGGATCTGTGATTAGTTGGTGTGATATGGATGAAGAACCAAGAATGATTCTGAGAAAGAAAGAAAGGAGAATTGAAAGTCAATATTATTGGGGGCGGCTAGGTGGCGCAGTGGATAAAACACCCGCCCTGGAGTCAGAAGTACCTGAGTTTAAATCCGGCCTTAGACACTTAATAATTACCTAGCTGTGTGGCCTTGGGCAAACCACTTAACCCCATTGCCTTGCAAAAAAATAAAAATAAAAAAAAGTCATTACTATTATGAGAACCAGGAGAGAAATGTATCTAGAAGAAGGTGGTAGTAATCATCAGTGATACACAGAAGTTAAGGAGGATCACAGTTAATCATTTTATTGCTATCTCCTCAGAGTAATATAAATAGCAACATTCTCTTAGCTTCACCAGGGGAAGATGGATATAATTCCTCACTGGATGGATATAGGAGCTAAAACTCACTTTTCCATAATACTTTAAGGTTTTTCATAGTGTTTTCTTCAAGCAGTCCTGTGAGGTAGGTATAGCATAGATTATGATCTTCATATTGTAGATGAGTAAGTTCAGTGTTCTCTCATTCATAGTCTTATAGATTTTGAGATGCAAGGAACCTTAGGAAGACCATTTTTTTCCTACACCTAATTTCAGGCATGAAGAAACTAAGGGTCAGATAAATGAATGATTTTAAATAAAGAGCCATTGATAGCAAGTGTCAGAACTAAGATCCAAGTCCTTTGATTCCAAATTCAACACCTCAAAACTTTTTTTATGTTATTGTTCCTAGGTTTTTTCCCCTTCAATTTTTGAGAAATACAAGTCATATATAATTATATATATATGTGTGTGTGTGTGTGTGTGTGTGTGTGTGTGTGTGTGTATACACATACACATACACACACATATGAGGGTCAAGGCTGGGTGAGACTTTAGAGATCATCTGCTTGCTCTCTGTTATTTTAGAGATGAGAAAACAGGCTCAGAGGTTGGAAGTGACAATATTCAGTGTCACACACACAAAAAATTAGAGGTGGCACCAGCACCAGAATTCTTGATTTCTGATCCCTTGATCTTTCTGTTACTTTAATTGTTTCTAAAACAGGAATAGAAGCATTCTTATCTACTATTCCATCCCCCCCCTCATTTGATTTAACATCAACTTGACTAGTCAAAGCAAGAACATTCAATTCAACAATCATTTATTAAGCATCTAGTATATGCCAAACATTGTGTTATACACTGGAACTGCAATGCTTAGAAAGGCAAAATGATATGTTTCTGTTCTCAAGAAACTCAGAGTTAAATGGGAGAGATCACATAAATACAACTATATACAGGATAAATGAGAAAATCCACAGAAGGAAAGCACTAACATTAAGTGAGAATCAGAAAAGACTTCCTGTAAAATTTTTGGATTTTTATCTGGAATTTGAAGGAAGCCAAAGAAGCCAGGAGATAGGGATGAGGAAGGAAAGAATTCTAGGCATGAGGGATATCCAAGGAAATGATTCGAGTTGAAAGATGTGGTGGCATATGTGAGAAATTGCAAAACGGTCAATGTCACTGGGTTGAAGAGTATATTATGTGAGTAAGATATAAGAAGACTGAAAAGGGAGGAGAATGCCAGGTTATTAAGGGCTTTGAATGCTAGAGTATTTTGGTTTGATCCTGGAGATAATATGGTGCCAGTAGAGTGGTTATACCTGTAGTGTTGTTGAAAAAAATGAGACTAAAGATTAGCAAGTGATTTCATGTCAATAGAGGTTATGGGAAAAGATGTTTCAGGCATGGAAAACAAGAAATGTAACAAACTCTTGCATATAGAAATATAGACTCCTAAAGATATTAGGGCCCCCTCCAGAGGGAATCTGGGGTTTTCCCAAGAAGGAGACTCCATGATCTTGTGGAGTTACTGGTGCACTGTGATAGGGAGAACCTATCAAATTGACACAGGCCTATTCTTTTTCATATCAATTTATTCAAGTAGTTTCATATTTACCCAACTGTGCTCTCTCTAGTTTAACTGACATCTTTTCTGTTTTCCACAGAAATAATTTGAGAGACTTTTTCAAATGTTTTGCTACAATCTAAGTTAACAAATCTATAACAACTTCTCTGATTAACTGGCATAGTAACATCAAAAAAAGGAAATGAGAATTGTTTTTTTTTTTTGTTTGACCTTAATGGATAGAACCCAGTAGCAATGGGATAAATTTAGACTTGATATGAGGAAAAACTTCCTAATAATAAGAGCTATTTCAAAATGATAAGAATTGCTTTAAAAGGTGACAGATTCTCTTTCCTTAGAGATCTTCCAGCAAAGGCATACAACTATTTATAGGATATGTAATAACAGGGATTCCTTTCACATTCCTTGGATTGGACTTTTCATATTTGTCTGTTAATACCTCTTCAAACATGCACATTCTTTGAATGTTGTCCATGTGAATCAAAGAAGTGTTGCTGGGCAGCTAGGTGACACATCCCTGGAGTCAGGAGCACCTGAGTTCAAATCTGACCTCAGACATTTAATAATTACTTAGCTGTGTGATCTTGGGCAAGTGACTTCAATCTCATTGCCTTTTAAAACAAACAAAACAGAAAAAGAAGTGTTGCAAATAGTTATCAACGATCCTATCCTGATTTAACACTAATAATAACTCACATTAACATTAACATACATGAGTAATTCAAGAATCCATTATTTCATCCATGAAGATACCACTATTAACTGTACAGGTTATGAACTTAATAGAACCTGCTGAGCTTGTATTCTGTAAATATAGTCTTTGTTGACTCTGTCACTTCAGCACTACAATGATAAAACAAAGTAGAGCTTTACAAGTACAATATCTGTATCATGCTTCTAGATTTACAAAATGCTTTTTAAAAAAATAACCCCATGAAATAGGTACTGCAGTCAAAGTAGTATAATTCTCAGTTTACAGATAGGGAGAGAGTTGTTGTCTTGCCCAAGGTCTCAGAACCAGTAGGTATTAGAGCTGAGATTTTGACTTGAATCAATTCACCTGACTTCAAGTTGACTATTTTTTTTTCCTCCTGACTACACTCATACTCTTTTGTTGCAATCATGTGATATGTGATACTCTTTGTTGAGAAAAACAGATATAGGCATGGACAGCTATAGGATTGTAAAAATAACCCAAGTAGTTAAATATGAAGAAGATATGGTTATAATAAAACCTGCACTGAGTTTATTCTCTTTCCTGTTCTTCAGTTTTTTTAGATCGGATGATCTTGATTGCTTCCAACTCTGAATTTCTGTGAGGAAGTGGCTACATTTTTCTAAATGGCTAACCCCATTTTTTTTTATTCTGTTGTTTTAGTAGGGCTACCCTGTGCTAAGCATTTTAAAATGCACCTGATCATCAAAACTCTGGTGCCACATATCCCTATGGATGGAGTTATCTTTCTATTCCATCATTAGAATCAGTGTTAGACACTTTGCAAAAGTTGATTTAAAACAATGCAGATATCTGCTTCTGTACCTGCTGCTGCTATGAATTCACTTGAAGATGTGTGTGTTTGTGTGTGTGTGTGTGTGTTTGTGTGTGTGTGTGTGTGTGTGTGTGTGTGTGTGTGTGTGTGTGGTGGTGGTGGTGGTGGTGGTGGTGGTAGTGGTAGGAATCCCAGCTATTTTGTAGGAGTATCTTCTTTTCTTATCACCATTTCTTTCTTCCCTCTGATTCTAACCATTTCATCTTCATTGTCATTGTCATCTATTAACTTATCATTCTACTCATTAGTAGAATTCATTGGTATATCTCTTATTGAAAGTAATTTTCTAAGGCATTCAGTAAAAACAAAATCTTTCATCTTTAAGTTTGAATTTTTGTCATTTCCAGTTTCTAATTTTATACTTAGTTGTTGACTGAGAGGCAGACTGACTAATGAATAAAAAGCCAGCTTTGGTAGGACAAGAAATCTGGGATCAGGTCCCATCTCTAACACATAATTGACCTTGTAAACTTGACCGAGTCATTTAACAAACCTTTTAGTACTGATGTCCACTCTCTACATCTGTGCATCAAAAATCCTTTGAAGAACACATATTTCTGGAATGTTCTAGAGCTTCCTGGAATTGGTTCAGGAGAGCCCATTGCTAAATTTTCAGAACAAGCATTTACAACTCCAGAATTGGCAAAGAATACAGATTAGGTCATGATTCATTGCTTTGTCAATTGTCCAGACTTCAGAATTTAATGGAGAAAATGATAGAGATCACATTTAATTTAAAAAAGTGTTGTAGGAGAACCAGATATTAAATATTTATCAGCACAACCTTGTATATATACATAACAATTTCAAGGTAATATTTTGGGGGAGGAGGCACTCATAGCTAGTTGGGATAAGAACAGATTACATATAGAAGATAGAAGCTTTAAAACTAGGGATCTAAATAGCAAACATGAAGAGGAAGTTTCAGACCATAGAGTCTTTTGTTTGAGGAGCAGCAAGAATGACAGTTTAGGTGAAGTGTGGTAGTTCACTGAACTGTGCAGGAAGAAGAGAATGTAGGGGAAGGTTGGAAAGACAACAAATTATAAAGAGTTTTAACTGCTTGACACAAATGTCTGTATTTGATTTTATAGGAATTGAGATCCCCTGGATTTTGAATATAGTAGAAAGAATTCTCTACTTGTCATCAGATAATCTAGATTCAAATCCAAATCTGCCCATGAACTCTTGGATCTTTTCCTCTTTAGATTTCAATTTCCTTATTTGGAAGATAAGACAGATAAGCTTATCTCAGAGACTCTTTCCAGCTCTAGATCTAGATTCTATTTGTGTACATTTGTGTACATTCCTGTCAAATTAGACTAGAAACTCTATGAACCAATGATTATTGCTAATTTAAATTCTCCAGTTAGAGTGTGAACTCGTGATAGCAGGGACCATTTCCCTGATCTGTCTGTATCTCAGCTCTCACACAGTACTTGCCACATGCTAAGTGATTAAAAATGCTTTTATATTTATTCACCAGCATCTGACCTAATATCTTATATGAAGTAAGTCCTTAATAAATAATGAGTTTAGTGTAATTGAACTGAATTAAAACCTACTAATATACAAGTATTTTACGACTTTCTTCCATTATAATAGTATAATAAATTATAGTATAGATTAATAGGATCATAGATTTAGAGTTAGATTAGACCTCTTGGAAAACTGCTGTGTCAATTAATCAATTAACAAGTATTTATGATGTTCCCGGTGTGGAAATACATCTACAAAGAATGAAACAATCCCTACTGGCAGCTGTACCTGCCTACAGGCATAAGGAAGCAGGAATGAATGAATGAATGAATGAACGAATGAATAGTATTTATTAAAGACTTTCTATGTGCCAAATGCTGAGATGGTTATTGTGGTTCAGTTATTTAGTCATGTTGACTGTTGGTGACTTTATGGACCTTAGCACACACTTTTTTTCCTCCACTATATTTTTTTTTTTAGGTTTTTGCAAGGCAAATGGGGTTAAGTGGCTTGCCCAAGGCCACACAGCTCTGTAATTATTAAGTGTCTGAGACCAGATTTGAACCCAGGTACTCCTGACTCCAAGGCTGGTGGTTTATCCACTATGCCACCTAGCTGCCCCTACCACTATATTTTTTAAATTTATTTAAGGCAATGATGTTAAGTAACTTGCCCAAGATCACACAACTAGGCCATTATTAAATGTCTGAGGTCACATTTGAACTTGGGTCCTCCTAAGTCCAGGGCTGGTGCTTTATTCACTGTGCCACCTAGTTGCCCCCTCCACTATCTTTTGAATATTTATTGTTTTCATTTTATCCCCTGTTGTCCCCTTTTTCCTTTTACCTTTAATCTTTCCTAACATTAGTAGCTTTTCCAATAAGTTCCAACTTCTCATTATGTGTCCAAAGTATTTAAAGTTCACCTTTAGTATTTGACATTTCAATGAATAATCTAAATTAATTTCCTTAAGTAATTGACTGATTTGACCTCCTGACTACCCAAATGAATCAAAAGTCTTCTCCAGGACCATAATTCAAAAGTGATGATTCTGCGATGCTCAACTTTCCTTATAGTCCAAATCTCACAGACATACTATTGGAAAAACCATAGCTTTGATTACACACATCTTTGTCAGTAAAGTGATGTCTCTGATTTTTAGCATACTCCCTAGATTTGCCATTGCTTTCCTTCCAAAGAGTAAACATCTTTTAATTTCATGGCTGATATTGCTGCCTATCTTTGAGTCCAAGATATAAAATCTGACACTGCTTCTATTTTTCCCTCTATTTGCCAGGAAGAGAAGGGACCAATTGCCAAGATTTTAGTTATTTTTTGTTTGTTTTATGTTTAGTTTCAAACTAGGCTTTATAGTCTCCACTTCCACCCTCATCAAAAGACTTCCTAATTCCTCTTTACTTTCTGCCATGAGATGTCTGCATATCTGAGATTGTTGCTATTTCTCCTGGCAACCTTAATTTGATCTTTTGATTGATCCAGTCTGGTATTTCTCATGATGTACTTTGCATCTAAGATAAATAAGGTGACAATATGCAACCTGTTGTCCTTCTTTTCCAATTTTAAAACAATCAGTTATTCCATGTTTATTTCTAACTGTTGCTTCTTGCCTGCATACAATTTTTTTCCCAGAAGATATCTCTTAAAAAGACTTGTCACATTTTGTTATAATGTACCTAGTCAAAGACTTTAGTGTAATCATTGAAGCAGAAATTTTTTTTTCTGAAAACTCCTTGGTTTATCCATAATCCAGAAATTAAAATAATACCTGCCTTCAAAGAGCTTACATTCTAGTGAAGGGTATTTTTTTTCAACTTAAACATTTTTTTCAACTTAAACATTCCATGGTTCTGTGAAACTATAATATTCATCGATATAGAACTGAAAGGGATCTTAAAGGAAATATAATCCAAGGCCCATTTTGCAGATGTGGAAATTGAGGTTCAGAGAAATGATTTTTTTTAACCAGGATCAAACAGGTAATAAGTAGCAAATCTATGATCTGAACTTAGATTGTTAATATTTTATGATAGTGATCATTCACAACTGCAATTTCAGAAAAAAAGACTAATTCATGAGGTTAAGATTTTCTTTTAAAGAATTATAATAATTAGTGTCAGGCATGCCCCATGATTATTAAAGATTACTGTAATTGCAGTTTCAGTTTAGGCACAGCAAATTGTTATGGCATTATCACTTTACATAATAATCTCTTGTTACATATGCACTTCTTGTCTCCTTAACTGCAATTAGCTCCTTGAACATAGGCATCACATATGCTCCCTTTGCCCCTTTCCCCTACCCCATGATCTACTTGGTATCTGGCATATTAAAGTTATTTTATTGATATTGATTGATTATGCACTTAGAGTAAATGCACCAAAAGTTTTCCAATACACAGAATCTTCCATATAGACATATTAAAATACCATTAAAATATTCCCTTTCATATACAAAGGGAAATATGCAACATATTATAACGTTATATGATCAGGGATTCAGTTAAAACTCCCTATTCTATTGCTTTTTCTAGAGAACTTGAATGGATATTATTGATGGAACCTTAATTACAGAATTATGATACATGCTTTTTAGTAGCCATTGAGCATTTAGAAAATAGGGGGTTTATTTCTAGAACACCTAATAACAAGAAATATATTAGCAATGCAAATCACACGATCTCTAATTAGAGTAGGTACTTGGGAAGCAATGTGTATTTTTCCAATCTACGTTGTTGACATTGGAAAGGAGTTGGGGTGGGAGGGAAAACACTTACCCAGCTTATTAAAGAAGATGAGGGTGTTTATAAGGAAGAGTTCATAATTTCAGAGAAATTCATTTAAAAACAGTTACCAAAGATGGAGGGAGGAGGATGGAAGGTGCAGTACAAAGTTCCTACAGGTGTAAAGAGGGAAAGGCTTTGCAAAAAGAACTAGGGATCTCTTATATTGCCCAGTCTTGTATGTTTCTGCTGATATTAGAGTCAATCATAGATTTTAGAAATGAAAGGGACATTAGAGCTCATCTAAGCAATCCTTGTACTTTACAGGTGTTAGAAATATAAAGAATGATAAAAAAAGATTCCTGCTGAGGAAAATTATTTTCTGTTATATTAATAATCAATTATTAAATTATTAGGTTTAAGGATTTTTCTCTCTATTTCCTTATTCAAGAACCAACCCCTAAAAGTCAGTCTCTGAAGGACTTTGCTATTAGGTAAGATAATGCAAATCCTCTTGTAACATGCTCCTTGTTCTTGGGATCACTCAACTAGGAGACCTAACTTCTATTTAGAGTGTAAACAGAATCTAATCTAAGTGAATTTTAGCTCCAAAGCATTAAACCCATGTCCTTGCACCCCCATTGATGTTTAGGGTAACCTAATTCATGTGAGAGAAAATTGAACAGAGTGGTCTGTATAGAGATGGATTTCTTTGTCCAGATTGCTGGAGGCATCTGTGTCTCATGATCAAGCCACATTCTCAGCAGGAGGGTTGAAGACTTTTAGCCTATATAATTCATTAATATGCCTAATCCCTCATTAATTATTCATCTCTCAGGGCACCTTTTCTAAAAGTATTTGAAGGTATTCAGTGTCTCCATTAGAGGTCTTTAGTTACTGAGAAAAACCAGTGACCCTCGATTATCAGCTAGTCCAATCAACAAATTGATTATTAATTACCCAGAAACTCTGTCTCTCAGTCTTTTCATTCATCTCACTGTCTTCAAGGAACTCACAAGCCAAATGGGAGAGACAGCATGCAAATAATTATGGTCAAGTAATATATATCTATGTCTAGAGACAAATTTAAGATAATTATACTAAGATTAAGGGGGGTCAGGAAAGGATTCTTAGAGAAGGTAGGATATGAACTTTGAGAAATGAAGGAAGTCAGGATTTGGAAATGAGGGAGAACGTGTCAGAGATGAGGGATAGTCAATAAAAATACCCAGAATCAGATATCAGAATGTTCTTTGTGAGGAACAACAGATTGTTAAGCAGAGATAATGGCCTGGGGCCAAATTGTGACCCACAATATTTCTGAATGCCATCCAAATCAGATTAAAATATAACTGGTAAATATTTAACAAAATAAAAATATAATGGAACACAGATAATGTTTGCATGTGATTTTCTATGTTAATTTATGGTCAACAAGGATCATTATATATGTATATATATATATATATATATATATATGTATATATAGTTTAGTAGCTCTGTTTCTATTTGAGTTCAAAACCATTTGTGTGGAATACATAGAAAATAAAAAGATATAAGAAGATTGGAAAGGTAGTAAGGGGTCATGTTTAAAAATCAAACAGAAGATTCTATATTTGATTTTGGAACCAATTAGGAAGCAGTAGCATTTATTGAATAGAGAATGGTCTGTATATTTACCCAGGTGTGGGATATGATTGGGGTTAAGTTTGTTTTGGAATGTGTATGACTATTTGGTAAGTGACCATATTATCCCAATAAGATATTCTAGAAAATTTGAATTTATTTCCAATCAATGAAATTACAGAGTGTTGATATGTTCTTGGAGAAGAAAGAATATTTAATCATTTTATTTCATTTCTCATTTGCACATTTTTATTTTCTTTTGTGATAAATACAAAACAGAAAAAAAGTTTAGTAAAAAATAAAAGATATCAATGGAGATTAGAATTTCTGTTCTGATCTAAAACAGAAACAAAACAGGGAAACAGAAAATTTAATTACTTGCTTTATGTTATAGGAGAAAGTTGGGTCAGAGAACATGGATTGTATTTAGAATATGTATTTAGGGTTAAACTGGGAAGATTCCAGCCACATGAGGTTATTCTGGAAAGAAATCCTGGAGAAATCACTGTAAAGGTCCTTATGATTTTGTAGAAGGCCAGTCTCAGACAAATGGGAACTCATGGGCCAAGGTTGAAGAAATAGGTCTGAGCCAAGAGCCTACAACTTCATACCTGAATACAATTGTCAGTGAAATCCCAGAATGGTCATTAAATTCTGCTTCAGGTGTTCAGGAGACTTCTGGAGGGTAGAATATTAGTACTTTCTCTCTCCTAAAATTGTGAAATTGTCAGTGTTTTATTCCCTTCTGTCTTCTATTTAGCCTTCTTTGTTCTTCTCTTCTTTGAAGTTGCTCTATTAAAAGTACCTTGGACTTTCTTGTTCCATTTGTATCCATGATTCTTACCAAGATTTCAACCATATACTTCTCCCCTTATTACCTTCTCAGCTATCCTATTAGCTCAAACAAATATTTGTTAAAACACTATCTAAACAGTACTGTCAAGTTAACTGTCAAATTAACCTGTTTCTTTTTTTGGTAATGGCAGCTCAGTTGCTTTTTTCAAAAATTCATTTAAGCAGAGGCCTTTGTTATCAAAATAGAAAAAAGTACCTAGTAGTAGGAATTATAGGTTCCTTGTCATAGAAAAGCTATTTTTAGTTCTGGAGGTCTTTTTAATGTCCCTTAAATTCTCAAATAAGAGGGCTAAGTATCTTACCTATAATCTTCTTCGTCTAATTCTTAGAAGAGGCTGAATTTTATTGAATAGCACCCCCCCCCCCCAATTTGGGATGATTCTTTTTGTTTTAAGAGGTAGCTTGGGATAGTGGATGTAAAACTATCTTTGGAGTCAGGAAGACATGGGTTCAGGGCCTTCTTCAGATACTTTCTTGCTCTGTGATAATGAGCAGGTGACTGACCCTCTGAAAGTTTTAGGCAACTCTGTCAATAAATTGCAGAGAAGTTATGATCTACATTAATAGACAGTTTATTGACCAGAGGAATCACAGATTCAGTTCCATCCCCTCCATCACAGTATAGAGGAAAAATTGGTTGGCTTGTGAATAGGGAGACTTTGGGTTTTCTAACTGTCTCTATTGCTGACTAGCTACATGATCTTCCAATGTTATCCCTTCTCTGTTTCCTCTTAGTTCATTGTGAAGAAGTTCAACTTAAAATTAACTCTAAGATACTTTTCTAATATCCAGGAATCTATGAGTTATCAATAAATTATAAATCTTAACCTGAGTACACAGAAATTGATTACCAGCAGGGTAAAAGATGCTGTGTTATATTTTGATTCTGGACTGACAAATGACTTTCATGAGTTTTAATTCTGCTTTTATTATTTAGTTTATGAAACATTAAAAAATAATTTGGTGTTTATAGAGCTGGCGAGAATCAGTTCAACATTGCTCAGTTTCCATTCTGGCCAGGCTTGTAGGAATCCATAGGAATGTTGAAAACTATGTTTGGGTAGTTTTGAGATTTCCACTTTGCTCAAGTGAGAATTTTTATATCATCATATCATCTGTCAATATGTAATGTAAATTTTAGAAGTCACTGAATTCAGTCCCCTCATTTTATTGTGATGGAAAACTGCAGCAAAGAAAAGTTAAATGATTTGTCTAGAGTCATATAACCAGGTTATTTTAGAGTTGGAACTGAAGCTTCCTGGTTCTGAGGCCAGCTCTCTATTTACCATACCCCACTACTTCTTAGAACGATATATGAGTAAAACTGGCCAAGCTCATTATAATAAATCTTCACTGGATAGGTTATAGTCACTGCAGTAAACACTTTTTGTAATTTGTATGTCTAAATCTTAGCACATAGGAAGTATTAAATAAAACCTTTTCATACATTATCCATCACTCTGTGAGTATTCTGTATTCTCTGGCACATCCATTCTTGTCTGGTTCAGGTACGATAAAGATTCATAATAATCCTCCCAAGATAATTGAAACATGTAGAAGGATCTCTTGTTTTATTTGTGCTTTTATTTTTAAGTCTATTCTTTATATTCTAATTTTTAAAAGTGATAAGTGATATTATGATACATTTATTAACTAAAATAATATAATTAACTAGAAACCCCATTTCCTGATTAAAATTAGTAACTAAGCATTTAATATATTTCTTTTTTTGAGTAATATTTTACTTAAATTTTTTTTTCATCTCAACTCATTTGATCCTTATCTTTTATCCTGAAAGATATAGTTGGTATGCTAATACTTCCCAGAAAGAGAAACTAAACCTCAAAGAGGGTAAATAATTTTTTTAGGTTTACTTAACTAGAACCCAGAGCTCCTGACACCTACCCTTACTGGTTCTTTCTATCAAGCTTCATATTTTAAACTATTTTAAAACCTTAATATCTCTACTGTTTCACAGATGAATGTACATAGAGAAAAGCTGTTATATCCCATATGTCATATGTTCCTGAAAAACGTGTCTACCCATCTCCCTTGTGGAAACTTAATATTTGAGCATCACTAAGTGAAACTTGAGGACATTACTGAGTGAAACTTTGAAATATTTCTTGAAATGAAAATTCATTTCTCTTATCTCCTAAAATTTCTTCCTTAATTTTTCATTCTTTCAATTAGTAAAGGGATAAGTCTTTCTATTTCTGTGTCTTGAAGGTAGCAACACCTGAATACTGGGCCAATACTTTTATTGGCATTAATGCAATTTTCATTTAAATCCCAAATGGAATCTGTTTCTCTTTTTCTTCTCAGCCTTCCCTTTCTCCACCTCTTTCCCCAATTCCAAAGAGACTACTTCTGTAATTGCATTGACCATGAACAGAGATTGATTTCCCATTTGCTTGAGTGTAAGAAAAGTTCTCTTAGCCATCCCTAGTTTTTCTGAATAAAAGATACAATGTGTAGAGTAAAGGGAGGAAATATATATATATATATAACTGGCTGGAAAGCCAGGAAGATGTGCCTCTGACATACTGGCTATGTAATCCTGTGCATGCCACCTAAACTTAAATGTTCAAGATAACTTGGGTCTTAAGGCTAAGTTTCAGAGAAGAAGGTGGTATGAATTGGTAGAGGAGGTTTCCTCACCCAGGAACTCTATAATAATAAAATAATAATTTCAGTTCCTGTCCCTAAATAGGAAAATAATGGTCTCATATTTACCAACCCATAGACCATCCACCTCAACACTCCCTTACTTGAGAGAAATTCCACCCAGGCTATAAAATATAATGCTATCACATCAACATGGTTTCATTCTCTGCCCTGCTCGTGAGAGGAAACTATTTGCCAGGCTGGATGAATGGATATTTTGTTTTATAGCTATTGTCTGTGAGATAGTTATCATTTGTACTTTCATAGATGGTGACATTTTAATCTGAAGAAGATTCTATCTTTTATGTTCCCCATTTCCTAGCCTCCTTAGATTGCCTCTGGAAAATGCCAGCCCTTAAAATATTAATCCCTAATATTCACTCAGGAGAGGTTTATTCAAATGCCAAAAGATTTTTGAATAAGTATCATCTAGGTGTATTTCCCTGCACTGAAGTATGAGAGCTTAGAATGGGATTGCGTGTACCTGAGACTGTGATAATGTCCTTGTTTTATGTTTCTGTAAATGTTGTATTGGCTTATTTATATTGTACACTTTTGCAGAATTATTGTCATTCAAGCTCAGACCAGAGCATTATCTGCTTTCCCTTCCAGTGCCTATTCTTAAAAGGTGCTGTCTCTGATAGAGATGATGTATCATAATTATGATAAACGAGAGCCTCTTGAAACAGACTTGTCAAAGCTGATTTGTCATAGCCCCGATTTCAATCTGTGGAAAGAGCTCCCTCATCAATTCAGCCAGCAAGAAATTTCACTTGGTTTATTTTCCCAAATTCATTTTAGCTTTGGCATTGTTTTTGCCTTCATACAGAGAGACACATTTGAAGGGCAGAGTTTTGAAAGAGTGCCCCCAGATGGCACTCACTGACATTTTCTCCTCCTTTTCTTTTGTCAGCATTAAAATTACTTGGACTCTCCAAAGAACCGTTTGATTATCCTGAAGCTCCAATTTACTTCACTTGATAAAATTATATATACATATATATATATATATATATATATATATATATATATATATATAATCTAAGCATAGATAAGTTGGTAGGGAAGAGAACATTTCATTTCATTTCATTACAAGAAAGATTTTTGCATTTCACAGAATTTTGGAGTAAGAAGAGACTTCAGCCCTCTATACCAATTCTATACCCAGGTAAAATGGGCATGATTTGACATAGGCTCTGTACCACTATAAACTACTTAACCAGTAGTTATCCAGTCTCTACTTAAATGCTTCTACATCTCAAGGCATCTTCTTGCACACTAAAGATATAAGGGAGTTGTTAGCCTAAACTTGATTCTTTGCAATTTCCTCTCCTTGCTCCTTTTTACTATAAATTTGCTTTAAATCTAATTTTACCTAATCCATAGTTAATCCTTATTTAGTGAGACAATGTAGTATAGTGGAAATATGACCAGATTTGGAATCAGTAGAATCCTATATTCAAAGACAACCTCTCACTCTAACTAACTGTGTAACCACTGGCAAGTCAGTTAGTCTGTCTAAGCTTCAGTTTACCCATCTATCCAGAAGGGCTACTACTTCTCACATATACCTCACAGGGCTCTTGAGGATCCAGAGAAATAATATATATGATGTGTAGCTTCTACCAGCTATCATTGTCTATAATATATATCAATAAACTCATACATATATGTATATTATATAGGTCTTAACTTCTTGACAGAGGGTAGGAAGAATGTGTGAAATATAAAGCTAAAATTTTAAGCATTCTGATAGCTGGAGAATCAGTTCAATAAATCTATAGCTCTGCTATGGCTATAGGGAGAAAATAAGATTTGGTTTACAAAGATTTGTTTTATCCCAACTTTCTAAGAGCATATTTTTGTATTCATTGAGGTGCTTATGCATCAGAAGTCCTAGACTACAAAGACCAGTATGACTTTTCGTTCTTGGCTTCATTTCTCATACAGATTCTTTACCCACTTGTCTTTTTAACTTCCATTTCAACACACAAATTCCGTAGTTGTGGTCTTTGCTGAATATCCCTGATTTCTTGTTTGAACATCCTTGGTCCTATGCATAATTAACATGTTTTCTTTGAATTCTTAGCTTTCCTCTAAACCCATGGTCCCAGTTTCTGAATCTGTGATCTCTTCTTTACAAAGGGATGTAAGCATTGGGCTCTTATCACCAACTTGTTTTGTGCTTTCTATCATCTGTGAGGTGCCAAACCCACTACCAAGATATAATCTCCCTCCCTCACATTTGCTTGTGCTTTGATCATGTCAGCCTTCCCCACATCCATCTTTCTACAGTCAAATGACAAAATGATGAGTTTATTTGCTGGTATTAGGGTAGGTTCGGGATTCTTCTTCCCTTAAAGCATGTTTGCAGGGGCGGGGGAAGAGGGGAGTTGCTGCTTGAGGTAGTAAAGCATCTAGCTTTTACACCTATGATCAGTCTAACTCTAATCCCCTTCCAGCTTCCAGCATTCTATCCAGGACCTGATCTTTGGAGCAGGTCCTTTAACCTGACTTTGAAAATATTACTCTTTAAACCTGTAAGAGGACACAGTGACCATAGGAGTGAAGGATGTCATTTGCTTTTTTGACTGAACTTCAAGTTTCTAACTTGAAACTTGCTATCAATGACTTTAAAAGTAAGGATGTATTGTAATAATGATAAATAATAAAAAAAGATAATATTTATATAGTATTTTAAGCTTTGAAAATTTGGTATATATTAACTCATCTGATCTTTACAGCAGCTCAATGAATGCAAAAATACAATGAATAAAAAAATCCTCACTTTACAGATGCAGAAACTGATGCAGAGGGGCTAAAGTGACTTACTCACTGTCTCACAGCCAGCACATTTCTCAGGCAGGATTTTAAGCTCTGGTTTCCCTGAGGACAAGTCCAGCACTCTCCATTGTCTCTTCTTGCTATGTTATAATATCCATATTCTTTTGCCCATTTGCTCTTGTAATCAGCTAATAAATATTTGCAAAATTGCATTCTAAGTTTAGAAATCAAGTCATTACCCAGATTTCATCTGAGAAGTAAAAATTAAATGATTTTTACAAAAATTTGACCCATGATGTTTTCATCATTAGTATGATATTTTTGATAGAACTATACCTGATTTATGCAATTTCTTCAAAACAAAAATGATGGTGCTAACAATTGGTAAACTAGGCAGTACTTTAAGATCCCTTCTCCCTTGATATTCTCTTCTCTTTTTATCTTTATCTTTTGATTTTTCCTTATTCTCCTTCTATCTGCTGCTTCTTCTGCTTCTTCTATCCTGACTCATCTAAATGTATGGAGGTTATACCCTTCCTCCTCCCCAAAAGTCATGGAGTTTCCTTAGAGCCACTCTTCCTAGTTCTACTCACCCATTAGAAATGTTTATCTGGTGGCTCACTAAAAAAAGACTTGGCATTTTAGAAAATATGGCAAACCCTGAAGGTTTTTTTCATTGTCTCCCCCAACACACACATAAAAGTAGTATATAAAAACAGTAGTTTATTTGTATAGTTGGAACTTTTGACACTTAGAATTAGTTTCTATCTTCCTTCTCAGCTCCTTGAGTTATGGCACTGAAAAATCACTGGTGACCTCATCTGACTTTTGTTTTGCATTTGCTTGAATCTTGATTCAGATGTGTCCTAAGTTGGGACCCCTTTCTCTGCTTATTCCCCCTCTCTCCCCCCCAAATATGGTTTTCTTTACCAATGACACTTAGGCAGATCCGATCAGTACTGCTGATTTTAACTTTGTAATAATTCTTTGTTTAACCCCCCCCCCCCCCCTTCTCTACAGTCACATAGGCAACACCCTGATTCAAGGCTTCATTTCCTCATGTTCAGCAGCATTCTGGTTCATATTTCTTGACCACAAGTCTCTTCCCACTCTAGAGCATCCTCCATTCAACTGTCAAAGTGATCTTCCTAAATTCTTAGTCTAACATGTCATTCATCTCTCTATTCAATAAGGTGAAGTGACTTCCAGTTACCTCCTGCCTCAAATATAAAATCCTTTCTTTTTTAACGTTTAAAGACCTTTATAGCCAGCTTTCTTCCTTCCTTCCTTCCTTCCTTTTCATTCTTCTCACACTCCCCTTCTTTTCATGTGGTCTATGATCCAGTGATCCTTTACATCCTGTTTCTTACACATAATACTTTATCTCTGGATTTTTGCCTTTTCATTAATTGATTCCCTACATACTCAAGAGATAAGAATGAAAGAATGCTCTCCCTTGCCTCTGCATCCTGGTTTCTTTTGGATCTCAGCTCATACACAATCTAAAGCAAGAGGATTTTCCTGGTATCTCTTCCTGCTGGGTGCCTTCCCTCTGAGATTATCTTCTATTTATCTTCTGTTTGTGTAGTTTGTATCTAGTGGTTTGCATATTATCTCCTCCATTAGAGTGGGAGCTTCTTGAGGGCAGACATTGTGGGAAGTTGGGAGAGGAAGGTTGCTTTTCTTTGTTTACCCAGGGATTAATACTTTGATACAAAGAAAGCACTGAATAAACAGTTATCAAATGACTGATTGACTGAAATTTATATGGCATCCTTACATTTATAAATTGCCTCACATACAGGATTTCATTTAATCCTTCCCAAAATCCATGGGGCAAGCAATTTGTTTTTTTTAGAAATCATCCTGAATTTCATATCATAGAAGATCATAGAAGGAAAGCAAATCATCCAGGGTTACACAAATCACAAATAATAGAACTTAGGTTCAATTTGAGAGTTTCTGACTTCGAATTCAGTGCTCTTTCTACTATATGACTCTGCTTCCCACAAAGCCATTCAAGCCTGCTAAGCAAACTAGACCCTAAGGAGGGAAAGAATGAACTGCCTGTAGGAAGTAATGATCAGATTTTATTGTTTAGAAGTCAGGGCATGGGCTCTGGGACTTTTATTTAAGGTTGATGCTCAAACGAGACTTTTTTCCCATTTCCCACAAAGTATACTGCTTTTGAACTTCCTTGGGTTTTTCCATTTTTCTCCCTTGCTGGGTACCTCTTCATCTACTTTTCATTTTTACTTTTATATGTTATTTTCTCCTTTTGGGTTATAAATTCCCCAAGGACAAAGACTGTTTTTATATTAATTGTATCACCAGGACTTAGGATATATTAAGTGCTTAATAAATGTTTATTGACTGACTGGAGCAGAAAGTCAGTATTGAGATAAATCAAATGTTGAACTTAAGATAGAGAGAATGAGAAAGAGGGGAGTTGATGGGGGATTTTGGAAAGTTAAGGTTAAAGGGTCTGAATTTTGGATTCAGTCAGGAGTCAACATAGATTCCCAAGCAGGAAAGTCAAGTTGTAAGTATTTTGTTGGAGTTAGATTATTCTACAATTAAGTTTGGAAAAGAGAGAATGACTAGTCACTCAGGGTCTGTAGAAAAGGACTGGCTAAAGCAGTAAAGATAGGGATTCATCTGAGCTCTCCCCCAAATCCCTCCAAAAACTTTTTAAAAATGACTATACAAATTCTAGAGTGGTAGAAACACAAAAAAGGATGGCATGAAATAATTTTCCATCCCATGACAACTGAGAAGATAGCAAGAAAAGTCTGTTGCACCAGGATGAGAGAGAAATGTAGTACAGCATCAGCCCTGCCAGTGCAAACCCAGCCCCAGCAAACCAGGAGCAGAATGTGGGAACCACTGAATCAGCACGGGCAGCAACTGTTTCTGGAGCTGACACAGACAATAAGCGGGTCAAACAACTGGTCAGAAGGAGATTACTAAGGGTTTCTTGGCTAGCATTGAATCAGGATTCTGTCACTTTGCCCATACTGAGATCTGTATCACAGTCTTAGTGGTCCCAGGAGAAGGAGGAGCATTAGAACATCAGAGTCTGTGCCCACAGTTACAAAGCAGAAAAGAGTGCTTCTGTTCATTTACAGACCAGAGAATGGGCCAGGAGAGTAGTAAACACTTCTCATGAGATCATACCATCTTAGAAAAATTGAATACTTACAGATTCCTAGAAGTATCTATGAAAACAGCTGCACAAAACTCATGAAACTTGGGACTGCTTCCTCTATCCTGGAAACAGAGCCATACTAAACAGAGTTGAAATATGGGGTAATGACTGAGAAAATGAACAAACAGAAAAAAAAAATTATGTCCTTAGAATGTTACTGTGGTGACAAGTAAGAATAAAATACATGTTTAGTAGAAGTCAAAGTCAAAGCTTCTACATCCAAAGCCTCTGAGAAAAATATGAATTGGTCTCAGACTATGGAAGAGCTCAGAAAGAATTTTGAAAGCGAAATAGAGGGAAAATTGGGAAAAGAAATGGGAATGATGCAAGAAAATCAGAAAAAAATATTAGTCAGCAACTTGGAGACACAAAAAAATACTGAAGAAAATAGCACCTTAAAAAACAGAATAGGCCAAAAGATAAGAAGTACAAAAAAGCCAATGAGGAGAAGAATGCCTTAAAAAGAAAAATTGGCCAAATGGAAAAAAGAGGAACCAAAAAATAAAACCTCAGAGGAAAATGATTCCTTAAAAATTAGAATTGAAGGGCGGAGCCAAGATGGCAACAAGAAAGGATCGAGTCTTGGGTGCTCTCTGATAAAACTCATAAGCTAAGGACTCTAAATAAATTTTCGAGAGACAGAACCCACAAAGGGACCCAGAGAAGCAGTTTTACTACTCAAGGTAACCTGGAAAAGAGCAGAAAGGCTCTGCTCCCTGGGGTCGGAGGGGCTGCAGCCAGAGGGGTGGCCCGCCAGAGTGAGAGAACTTCAGCATCCCGGGCATGGTCTTTCAGCAGCCCAGATCCAGAAACAGAACCAGGCAGAGCCCATAAGCAGGAGCCTCCAGGGCATGAGCCCATTGAACCAAGGGAGGGGAGTGAAGAGAGAGACTGCAGAGCTCTGCCTCTGGAACAGGACTCTGGGGGTCTGACCACATTCAGATCCTGATTGCAGTCTAGGCCCACCCACAGAACAGCAGGCCCCCCCAACCTCAGCCCCGTGGCAGAAGGGGGTGCATATGGTCATTCACAGACCAGGAGGGAGGACAGAGACTCACACACTGAGACTCTTGTGGGAGTATCCCAAAGCTCAGGAAGCACCCCAAAACCAGGCCCAGGCTGGGAAAATGAGCAAGCAGAGAAATAAGAGGAAGACCATTGAGAAATATTTTGCATAGGAGCCCAAGAAGGATCAAAATACTCAGTCTGAAGATGAGGAAGCACAAGCTCCTGCATCTAAAGACTCCAAGAAAAACAGAAATTGGGCTCAGGCTATGACAGAGCTCAAAAAAGACTTTGAAAATCAAATGAGGGAGTTGGAAGAAAAACTGGGAAAAGAAAGGAGAGAGATGCAGGAAAAACATGAAAATGAAGTCAGCAGCCTAGTCAAAGAAATCCAAAAACAATGCTGAAGGAAAAAAGTATGCTAAAAACCAGCTTAGGTCAAATGGATAAAACAGTTCAAAAAGTTATTGAGGAGAAGAATGCTTTAAAAAGCAAAATTGGCCAGATGGAAAAAGAGATAAGAAAACTCTCTGAGGAGAAAAAATCTTTCAGACAAAGAACAGAATTCAGGGAGATTGATGAATTTAACAGAAATCAGGAATCAATACTTCAAAACCAAAAAAAATGAAAAATTAGAAGAAAAAGTGAAGTATCTCATTGAAAAAAAAACTGATATGGAAAACAGACTTAGGAAAGATAATTTTAAAATGATTGGGATACCTGAAAGTCATGATCAGGAAAAGAGGCTTGACATCATTTTCAAAGAATTACTACAGGAAAATTGCCCTGAAATTCCAGAAGCAGAGGGCAAAATAGAAATGGAGAGAATCCACCAATCCCCCCGAGAAAGAGATCCCAAAAAACCAACCCCTAGGAATAATTTAGCCAAGTTCCAGAACTCCCAAGTCAAAGAGAAAATATAACAAGCAGCCAGAAGGACACAGTTCAAATATTGTGGAGCTGCAGTCAGGATCTCACAGGACTTAGCAGCAACTACATTGGAAGCTCATAGGGCTTGGAATATAATATACTGGAAGGCAAAAGAGCTTAGAATGCAGCCAAGAATGAACTACCCAGCAAGGATGAATGTCCTCTTCCAGGGAAAAAAAGATGGACTTTAAATGAACCAGGGGAATTTCAAATGTTCCTTTTGGAATGGCCAGAGCTGAACAGAAGGTTTGGTCTTCAGATACAGGACTCAGGTGAAACATGGAGATTGGAGGAGAGGGGGAAAATATGAGGGACTTAATGATGATGATGATGAACTGCATGTATTCCTGCATAGAAAAATGACACTGATAATACTCATATGAACGTTTTCAGTTAATAGAGCAGGTAGAGGGAGCTTTTGTAGTTGAAGCACAGGAGAAAGCTGAATTTGAAGATAAAATATGGTATAAAAATGGAGTCAATAGAAAAAAAAGGAAATGTAATGGGAGAAAGAAAAAAAGAGAGGGGGAATAGGCCAAGATATTTCATATAATAAGATTTTTCTTTATTACAATGAGCTATTGCAATGATACGGAAGGGGAGAGGCAAGGGGGAACGAGGGAACCTTTGCTCTCATCAGAGGTGGCTAGGAGAGGAAACAGCATATATACACAATGGGGTATAGACATCTGGAGTAAGAAGGAGGGGGAGCAGGGGGAAGGGGTGGGGATGTGAATAAAGGAGGAGAGGATGGACCATGGGGGGAGAGTGGTCAGATATAACACATTTTCTTTTCTACTTCTTGCAAGGGGCTGGGATAGGAAGGCCTGTCCAGGACCATAGGGCCAGGTGGATTCTGGGCCTAAGGGGTGGTATGGGGGCTCAGGGCCTCTTGGCCCCAGGACCAGGGATCTGTCTGCTGTGCTACTCAGTGACCCTAGAGCAGAGTCAGAGTGAAAGGAGAGAGAAAATAGAGTACATGGTAGTGGAGAAATAAGAAAGGAGGGAGTTGCGATCAGCAATGGCAACGTTGGAAAAATATGGAAGTAACTTTTGCAATGGACTAACCATAAAGAATGCAATCCACCCATGACAGAGTTTTTGGTGTTGGAACAAAGACTGAAGCACATTTTGTATTATTATTATTGTTTGGGGGAGGGTGCAGGGCAAATGGGGCTGGGTGGCCTGCCTGGGGCCACATAGTAGGGTGATCTTTGGGTGTCTGAGGCGGATTTGGACCTGGGTGCTCCTGGCTCAAGGGCCAATGCTCTGTCTGCCACCCAGCCACCCTTACTATTATTACTATTTTACTTTATTTGGGGTCTTTTTTTCCCCTTCTTTTTGGTTTTTGCAGGGCAGTGGGGATCGGGTGGCTTGCATGTTACATGTCTGAGTGATTGTTGTGTCTACGGAGCTGGATGTGGGCTCGGGTGCTCGTGGCTCCAGGGCTGGTGCTTTGTCCATTGCGCCACCTGGCCATACCTACAATTAGTACTATTTTTTTATTTTAATTTTTTTCTCTCCCCTTTACTTTATCGCTCAAGCAAGTCTATATTCATGGGGGGAGGGGGTATTGCATTTACTCTTAAACAAGAATATTTTATTAATGTAAAAAATACCATTTGTACAAAATGAGAATAAAAAATAAAATGAATATCCCTCAAAAAATTAGAATTGAGCAAATGGAAGCTAATATTATGAGAAATCAAGAAACAATAAAAACCAAATGAATGAAAAAAAACAACAGAAAACAATGTAAAATGTCTCATTGGAAAAATAACTAACCTGGAAAATAAATCTGGAGAAATAATTAAAAAATTATTGGCCTTTCTGATAACGATGATCAAAAAAAAAAAGAATCTAGACATCATCTTTCAAGAAATTGTTGTCCCTCATATTCTTGAACCAGAGGGTAAAATAGAAATTGAAAGAATATACACTGATCATCACCTCCTGAAAGAAATCCCAAAATGAAAACTCTCAGGATTATAAAATGAAATTCTAGAACTCCCAGGTCAAGGAGAAAATATTACAGGCAGCCGGAAAGAAACATTTTAAGTATCATGGGGAACATTTTTTAAAGAAAGATTTTATTTATTTTGAGTTTTACAATTTTTCCCCCATTCTTGCTTCCCTCCCCCACCCCCCACAGAAGGCATTCTGTTAGTCTTTACATTGTTTCCATGGTATACATTGATCTCAGTTGAATGTTATGAGAGAGAAATCATATCCTTAATGGAGAAAAATAAAGTATAAATGATAGCAAAATTACATAAGAATATAACATTTTTTTCTAAATTGAAGGTAATAGTCTTTGGTCTTTGTTCAAAGTCCACATTTCTGTCTCTGGATACAGATGATATTCTCCACTGCAGATAGCCCAAAATTGTCCCTGGTTGTTGCCCTGAAGGGATGAGTGAGTCCATCAAGGTTGAAAAATTATAAAACTCAAAATAAATAACGTCTTTAATAAAAACAAAAGATAACAGTTTTTTTTTCCCCTAAATTAAAGGTAATAGTCATGGGGCAGCTAGGTGGCATAGTGGATAAAGCACCGGCCTTGGAGTCAGGAGTACCTGGGTTCAAATCCGGTCTCAGACACGTAATAATTACTTAGCTGTGTGGCCTTGGGCAAGCCACTTAACCCCATTTGCCTTGCAAAAACTAAAAAAAAAAAAAAAAAAAAAGGTATTAGTTCTTGGTCTTTGTTCAAACTCCACAGTTATTTCTCTGTATACAGATGGTATTCTCCATTACAAACAGCCCCAAATTGTCTGCTCATCTCACTCAGCATCAATTCATATCATGCAAAACATTAAGATTTAGCACAAGATTTAGCAGCTTCTACATTGAAGGATTTGGAATATGATATTCCAAAACACAAAAGAGCTTAGATTACAATCAAGAATCAACTACTCAGCAAAACTGAGTATACTCTTTCAGGGAAAAAGATGGACGTTCAATGAAATAGGGAACTTGACTTTCAACCTTTTCTGATGAAAAGACCAGAAATGAACAGAACATTTGACTTTCAATTCAAAATTCAAGAGAAGCAAAAAAGGTAAACAGAAAAGAAAAATGTATGGATTCAATAAGGTTAAATGTTTCACATTCCTACATAGGAAGATAATACTTGTAACTCATAAAAACTCTCATTATTAGGGCAGTTAGAAGGAGTATATATAAGAAGAGAGCATAGGTCTGAGTTGAATATGTGGGGATGAGATCTAAAAAAATAAAATTCAGGGGTAAGAGAGAAATGTACTATGAGAAAGGGAAAGTAGAATGAAACAAATTATGTAACATGAAAGAGGCAAAAATAATTTTTACAGTGGAAGAGAAGGGGCTCGAAGATGAAGGGGAATGAAGTGAACCTTATTCATCAGAATTGATTTAAGGTGGGAATAACACACAGCCAAATGGATATAGAAATCTATCTTACCATGTAGGAAGGTAGAAGGGGAAGGGGATAAAAGAAAAGGGGGACCGTGACAGAAGGGATGACAAGTTAGGGGAAAGGATAGTCAGAAGCAAAACACAAAATACTTTTTTGAGGAGGGACAGGGTGAAAGGAGAGAGAGAGAGAGAGAGAGAGAGAGAGAGAGAGAGAGAGAGAGAGAGAGAGAGAGAGAAGAATAAATGGGGTAGAAATAATATGGAGAGAAATACAGTTAACAAATAACTGTGGAAAAAATATTGAGGCAGATTTCTCCAAAAAAGTTCTCATTTTTCAAACACATTTGAAGTCAGATTTATAAAAATAAGACCTACTCCCTAATTGCTAGATGATCAAAATATATGAAGTTTTCAGATAAAGTAAATGAAGTTATTGATAAGAATATGAAAAATGCTCTAATTCACTATTGATTGGAGAAATGCAGATTAAAATAATTGTGAGGTACTGACTAATAGGACAGAAAAGAAAAAATGATATATTTTGGAGGGGATATAGGAAATGCGATATTAATGCACTATTGCTATAATTGTGAACTGATTCAACCATTTTGTAGAACAGTTTTGGCTCTATGCCGAAAGGGCTGTGAAACATGCATAAGAAAATATGTATAATGAAATAACATTACTAGGTCTGTATTCCAAAAAGATAAAAAAAGAGGAAATGGAGCTACAAAAATATTTAGAGCCACTTTTTTTCTCGTGTCAGGGAGTTGGAATTTGAGTGGATGCTCAACAATTGGGGAATAGCTGAGCAAATTGTTCTATATAATTGTATTGGAATACTCTTCTGCTCTGGGATATGATAAACAGAAAAACCTGGAAAGACTTACATGAGTTGATGCAAAGTGAAATGTACTATATACAAAGTAACAGCAATATTTTAAAATGATCTACTGTGAATAATTTAGCGATCTATTCTCAGCAATATAGGGACTCAAGTTATAACTTTGACATACTTATGATGAAAAATGCTATCCATCCCCAAAGAAAGAACTGATGGCATCTGAATACAGATTGAAGCATACTTTTTTCCTTTATTTTTCTTGAGGTTTTTATTTTTATCTTTGTTTTCTTTCATAACATGGACTATTATGGAAAAGTTTTACTTGACTGTACATGTATAAACTATATCAAATTGCTAGCCTTCTCAATTCAGGAGGGTGAAAGGGAGAGAATTTGGAACTTAAACTAATGTTTAAAACCATTTTTAGGGGCGGCTAGGTGGCACAGTGGATAAAGCACCGGCCCTGGAGTCAGTAGGACCTGGGTTCAAATCCACTCTCAGACACCTAATAATTACCTAGCTGTGTGGCCTTGGGCAAGCCATTTAACCCCGTTTGCCTTGCAAAAACCTTAAAAAAAAACTGTTTTTATATCTAACTGGAAAAATAAAATTGTATATAGAAAAAAAGTAGAAAATAAAATAAAATCCAAGTTCCCTGAGAGCAGAGACCTGATCTCCTCATAGAAGATAAGTTAGAAAGACAATAGAAGTGGAATATTATTATGATACTACCTCTCTCTTACATCTCTGCCTTCCTAGAATAGAGTATCCTTTTTGGAGAGTAATTGAAGGCCAATTTTGAAATTTATTCTGGGGACAAAACTTGTTAAAACAATAATCTTTGCAGTGGTGGGAAGGTTGTGATTATTTAAAGAAAAAATACTACTCAAATAAAAAATCAGACTGACGGAGTTCTGCTTAGCACAGCTATAATAATAGTATTTGATAATTTGATTATGAAAGTTTATTTTAACAGTGAATAAGTACAAGTCTTTAAATGATCACTTTATAAATTTCTTTTTTATTCTGGACAAACATCAACAAATTTCCATATTCAAATCACAGGAAAAACAGAGCTATATGTAAAACAGAACCTCTTGTGTATAGCTTTTATCAAAAGTTTATTTTAAGGGGGCGGTTAGGTGACACAGTGGATAGAGCACAGGCCGTGGAGTCAAGAGTGCCTGAGTTCAAATCTGGCCTCAGACACTTGATAATTACCTAGCTGTGTGGCCTTGGGCAAGCCACTTAACCCAATTTGCCTTGTAAAAACCTAAAAAAAAAATAAGCAGAAAGACTAATTTTTTTTTAGTTTATTTAAATACTGCTACTTTGATAAAGTTTTTGTTTCTATTAACTTTAATTGAACTATGCTTCTCTAATAATCAATTACATAATTTTCTAAAAGCAATCATTTTTCTTATTTGCTTAGTTTTATTGTCTTAATTTTCTTTTTCTTATTCTCTTAAATTCCTTTTCTTGTTTTATTACTGTATCTAACATTTCTAGAACTATATTAAATGTTATTGGTGATAGTAGACATCCTTTGAATTTCTTTGGACCAATTATTTATTTGGTCCACATATTCCTTTAAATTATGCTATTTAATCTCCAATTAAGTTTGCAATTTTCAAAATTATTTTATTGTATTGTCATTAATAAAATGTTCTCTTTGTTTATGAGATTCTTATGTCCTAGAACATGATCATTTTTTGTCAGAACAAAACTAAGAAATATATACCAAACTAAGAAATATGTATATTCTTTCTGTTTCCCATTAAATAATCATATGAGATCTGTCATAGCTTACTTTTCTAAAATTCTCTTCAGATCCTTAACTTCTTTCTTGCTTTTTTTGTCATATTCATCTGGGTCTGAAAGAGATAACATTAAATTTAACTATATAATTCAATTAATTTTTCCTTTAAGTATTTAATAACTTTGCCACTAAGTACCTACTCTCTTACATGCAAGTTTATGTGTGTGTATATAAATGTATATGCATACATTTATATTAAATGTTGATGTTGATAGTGGACTTGATAAAGCAAATAGAGACCCAGACTTCAAATTTGGAAGAACTGTGTTTATTAACACTTCAGGTATTTAGCTATTTTTTTAGATATATGTAGCTATTTTAGCTATATTTAGCTAGTAGATATTAACCTCTCTCTCCACCTCATTTTTCTTGTTTTTTTAAATGGGATGGTTATATACATGAGAACATGTATATAAAATGTTTTACAAACCTTAGCTGTATTTTTCCTTCCACCATATCTAATTATATCTTTGTTCTCTTTGTCTCATCTCTGCTCTCATATTTATTTAAGAAGAAAATGAAAGAAAAGGAATGTGTTCTGATCTCCTTGTTCTGATCCTCCTCTTTCCAATCAGACCAGAGTTTAATGATTACTTTTTACATTTCCTTTCTCTCTCCTTTTAATTCCTTTTTATTATTGATTTCTGAAGCAGATTTTACTTGTGATAATTTCCTCCCCAATACTCTAGATGTGTTTCTGTCCTTTTGTTCAACCCACCTTTCCTTCCCCCACATTTCTACCTTCTTTTGTTCTTCTTCAGGCTCATTCTAGTTATGAGAAATAGTAAATTCCTTCTCCTTCCTCATTTCTTCTTTGGTATATTCTAATTCCCTCTTATTTCTATTCTCTTTTGAAACCAAAGAAACAAAATGAAATTACTTCCAAGATAGATCCCATTTTTCTCTTTCTTTACTTCCTTTATGATCCTAGAAAGCAGTGAGTTTCTGAAGTGATACGGGTTGGCAGTTTTGACATTAGACCAGAGTCTAACTAATTTCCTAAAGCTTCTTGAAATGAAGGACTATTTTGTGGTTTTTGTCCTTTTATCTCTAGCACTTGTGTCATGCCTTATAATAGTAGACATTAATAAATATTTGTTAAGTTGAATTGCCTTTTCCTCCTTAGCATTATCCAACTGAGCTAAATCACTGGGATATATATAAGTTGAGTCTTGGAGCTATAAAGGACCCCAGAGACCAATTGAGTCAAACCATACATGAAACTTCATTTCTATAGAAAATATTACAGCCAAATTAATCTGTTTGTTACATTCAAGAAACAGTATTCTTATCTTCTGCCTCTCTGTTTTTATACAAGCTGAGTTCCAGATTTGGAACACACCTCCTCCTTAGCTCTGCTAAGAATGCCTAGCTTCTGTTAAATTTCAGCTCAGGTGTTATCTCCTTCATGAAACCTGTCCTAATCTCACAACTATTAATCCTTTCTCCCTTCTCAAGTTAGCTTCCATTTACTTACATTTTATATTCCTCTGGAGAAGTAAGCTCCATGAGATTATAGCCTTTTAAAAAAAATCTGTCTTGCTATATCCATTGATTAGCACAGTGCACATGGGAGGAAGTACTTACTACTTGAAAGAAATCCAAGTTCAACATGGCAAAAGTTTCAAGTTTAATATTTTTATGTGATAGAACTTCTCTAGAAAAACAAGTCAAATCACCTAATATCCCCCCCCCCGCTAAAGCCCTGCTTTTGGTGTATGAATGAATCCTATCCAGAAAACTTGATGGTTAGTGACAGAATTTTGATATACCTTGTGTAGGAAGATGGTAATTAAAGATGGTATGTGAAATGAAATATATGGTTTTGGTTATTTTGTTTTGTTCTCTTGACATTTGTAGCAACTGAATGATGTTACCTACCCAAACTCTTCACCCCTTTTTCTTGTCCTTCATGTAAAAAAAAGAGTCATATATTTGAAAAACCCTATTCCTTAGCCTCACACTATATCCTAAAAGATGGCTGACTTTGAGAGTGAGGTTGGAAAAATATTGTTATTCTTGTGCAAAATTGCTTGATTTAAAAGGGGCTTGATCTTGAAATAACCTCAACACCAGGCATCAACTGATCCACCAGCCATGAATAATGGAGACATATGATCTGATCTTTTAATGTTGACATTTGATTAAATGAGCTTAGAAGCTTAGATATTTTAAGTATAGTTAGAGTTTAATTTCTGTTTTGCAAATTTCACATCACTATGTTTGCCAAGTAGGACACAGTATTTTTAATAGGCAATTTTTCAAAGTGGAATACAAGACTCACATCCTGCATTTTTCACTAAAGGGACTGAGGATTACACAGTGCAAAATGTACCAAATCTTTGAAAGCCGACCCCTCATGGTCTCCTAGAGACTATAAAAATTACAGACTCCAATTAACCAACTGCTGGCTATACTTATTAAAATCCCTTTATGGGATACATGAAGCCAACTTGATGTTAAGAGCATATTACATGCTTTCCTACCCTTGGTCCCCTGGTCCTTTTCCCTTCCCCACTAACAACTGGTTGTAAGTTTATCTGTGGCTTTTTTCCTAAGAATGAGAGATTAGGCAATGTCTAGTCTGCTATCCAAAGATGTATACTGGATTGTATATTTGTGTAACAGATCAGATGTAGGTTTGAAACTAAGGCAACCCAAAAACAAATTACAGTCAAACCAGTATCAAGTCACTGAACCTTCATTCTGGATTTAGGATAGCTTGGTCAGTACCTCGGAGAGCTCCCAAAATAAAATAGAAAACCAGATGTTACCACATTGCTAACTTAAAGGTTTTTATATAATAACTCTGAGATTAGGTCTTCCCTTTACAAATGTTGAAGCCTGTAGTCTTTATTTTTTTTATCCAGTTTGGATACTAATAATTGTTGATACTATGTCAAACAAAGTAAAAAGAAATGAACTCTCACATTTTGAGATAGGAATTATGTATTAATAAGATTCAATTGAGGCAGCTAGGTGATGGAATGGATGGAGCACCAACCCTGGAGTCAGGAGGACCTGAGTTCAAATCTGGCCTCAGACACTTAATAATTACCTAGCTGTGTGGCCTTGGCCAAGCCACTTAACCCCATTGCCTTGCCAAAAATAAAAAGGAAACAGATGAAAAGAGATTCAATATATTTTCTTTATATATTATTGTTCCTGAAGGGTAGGGAAGACAAAATGGGAGGTGTATTCTGTATTTAAGAGATTTGTGGAAAATATTTATAATATCATGATTTCTAAAAGTGGGAGAAAACAGTAGCATCTCAAGACCCAGGAGAAAAAGCACTGAAAGCCAAGTGTTCACTAAGCTAACTGGTAGACATAGGTGAAGATTTCTTCCCAGACAAAATGACAGAACACAGGATCACAGATTTAGAACTGTAAGGGTCTCCAGGATCAACCATGTGAAGACAATGGCAGGTGCTAATAAGATGAGAATAGGGATTAGTTTTGTCTGAGAGATTTTTTTTCAGGAGAATTCTTAAGCTCTGCAACTCAGTGATTCTGTATGCTTGAAAGATTGGTGTTTTGCCTTATTTCCTTTGCCAAGTACAAGTATCTTAAGCCATAATTCTGTCTTGAATTTTGGAAAAGCAGAAGGGGCATCTCCACAAAGATTAATCTGATGTCAGTTTTAAAGAAAAAACAAATGCCTATTTCCCTTCCCGTAGTACCAGCAGCAAGGGGAAATGGCAACTAGCAATATAGAGCTTATAAATGAAATAGCAATTTTGCCTAGAGGAATTCAGAATAGGTGTAAGGTCCTTGAAGACAAGAAGTAAGTTGGTCTTATTGTCTCCAGTTCCTTGAACATAGTAATGATTAATAAATACTGACTGAATTGTAAAATTGAGTTCCTATTAACTAACTACCCAGAAGGAGTCACTTTGAAGAAAGGTTTCTTCTTGTGAACTGGACCTTGGGTTGAATGACACTTTTTCTATGTTATGGGAAGAACTTCATTAATCACTCTTAGGATACTTTTTTAACCACTCCCTACATGATTAGATGAGGAAGATTATTTAGATTATGTTAAGTTAGGAGGTAGAATTTGAGCACTGAACACCAACCAATTAGCCCTCAGGAAATGTCCCTAATAGGTGAGGTAAAGTCTAGGATTGTAGGGAAAGAGATAGTTCTTTAATTCTATAATTCTTAGGGCTTTGGCAGATGAGTCTTTAATTCTTGTGTGTGGGGGAGGTATATCATTTCAACTCCCTGGACTTCAATTATTTCAGTCTATAAAATAAGCAAGTTGAATTAGATGATCTCTCTGGTTCCTTTCAGCTTTAACACCCTGTGATTCAGAGGTATTAATTCCATCTTGGTCCAGTATTCTTGCCAATTTCTAATTAGCCCTAATGGCTCAGTAAATTGTGAGGTCAGTCAACTAGCATTTAATGAGCACCTCACTGTTCAAAGTGCTGGGAATGCAAGAAAGTGTAAAAGATAAGCCCTGTTCTAAGGTGTTAAGTCTAATGGGGTAAACAATGAGTAAGTAACTATGTACAAATAAGATATAGACAGGATAAAATGGAGATAAACAACAGAAGGACAGCACTCCCATTAAAGGAAAATAGGGAAATTTCATGCAGAAGGTGTTATTTTAGTGCAGAGTTGAAGGAATTCAAAGAAGGTAGACAGCAGAGATGATGTGAGAGAGAATTCCAGACTTGTGAGCAAGTCAGTGAAAGCACTCAAGAGTTGACAGATGGAGTGTCCCTTTTGAGAAACACCAAGGAGGCCAGTGTCACTGGATTTTAAGAGCCTGTAGGAGTGGAAAGGAGTTAGGATTACAAAGACCAAATAGGTAGGAAGGGATCAGGTTAAGGAAGGTTATATAAGCCAAAAAAGAGGATTTTATGTTTGATCCTAATGCAACAGGAATCAACAGAATTAATCAAATAGGGGAGTGACATGGTCACACTTGCACTTCAGAAAGATTAATAACTGAACAGGGACTGGATTAAGAATAGGAAGAGATTTCAGTTGGAGAGACTAACCAAGAAGCCATTTATCTATTTCCAGGTAGGAAGAAGTGAGAACCTGCACCAAGACAGCAGCAGTGTCAAAGTGGAGAAGGGGGCATAGATGAGAAATGTTGTAGAAGTAGAAGTAGTGAGATGGAGGAGTTGAGGATCCATTTAGGTTTCAAGGCTAATTGACTAGGAAGATAATGATACCTTCTGTAGTAACTAGAGATAGGAAAAGGGGAGAGTTTGGTCAGGATGGGGAGAAAATGAGTTCAATTTTGGACATGTTGAGTTTAAGATGTTTGCAAAGGATCCAGTTCAAGATGTCCAGTAGGCAGCTGAAGAGGTCAGGAAAGAGCTTAGGACTGAATAAGTAGATTTCTAAAATTATCGTAATTGAATCCATGGGAGTTGATATATTATCATTATCAGATATTCTATTGTGTTTGCGATGTTTCAGAGTTTAAATAAAGGCAGATGGACATTCATCTTTCAGTTAGGGATTAGACCCATCTTCAAATTCTATACTTAGCACATTTCAGAGTTAGGGGAAATTGTCTTTGATTAGATCCTAGAATAAAAGGAATTTTCTGAGATTTTTGTTATGAAATAGTATGAATAGGGAAGAAAGGGAGCCAAGGGCAGAGTCTTGGAGGTCTCTTACAATTAGCATATTTGACCTAGATGAATAGCCAACAAAGAACACTGAGGAAGAGGAGTCAGATAGATAGGAGAAGAATTAGGAGAGAACAGTCATAAAAACTTCAAGATACGAAGGTATCAAGGAGAAGAGCGTGCATTTCTCTGCTTGAATCTTTTCCTACTAATAAATGATAGGGTATTACTTTCTCCAGATATCAGAGGATTTTTGGGTGCCACTTAGAGTGACTTTGTACTTGAAATTAGGGTGGCTAGGTGGCATAGTAGATAAAGCACTGGCCTTGGAGTCAGAAGTGCCTGGGTTCAGATCTGGTCTCAGACACTTAATAATTACCTAGCTGTGTGGCCTTGGGCAAGACACTTAACCCCATTGCCTTGCAAAAAACTAAAAAAAATATGATTCAAGAGTTATTTCATGCTACTTTCACTTGGTGAGTTTAGTGAAGCTTACCCTGAGTGCCAATATTTCAAACTTTAAAGTTACCCAATCATTGATAATTAGAAATATGTTTATTTTGTTTTTATGTGGAAAGTTGTACCATTGTTATGTTTGGTTCTGTTGTAAAATTAAGATAATGAATTGAGAGAAGTTTCCCTTAGACATCATTGATTCAACCCTCTAATTTTACAGACAAGAGAAATAAGTCCCAAAGAGATGGAGAGACTTGTCCAAGGTCCCATAGCTAGTAGATGGCAGAACTGCCATTGAAACCAAAAGTTCTTTTAACTACAAGGATTATTCCACTGTACTTTTCATTTAAGTCTTAGGAATTTCCAGGAGAAAATTCAACTGGAAGGACTTTCACCCCTCCCAATTTGCACATATTCATGAAAAGGTGTGTTACTGTTTCTATTGACCCCAGACTTGGAAGCATTTATAACATAAACTTATCAATTTATTGATGACCTTCACAGGTCTTCTGTTGTGCTTGCTACCTTCTAGAGGTTGAGAAAAGTCAGATGGATGATCATCTTTAGGTTGGGGATTAGGTCACTCTTTAGACTTTAAATCAATATACCTCAGTCTTCCTAGAAAATTTTTATTGATTAGTTGCTAGAATAAAAGAAATTTTCTGAGATTTCTGTAAGGTATCATATAGAAGAGAGAATGAGAGAGCTACACTATCTAGAGATACCTAAAATAGATGGCATGGGGCTATCAGATTCTTCTTCACCACCATGCCCCCTTTGGGGAATTGAGCCAAACTGCGTGCACCAGTGACATAGCAGGTATGATTATATGAATAACTTTAACACTTTAAAGTATGCCTTACTTTAAAAGAAATGGAATGCAATCCATCCTAGAGACAGAACCGATGATATCTGAACACAGATTGAAGTACATTTTTTCCCCTTACTTTATTTTTCTTGAGATTTCTCTATCTTTGTAAGGGGAGGAGGGGGTTTCATTTACTTTTACAATAAGACCATTGTAGCAATGTGAAGCTAAATTAATTAATTAAATGGTTTTTTTTAAAGAAATGGATACACAAGAGTCTGAATTTTAAATCAGAGAAATTGGGTGGGAAAAGGACAATAGAGTACTTTTTTAAGGCAGTTTTTTTTATTAGGAATCTGTGAACTTGTTTTATGAAAATATTTTGATAACTGTGTTTAAATATATGTTTCCTTTATAAATATGTATTTTATTTATTTATAATAATAATTAGCACTTATATAGTGTTTATAATACATTTTACAAATATTAATTCATTTTATCCACACAAAAACCTTGGGAGGTTGGTGCTATTATTATCTTTACTTTACACATGAGGAAACTGAGTCCAAAAGAAAGTACTTGCTCAGGGGTCACACAAACTACTCAGTGATTGAGGTTAGCTTTGGACTCAAACATAATTGGTCATTAGATATTTATATAGATTTTTTTCAGAATATTCTTTCTTTGGAAAGAAGAAAATGATAGGAACCCTTTTTAAAATTTTCTCCATATCAGAAATATAATCATTTTTGAGAGGACTGTATTCTCTCTTGACTGTAAGGGATTTAGCCAACCCAAACTGTAGAGACATGACAGTATATCAGGAAGGGACAACAGAGAGCTATTGACAAGTTTGATAATGGTGGTTAGAAATTGGCCACAAAATCCAAATTGGAGAGTTGAGATGACTTCTGGAAAGATGATGATGATGACAACTTCTTGGAGCCCCTAGGTTCTTAGCAGCTCCTTGTCAAAATTCTAAGGATACTTTGAGCTTTCGTGACTATGTTAGAGTATAGCCTCATGGTCTTTCAATAGGAATTTCTTTTTGGTTAGTTCCTTTGCTACAGAATCATGATGTTGAATTGAACTGCAATTTAATATTTAATGCAGCCAGACAACATTTAAAACTCTTTGTGATCCATGGCAAAGATCCTGGAGTAGTTTGATATTTCCTTCTTTAGCTGATTCCTTTGTTAGACAATCAGAGGTTTATTGACTTGTCCATCTAAGAAGTGTCTGAGGTCTTCCTGACTCCAGATCCAGTGCTCTATCCACTGAGTCAGCTGCCTCAACATTTAAAAAACAACCTGTTACCTAGGTGTTGAATGTAAAAGGTATTAATGAATGAAGATATATATATTCCTCCTTCTCTTTTTTTCACAGATACATCTATATTCCGATGGGAGGCTCCCGTAGGGGAATGCTGGGAATGCTGTTTTCTACAGCGATGACTTTTGTGTTTGTGAGTTATTGGCATGGAGGGCATGACTATCTGTGGTGCTGGGCCGCGCTGAACTGGGTAGGAGTAACAATGGAGAATGGAGTCCGGAAGCTTCTTTCAGTTCCCTTCATTCATGCCAGTTTGGTGAGCATTGTGTCTTGGCATAATAGCTGGGCAGGCTAGGCAGGAGGGGGGAAGACTGATTGTGAGATGGTTCTGAGGCACTGGGCTTCCTTGACACCTTCTAATGAAACCTTTTAGTCCTATCAGTCCTGTTCATCATCCTTTGAACACATCCTACCCTCTCCTGATTTTGTATTTTGTTTATGCTTTTCTGTCATAGCTAGAATTCCTTCTTTTTCACTGCCTCTTTCTCTGATGAAATCCTTCTCCTTTCTCAAAGATTTTGGTGCACAGGACCTCATATTATCAGAGGCAAGCCTGGACAAATGATATCTTGAATATAATCAATCAACAGGGACCTATTAAATCCCTCTAAGGATACAAATAGATGCAAATATGAAAATGAAATAGTCTCTTCAGGTGGCTTACATTTTATGGGAGGAGCAGCATCAGGAAACCCATCAGCAGATATTCATTAGGTACTTTAAAAATTTTTTATTTATTTAAGGCTGTAGGGTTAAGTGACTTGCCCAAGGTCACACAGCTAGACAATTATTAAGTGTCTGAGGTCAAATTTGAACTCAGGTCCTCCTAACTCCAGGGCTGGTGCTCTATTCACTGTGCCACCTAGCTGCCCCCCATTAGGTACTAGAGATAAAAAAACAACATTAACACAAAAGAAACTTCCAAAATGTTCACCATATAATTAAATAAAATATAATTTCAGGGAAATAGGCAGGGCTCTTGTGAGGCTCAGATGAGATAATGAGTTAAAATACTTTGCAAATCTTAAAAAAATGATATAAATGCCAGTTGTGGCTGTTATTGTTGTCTTCGTTGTTGTTGTGCCTCTAGTCATGAGACCTCCAGTATGGTGATGATTTCATTCCCTGAGCATTTTACTATTATGCCTGCTGAGTTCAAGCAATATTTTTAGAACAATACAGGGATGTGTCAGTAAATGTTTAATAGCACCTCACCTCCCACCCACCCCCAATGTATGCATACATGCTTTTTTGTTTAATCTGTATTGATAACACTTTTTTAAATCTAGATAAAAGAATAAAGCATGCTCTTATCTGTACCAGTTGCTGATTTCTGAGATATAAATGCTCACCTTTAAATTTTAACAATCGGTTCTCACAAACAGGTTAAATAAAGCTGGTTCCAGCACACCAAAATGTTTAGATACCTCAGCCTAATATTCAAGGCCTTCCCCAATTTTTCCTTTGCTACCATTACTACCTTATCTCACACAGCCCTTTCAGGAACTAAATATATCAGCAACACATCCTACCCTCTCCTGATGTTGTATTTTTGTTTATGCTTTTCTGCCATAGCTAAAATCCATTTCCTTTCAGTCACTTTCTCTGACGAAATCCTTTCCATTTTTCAAGTGCCAGCTCAGATGCTACATCTTCTATAAAACATAATTTCTCACCTTTTAACTCTTATAGCTATTGTAGCTTCCTGGTTCACTTATCACTTTCTACTTTTTTTATTTTGTTATTTGTCAGATTGTCTTATCTCCTTTTATGATTCCACAAGTTTCAAGGACCACTGAGATTCCATGGGGTGCCATTTTTTTCTTTCGTCATCTACTCAGCAAGACAGAAATCTTGCTTTGTTGGCACCCTCCCTCTTTTGTGTTTGAGAGGGTGTGTGTGTGTGTGTGTGTGTGTGTATGTGTGTATTTGTGTCTGTGTGTGTTTGTGTCTGTGTCTGTGTGTTACTCATATTTATTGCTCTATCTCTTATTTATAAACTGAATTACTTCTACTTCTTGGATTATAGATTTCATTTCAGTCATTTTCCTTTCTCTCTTAGGATATATTCCCTGAAAAGATTATATGACTCTATGCTGTTTTTTAATAAACTCTTTTTTAATAAAGAATTCATTGCTAAACATTAAAGAAAATATATACAAAAGGATTGCAGTTAAGTAATTTTTGGATTTGACATTTCATCACTGTGAGATGCCCCCCTCCAATGATGTGTATCAGAGTTCCTGCATTTTTTAGTGCATAGTATTTATGGGTTGCCATAGCTCAAAAAATTCATTGCCCAATAACTTTCTTTTTTGGTGATTAAACAACTCTGAACATCACTGAGCTGGTTCTCAGATAGCAGATGGGCAGTTTATCATTGATCCCCAAGACAAAACCCTTCCAGCTTGATAGAATCTTTCCAATGATTTTTTATTTATTTAAAAACTTCTTTAGTGTTTTTGCCTACTTCTACAATGTTTAGCTGCAGTATTGGGAGCCCAGGGTACTGCAGCACTTCGCAATCAAGTCCACTTTTGTGAGTTTCCTAGAACACTTCCTGGACTTTGTATTGCCTATATTTCCCATAATTTTTGGCTGTGAACCTGGAGCAACAAACAGTATTCCTAACCTCCTAGGATCAATTACTTTTTAGAACTGTGCTTTCCCTTTTAGGCATTGTATGTTCATCACATTCTGCTAGATAACTCAATGTTCTGGGCCTATGTGCTTTTATTTCCTATGTGTTACTTTTCTTTTTCTTTTTGTATCCTTTTCTCTCCCAAAGCTGCTTTTCTCCACCGTCTCTCTCTACACGCCCTGCCTCCCCCCCAGGATTTCATTTATATTTCTAATTGATCTGCCTGAATTAAATTCCCTTGCCAGATTATAGTGGCTGATTCTGTCCTTGGCAATGAAATTGCACGTTACATTTACATCTCTTTTACCCTGTGACCAAGGGGCTAGCTTTTCATCTTTCTTCTTTCTGAACCTAGCTTTCCAATGGTGTTCCTAACACAGTGTCTCCACCCAGACTACTCTTTTGCCTCCTGAAAGCTTTCCCCACTCATATTGTCTTGTCTCTAATTCCTTTCTCTAAGCTATTAGCCATGCTCTCAGGTCAGTGGATACTAAAAACCATACACTACTTTTAGTTATTGAATTCAACCATCATCTTAAAGGGCAGTTTATCCCTCCTATCTCTCTCATATGCCTCCTCCCTCTAGGCACTGGTTCCTTGAACCTAGCCTTAAGCTTTTAAAAAATCTCCTAGATAGTACTTCCCACCCATAACTAGAGTTCCCAACAAGGTCCTAACAAGGCTTCTCTCTCAGATTGTGTACTGCTCATCTGTGAATCCCCAGAATCTAGCACAATCTCTTGCACATAGCAGGTACATGGCATTGGATTCATGATCACATGGACAATCCATTTTTACCTATTCATGTCTTTGATCAATCAATCCACAAGTATTCATTTTTATGTTCCTAGAACTATGACAAGTGTTAAGGTATACAGAGATAAAAGGGTATAGCTGTCAAACTACATGGAAAGGCAACATTCATAGAAGGAACAGGAAAAAAATCTAAGGAAGTCAGGAACCCCAAGAATCAGAAGTGAGGAGGGAGAACATTCCAAGCACAGAATAATAAAGCACAGAGATGAAGTACCATGTTGAGTACACAAATATGGGTGAACCTTAGAGTGTATTGAGGGTAGTAATGTAAAAGGAGACTGGAACAGTAGAAAGGAGGTATGTTGTAAAATACTTTATATGACAAAGAAGTTTATATTTGATCAGAGACATAATAAGAGTGCCAACTGAGTAAAAGTAAGGATGACATTTGTATTTTAATGGTTGTGTGACACCTGTTTGCAAATATTCTTTGAAGATCTGTCAATATGCTAGAGGCTTTTTACATTTCATGACTATCAACATAACACATGACCCTTTCATTTGTAACTGATGATCTTTTGTATTCACTGTATGACTTGTCCATTTTCTCTTCCAATAATGCATTTCCTGGATGACATTGTATATACTACTACACATCAGTCATCAGTGAAAATATGATTCAGCCATTTTACTCATCATCCATTTCTTTATTGTACTGTATCATTCAAAATTTTGAGTCTTTAGAAATTGTGGTGTTCCATGATCCATAATCCCAAAGTATCACTGAAAGAATATTTTAAAAAATATGGATTTGAGGCCAGAAAGAAGTTTAAGATCATGGAAACTGAAGAAATTTCCCAATTCATCCTCTTCTTTTTCTTTTATTCTATTGTGGGTTCAGTTTACTGCCCATTTTCTCATGATTGTAGTACTGATGCCCAATGTGGATTGCCTGTATAACTAAATTTCATTGTCTACCTATTGGTTTGCATTTTTCAACCATTTGATTTTTTCCCCATGTGAATACATATCCCATAGCTACTGAATTGAAACAACTATTCACTGAACAATTATAAAGCAAGAATTATCTTCCTGAAATTTCTTTTTTTTAATTAACATTTTCTTTCTTTCAAACATGCAGTGGTTTCCAGTTGTATGTATATATGGAATAAAGATTTTCTAGTTACTACTAAACTTTTGTCTATTATTCCTTAATGTGACTTAGACTTCCAAATGGGAACTTCCTCAATTTAATGCAGGCATCTCCTGCTTTTTTCTGTACCTTCTCTATAATATCTAGTCATATGGTTGTCTCTTAATCCCTTATCCCATGAACAGGTCTAATGTGGGCACAGTATACAAGAGGATATGACCAGAAACCAATCTCTAATTTCAGGAAAGCATTCAAAAGATTTAGAATATTTTTCCTTTCCATCTGTTTGTTTCTAGGATCAAAGTGGCATAGATTTAGAATCAGAAGAAAATTTAGAGGTTATCCAGTTCAACTCTTTCATGTAAGATGAGAAAATTAAGTGCCAGAAAAGTTACATGACTTACCTAAGATCATATATGCATTGAGTAACAGTGTCAGGATTTGAACCTGTGTCCTCTGACTATCAAAACCAGAACTCTGACTCTTAAAGCATTCTGTCCACTTAGTGTACTTGCAAAACTGAACAAATGTCTTCTTTTTAATGTTTTTTATATTTATTTATTTATTTTGAGTTCCACAACCTTTTCCCCAATCTTGCTTCCCCCCCCCACCCCCCACAGAAGGTAGTCCTAGTCTTTGCATTGTTTCCACGGTATACATTTATCCAAGTTGAATTTGATGTGAGAGAAATCATATCCTAAAGGTCTTTGGTCTCTGTTCAAACTCCACAATTCTTTATACATTGCTAAAGTATTCTTGTTTAAGAGCAAACATAATACCCCCTCCCTCACATGAGAACTTCATGAGAAATAAAGTAAAAGAGAACAAAATGTGTTTCGTCTGTGTTCTGATACTATCAGCTCTGTCTTTCTTAATCCATCACAGAAGCCACCTCCAGACTTTTCCACAGTTGCCGCCACTGACTGTAACTCCCTCCATCCATTCCTCCCTACTACCATATACTATATTCTCTCTCTCTCCCTTCACTCTGTCCCTCTTCCAAAATGTGCTGTAGGTCAGCCAAGTGGCACAACAGACAAAGCACAAGCCCTGGGGTCAAGAAGCCCCCAAGCCCAAATACCATCCCAGAGACCCAGCAAGCACCCAGCCCCTTGGTCCCGGACAGGCCACCCAATCCCAGCACCTTGCAAAAAGTAAAAAAGATAATGCATTATATCAGACTATTCTCTCCCATGATCTACCCTCTCCTCTATCACTCACATCCCCCCCTTCCCTCTGTTCCCCTTCTCTCCTATTTACTCCAGATTTCTATACCCTATTGGATGTGTATGCTGTTTCCTCTCCGAGACACTTCTGATAAGAGTGAAGTTTCCCTCATTCCCCCTCACTTTCCCTCCTTTCCATATCATTGCAAAAAAAAAAAATGACTTTTATATGAAGTATCTTAACCTATTCCACCTCTCCTTTCTCTTATTCCCAGTGTAGTTCCCTTTACTCCATTTTTATAATATATTATATCTTCAAATTCAGCTCTCTCCTGTGCTTCATCTATTAAAGCTTCTTCTACCTACTCTACCAAATGAGGAGCCTCATAAGAGCAATATCAGCATCATTTTTTTTTATGTAGTAATACATGCAGTTCATCATCATTAAGTCCCTCATAATTTACTCTTCTCCTCTCTCTATGCTCCACCTGAGTCTTGTATTTGAAGGTCAAACTTTCTGTTCAGCTTTGGTCATTTTCAGCAGGAACATTTGGAATTCCCCTGTTTCATTGGAAGTCCATCTTTTCCCCTGGAAGAGGATGTTCAGTTTTGCTGGACAGTTGATTCTCAATTGCTTTCCAAGCTCTTTTGCCTTCTGGAATATTATATTCCAAGCCCTACAAACCCTTAATGTAGTTGCTACTAAATCCTGTGTGATCCTGACTGCAGCTCCATGATATTTGAATTGTGCCCTTCTGGCTGCTTGTTTGACTTGGGAGTTCTGGAACTTGGCTAAATATTCCTGGGTGTTTTTTTTTTTTTTGGATCTCTTTTTGGGGGAGATCAGTGAATTCTCTGAATTTCTATTTTGCCCTCTGCTTCTAGGATATTAGGCAATTTTCCTGTAGGAATGCTTCAAAAACAAGGTCAAGGCTCTTTTCTTGATTATAACTTTCAGGTATCCCAAATTTTTAAATTATCTTTTCTGAATCTGTTTTCCAGATCAGTTGTTTTTTTCAGTGAGATATTTTACATTTTCTTCTAATTTTTCATTCTTTTGGTGTTGAATTATTGTGTCTTGATTTCTCATAAAGTCGTCAGTTTCCTTTTGCTCCATGCTCACATCTGAAGGATTTGTTTTACTTAGAGAGGAAAACTTATTTTATTTCCTTTTCCATCTGGCCAATTCTGCTTTTATTTCTTTAGGTTTTTTTGGCAAGGCAATGGAGTTAAGTGACTTGCCCAAGACCATACAGCTAGGTAATTATTAAGTGTCTGAGGCTGGATTTGAACTCAGGTTTCCTGACTCCAGGACTGGTGCTCTATCCACTGCACCACCTAGCTGCCTCCCAATTCTGCTTTTTAAAGCATTCTTCTCCTCAATAATTTTTTGAACTGTTTTATCCATTTGACCTATGCTGGTTTTTAACATGTTATTTTCTTCAGCATTTTATTTTGGATCTCCTTGACTAAGTTTCTGACTTCGTTTTCATGTTTTTTTTTGTATCTCTTTCATTTCTTTTCCCAATTTTTCTTCTATCTCCCTTACTTGATTTTCAAACTCTTTTTTTGATTTCTGTTATAGCCTGAGTCCAACTTCCATTTTTCTTGGAGTCTTTAGATGCAGAAGCTTGTACTTCCTCATCTTCAGATTGAGTATTTTGATCCTCCTTGGGATCATAGACAAAGTATTTGTCAATGGTCTGCTTCCTTTCTTTTCTCTCTTTATTCATTTCCCCAACCTGTACCTGGTTTGGGGGGTTCTTCCTGAGCTTTTGAGTATTATTGGGACACCCCCCACACAAGGATCTCATTGTATGAGGCTCTGTCAGTGAATGACCACAAGCGCACCCCTCTCCCACAGAGCTGGGAGGGGGTCCCTATTCTATGGGAGGGGGGGTCCTAGAATACAACCAGGATCTGAATGTGGTCAGAGCCCCAGAGTCCTGTTCCAGGGACAGAAGATAGACCTCAGAAGTCTCCCTCCACTCTCCTACCTTCGGTGGGCTGCTTGGGGGCTCCTGCTTGCTGATTCCTGCTTCTGTTTCCTGGATCTGGGCATGCTGATTGCTGTGTGCTGACCATGCTGACTACCACAACTGCCTGAGGGTCTGGGCTTTGGGCTCACTCTGGCAGAGGTCTCCTTGCTGATCCTCCAAGTTGTGGCCGGTGCTCCCCAGGGTGCAAGTCAGGAGACTGCTTCTGCTGCTGAGAGCCATGGCTCCCAGGCACTCTGGGGCTATTCCTGGGAGGCTGAAGTTTCTTTACTCTGGTGGGCTGTCACTCTAACCCTGTTGGACAGAGTTTTTCCATTATTTTCCAAGTTACCTTGGGCTGGAGAATTGCCTCACTTCTGTGGGCTCTGTCTCTCAAAAATTTAGTTAGAGTCATAATTTTAAGATTTTTGAAATATTTTGCAGAGAGCACCTAGGAGAGCCTCTTCTCCTGCTGCTATCTTGGCTCCACCTGAACAAATGTCTTCTGTAAGTCTATGCCAAAACACACAGAGGGAACTTATTTTCTGTCTTTACTGAAAGCAAAAGAAAAAGAAATTGACTCATGCTGCAGCTGAGAAATTAGGTTAAGAAACTCTTTACTGAGATGTTCAACTATAAGCACAGAAGACCAGAGGTTGTTGGATCTCTTTCTCTGGACTTTTTTTCTTATTTAGTAGGTTAGATTCTAAACGGTCCAGCAAAGCTAGGATTCTCTTTTGAAGCTCTTGGAAGAAAATGGATATAGAGAAGAAGGAATTAGAAAGGAAATAACCCTCATGGTACCCAATAGTTCTATGAGTTGAGACTATTAGTCGTGACTCACTGAAGAGCAAATCTGTAGGAAACTGACAAAAGACATTTTCAGAGCACTCATGAGTTAGGTGGGGCTAGCAAAATTACTGAAGAATGAACAGCTTTTGTTTCCTCTGTTCTTGCTATCCCCAGGGTAGCTAGAATTTATTCTGTACTGAAAATTTTTGATAGTGAAGATACATTTAAAGATCAATGTAGGAACATGGGCTCTTGGCAACTCTTTTTGACTTGAGTTTTCCTTTATAAGCAGATATATTCAGTATATTCAGGTCACTAGTAAATACTTCCTGCAGAGAGAAACCTCAAACTTGAGCTTTGCTTTATTGCCAGTTAGATATTCTCCCCAAGTTTCCAATCAATCACTAAGCCTTTATTAAATGACTACTACAAATAGAAATTCCTTCATTCATTCTCTGTACTTGTGTTTCAGCAATACTCAGTGCAGAAATACTTACTAATAAATTGATTGATATTTATCTTATGCCTAGGATATAAATATAAAAGTGAGTTGGTTCCTGTCCCTGAGTGGGGCTGCAATTTCTTCATAGAATCATCGATTAGAGCTGTAAGTGACTTCAGAGACCAAAGAAGCCTCCCCTGATGAGATGATAAAGAAATTGAGGCATTAAAAAATTAATTGACCTTCGCAGAATCACACATCTAGAAAGAGTTTTAGGATGGATTTAAATCCAGGACTCTCTGATTCCCAAGTTCAATGTCTAATCCATAATACTATGTTCACAGATATATCAGTTCAGGATAAGTATAAAATTAATAGAAAATTATTTTGAGGGTAGAAATTAATAATTAGGGGATCAGGAAAAGATTCTTGAAGAAAATATGATACCACTTAATCTGAGGAGTTTGGGGGTTCCAAGAGAGATGTGAACAAGAGCATTCTAGCCATGGGAGGCAGCCTCTGTAAAGACATGAAAGTCAGAGATGGAATTTTGTATAAGCAGTATAGCAAGAAGGCTATAATGACTTGAGCATAGAGTGTGTGAAGGGGAATAATTCCACCTCCTTGAGTAATTTCAAATTTATATGACTACTCCTCCCCTTATCACCTAGCACTTATCTCTTGCCCTCAGGTGGATCCCATTAATATGGTTTTTGGGCAAAGACCATTTCTATTTATAGAGCTAATGAAGGAAGCAGCCCACATTTATATAGTATTTTTAGTTTTGCAAAGTGCTTTCTTCAAAATAATCTTATGAAGTAGTGTGTTATCACCATTTTACAAATGCGGGGAATAGATTCTTTGAAAGGCTGTGACTTGCACATAGTTAGAATGGGCATGTGTCTAGTTATGAGAATAAATCTGACTCTAAAGCTATCTAAGAACTTTCAGCTGCACCATGACACTGCTGACTTGGGAACCACCCAATGGAATTGAAAGTGAGCCAGTACAATAAGGCTAGAAAATAAATTAATGTTCCAGTGATCAGTAGAGTCTATTTTATTTTTAGAGGGATTACATTTTCTTATCTTCCCGGTTAAGGTTTTTGAACATAGCTAGAGTGGGTATGACTATGGTTTTGTGGCAGGGCACATCTGGGGAGGGCCTATATTTCCTTGCTATGCCTTTCAGGCACTACATTTACCTTGTAAGCATTCTGTTCCCATGCCTCCTCCTGGGACACCTTCCCTCTCTTAGGCTCACTTTTTACCATTAATATACCCCTCAATTCCTTTTAGGGGGTTAGTGATAAAAATCATCACCCATGCCATTATTGACAGGGCTTTTATGGGTGAAATCTTTTTTTTTTTTGACTCAGACTCTCCTTTATAGGCAAATATATTCAGGTCACTAGTAAGTACTTTTTTAAAAATGTTTTTAGGTTTTTGCAAGGCAAATGGGTTAAGTGGCTTGCCCAAGGCCACACAGCTAGGCAATTATTAAGTGTTTGAGACCAGATACTCCTGACTCCAAGGCTGGTGCTTTATCCACTGCACCACCTAGCCGCCCCCTAGTAAGTACTTTCCAAAGAGATATGAACCTCAATCTTGAGTTTTCCTTTACTGTCATTTAGATAGCAGTGCAAATGTTAGCAATTAGGGTAGATATTTTCTGTGGCTTATATAATGCTGTCAAGCTTAGGAACCAGTATCTCACTTTCCATTTGGAGACACCAAGCATTAATGTCTATGCAGGGCAATTTGTTTGTCAGCCAAGCTGAAATCTGAAGACTTTCTCATGCTCCATCTGAGTTTTCTATGACTTGGCCTGATTTTCCTCCAGTCACCTCCCCAGAAAGAATATTTGGAGTTTATGCTGAATAGAAATATCTGGGAATCTATTTCCCTACCATGGGACAGTCTTGGGATCATAACCTTGCATCCCCATGTCCCTCCCCAGACATGTTCTCTTTCAACCTACTTAATTACATAAGTCCCAGGTTCAGTAATTCCTAATTATGGCTCAGAACTAGTAAATCTCTTAAAGGTCCCTTCCAACTCAATTCTGACACTGTAATTCTGACTCATGCTCTACCATGCTGTCTCATTCAGATCAGTTGTGCCTTATTAGTTGAAATTATTAGTGTGACTGTGAGGATTTAGAAAGCAAATCCACTGAATTTCAGAGACCATTTCCTGTTAATATATAGTTCCCTGTAAGATGAGTAACATAGAGCCCACTTATAGGTATGTCATGTCATGAAATCATAACTCATCATTCAGTTTGGCAGGTATGTTGAGACTGGCACTGAGAATGTCAAGATGACCTGGTCAGAAAACCATGTTCAATTGAAATGTGGAAGGTAGCACCTATATCCCTAGTTTAACTTGTTCTGTGAGAAAGGCAACTTGTTTGTAAAGCCATTTTCATTTTGGAAAAGATTTATATCTTGTTTCTTTTTCTTTTAAAATTTCTTCTGAGAGAACTGTGTTTTATCTCTCTCCCCTCTCCCTCTCTCCCTCCCTCCCTCTCCATCCCTTTCTCTTCTATGTCTCTTCCTATCTATATCTTTCCTTCCTTCCCTTCCCTTCCTTCTTTCCCTCCCTTCCTTCTTCCCTTGCCATATCTGGGAATGCATGGACCACTAAAACATAAGATCAGCACAGGAAATTTGACCTCTTTGTTTTTCAGATCTGGAGTCTTAGGTAGAGTCTGATGGTCCCCTGATGACAGGGACTGACCATGGTGATTCTGGACAGTGGGGATACCTGATAAGCTTTAACTATGTTACCACTTAGAACTCCTGAGCACAGACCTCAGCCTCCCTAGTATTATCAATCCAGAGGCATGTTCCACCATGTCTGCATGCAGCTTTTCATTTGCGATCTGAACTTTCTATGTTTATCTACAGATAAATTGCTTCCTCCAAGGAGGATCTGTAGCTTCTATATTCTTTGCACTTGTTTGCAGCTTCTTTGTCAGGTCTGGGGGAATAGTGAGCATTCACTAATTTTTTTTTTATTAATTTGATTCCTGAATTCTTTCACTTTGGAGCAACTTATTTATAAGGAGGATGGAAATGATGATTATAGCTAATATTTATGAAACATAGGCCCAAAGACATTTTAGCATGTTATTTTATTTGTTCTTCATCATAAACCTGTAATATTGGTGGGGTAGGGATTTTTTTTTTATTTTAGAGATAAGGAATCCAAACATTAATTTCTTCCCTCTAGGGAAGTACAGTACAGTTTGGGGGAGATTAGAAAATGAAAGAATTTCAGGCCTTTAAAAAGATCTCAGTGGCCATCTTAGCCAATGTATACTTGGATTAGAACTCCTTTAATATATACGAACCATCTGGAACACACAAATAACAGTTAAGTAAAATTCAAGACATGTATCTGCTAAATTTTTTTAAAAATAAGTGGGAAAGACAATATTACATAAGAGTATTTGTTAGAGAGAAATAGGAGATCAATGAAAGCTAGAGCACTCCCAATAATATCTTCTGGAGAAGGTGGAACTTAGGTTAAACCCAGAAGGATTATGGCATTCAAGTCTTCTTCCATGGCAGTGAATGAGTATGATAGTGAGAGAAGATTGACTGGAGTGAAGGATTTGTGTCCTAAAGTATGTATAACTGTATTTTTATATTTCTTAATCTGTATTTATGGTTTCCCACAATCTGTGATATAGTAAAAAGACCTTTGGAATTTAGATTCAAATCTTAACCCTGACTGTAGTTGTATGACCTTTGGCAAGTTACCTCATCTCTATTATTCAGTTTCTTCATCAATGAAAGACGTAACACCACTTAGTAAATTGAGGATCAGTTTAGGAGTCAGGAAGTCTTAAATTCAGATCCTAGCTGTGGGATTGTGAGCAAGCCACTTAACCTCTTTATACCCCAGGAATTCTCTTAAGATTGTAAAATGTAGATATGTGCCCCTTGAAGGGAGTTTCAACACCAGAAATTCCCCATGGCTCTGAAATCAGAAGTCTAAACCCTTTAAAGTTCTCCAAATCATCCCCATACAATTTAGTATTATTATTGTTGTTGTTGTTGTTGTTGTCGTCTCAATTTTGGGAAGGGGAGAATCAGATTATGCAGGATCGTGAATGCCTGTCTGAAGGATAGAAATATAATCCACTTAGCCAAACATGGTAGTATTTAGTTAACATAATAGCCCTATGCACAAAATTAGTCCATTACCCCATCTCCCCAGAGCTCAGATAAACCTCTAAGGTCTGATTTTCTGCATCTGAAAAACAACATATTTTGTTGTGAACAGTTTGTTCCAATGCTGATTATGACCCTTTGGAACCCTACTTTAGTATGCCCTGCTCATAATGATCATTAATGATGCAGGAGGCATACTGTGGCATTCACTGGATGTACATTTTCTTCTCTGTAGGGATCCAGAGTCAGTGTCTTAACCTGCCTAGTCTCAGAGATGGAATTCTGACAACAATTCCACACATTAGTTGAAACACAGTCACTGTGGCAAAGGCATTTTTGGCATTCCTTTGAAACTATCCATCAATTTAATAGAATAGCTGGTGGTGAGTATTTTGTAAAGCAGGCCATCTTTGTTTTTCAGGAGCTGCAAGTTTTGTCCAATTCAATTCAACCAGTATTTATAGTGCCTACTATGTGCCAAGGCAATGCACTAGTCCCTGACAACACAAAGAGAAAATAAACAAAAAAACCCAGTGCCTCCCCTTACCAAACTTGCATTCTTCCTGGATGGATATACTATGTACCCAAATAAATAAAGGTCAGATGGTATGAGGAGGGAAATCAGGAAAGGCTTTCAGGAAGAAGTAAAACATGAGAAGAGTCTTGAAGAAAATTAAGGATCCTAAGAATAAGAAATAAAACCAGAATATTTCTCAGGTATGGAACACAAGGAGATTGAAGACAGTTTGGAGGACAACAAATGGTTGGAATATAGAGGTCATATGTATAAAATAAATTTGAAATGAAAGCTGGAGCCAGATTGTATTTTATCCCTAATACAGTAGGGAGCCACTAGAAGTTTTTTAAACTAGGGAGTGGTGTGGTTTCTCTAGGAAGATTATTTGGGAGCTATTGGGAAGGATAAATTAGCAAGAAAAATTGACTGAAAGCAAACAGACCATTTAGGAGACTTTTTTCAATAAGTTCATGTTAGGTCCTGAATTAAAGTAATGGCTGTGTCAACAAAGAAAAAGGGGCAGATGGGTCTGAGGTAATTAGGCAGCTGATTGGATATGGGTAATAAGGGCAAATTAAGTGTCTAGTTTGAGGTTAAAAATCTCAGAGCAACTGGAAGAATATGAATCAGTTAATATCAGGTAGTAGTGTATCTTCCCCCCTTTCCCCTTGAGGGCAGGAAGTATTTTCACTTTTATCTTTGCATCCTTAGTGCTTTGCACATACTGGGTGCTTAATAAATGTTTGCTGATTGATTGATGATTAACATCTTTAACTTGTCTAGACTCAGAAGGAATTATGAAAAGCCTCTTGGCTTTTCTTCTGATCTATTCTAGAACTTCTAGAACTATTGAAAAGGGTAATGAACCCTTCTCTCCCTTCTCTATCCCACCTACCCTAGCCCAAACACACTCCTACAGTCTCACATTCTGCCCAGGCTAGGCAGAATCGGTGTCTGCTTCTTATTGTAACAGGTGGGGGAGATGGACAGACTTTGGGATTTGTCCACAGAGTCCTTGCAACAGGAGTGAAATCCCCCAGGATGGGGGGTCCCAAAGTACAAGTCTGGGAGATTGGTTTGTTCACAGCAGAGGTATGGAGCCTGGTGGGAGTGGAGTGTTAAGTGAGCACATTAAGGATCAGTGTTCTACTTGGTTATTTCTCAAGGCTGTTGATACCTTGTTACTTCTTACTTTCTTATATTTTACTATAGATTCAAGTGTAATCATTACAGCTCTGGCCAATAATTCTTATACTTTACTTATACTTTATACAGGGAGCTAGACCCACTTGTTTTGAGAGTGGAAACTGGAAAAAGGCCAAGTCTGCCATCTTGTTGCTTATATAATGTAAAGGAATCTTTTCTACATTGTCTATTGGTAAATGACTTCATTAGCTCCCCTGGGATCAATGATTATATCCAGATCATGTTTTCCCAAAATGGCTTATTCAGCTCTCATCTCTCCTGAACTCTAATGCTTCATTAATTCTTGCCTATTTGACATCTCCAACCAAAATTCAACATACTAAAAAGATAATTCATTATTCTTCCCTCTCAGAGCCAACTCCTTTCCAACTTCCTTATTTCTAATGAAAGTATTGCCTACCCTCTTTCCAATTATCATCCAGAATCACCCTTGAGTCTTTCCTCCCCCTTACCCCTTATATCCAATAAGTTTCTTAGTCTTAGTAGATCTCTCCCTGCTCCATTCACATATCCACTACTCTAATTCAGGCCCTCAGGGTCTCTAGTTGTAATTAACAGTAATTAAAATAGCCAGGTAATTGCTGTTCTGACCTCCATTATTTCTCTTCCCCCAAATTCATTCTTCACATAGCAACCAGTTTCCCCCCGCCAAAGTACAAATATATATCTGACCATATATATTCCCTCCTCAAAAAAGCATCAGTGTTTACTCATTGCCTCTAGGACAATATGTAAATTCCTATGTCTGACATTTAAATCCCTTTACAATCTGGCCTCAAGTTATCTTACTAGGCTGATTCCATATTATTCTATGTAGAGTTTACTTACTATTCCCTGAAAATAACATATAATTTTGCCTAGCCCTTAGTAAGAACTTAATAAATGCTTGTTTGATTGGCTTTATGTTGGAAGTCAATGTGAAAAAAAGAATTTACTTTGCAATATGTTTTATTATTTCAATAACTTTTATTGCAATTGATACTACAATGATAATGAAAACTTCATAGGAATATATTTGTTATATAAATTTAAGGGATCCTGCATTGTTCCATTACAAATTTTAAGGAAACTATTGACTCATTTCTGCAATGATTTAAGGTTTAGAAAGGATTTCCTCTTATCCTTGGAGGTGTAGAATGTAAATATTATTACCCCATTTTATAGATGAAGCATCTGTATTCCAGAAAGGTAATAATTTTCCTATTATTAGGCAGCTGAGACATAGCAGAGTTGGCATCTGACTCTAAATCCAGTGATTTTTGGTCTTGCCTCAAACCTATAGCCAGCAGCTGATGATTCTAGATGAAGTTTGCCAGAGCAGAGAGTACAACATTTGTATGTAACAGAACTCTGAGGGAATAGAGCACTGACCCTGGAGTCAGGGAAAACCTGAGTTCAAATTTGCCCTCAGACAATACTAACTGTGTGACCTTGGGCAAGTCACTTAACCCCATTGCCTTGCCCCCCCCCAAAAACCCACAACCTTTGAGGTAAGCAGATATGCACCATATCCACTCTTGGGATTTTGCATTATGAAAACCTAGTTTATTCTCTCTTACTAAATGGAAGTAACACAGTAGTAGTCTCACCAATCCTTGGAAGAGGCTAGCACTTCCCTTTTTCTGCAAATGTAATTATCAAGAAATACCAAGTATAAACCTATGCACACATATATTCATAGTAAATATATGTACATCCATATGCATATGTAAAGACTTTGTGAAAGAAGAGGCATATAGGTCTTCCAAAGTGTTTCACATTTTTCTAAGGTCCTAGAAATAAAATCTGCTTTAAAAAGCATAGCAAGCAGCTGCTGGACTCAATTCATATGCACTGGATTTATATCAGTGTCATTCTGGTAATTAGCATCAAGTGATGAAGTACCCAAATTGACACCGAGTTTTCTTTTGCTTCTGGAGTCTGCCTCTGGAGTCTTCCTAACATTTGGGGGATAGTCAATGTCTGAACCAGTAGACAACAGCAAATCATTTTTTTGCTTGTTTCTTTGAGAAGGACGAGAAGTAAAATTGAGGTATAGAAAGAGACCCTTTCTCAAACAAAGAATTATTTTCACACTAATATACAAGTGGGGCTAGCTCCCTGTATAACTGGTTTACTTTATTTGCCTTACAAGTTGTTTTACTCTGTCAAAAGTAAACTTCTTGAGGGCAAGGACTGTATCCTGTGTCTGGTACATAATGTTGAATTATTGCATGATCAATTATCAAATTGACCAAAGGTTTTTTTTTTTAATTTTTATTGTTTTTAATTTAATTTAATTTAATTTAATTTAATTGTTTTTTTCATAAAACCAACTATTGGTTTTATTTAATAATTCAATAGTTTTTTGCTTTCAATTTTATTAATTTCTCCTTTAATTTTTAGAATTTCTAATTTGGTATTTACTTGGGGATTTTTAATTTGTTCTTTCCCTAATTTTTTAGTTGCATATTTAGTTCATTGATTTCTTTTTTCTCTAATTTATTCATATAAGCATTAAAGATATAATATATCCCCTGACAGCTGCTTTGAGTGAATCCCATAGGTTTTGGTATGTTGTTTCATTATTGTCGTTATCTATGATGAAATAATTAATTCATTCTATAATTTGTTATTTGATCCACTCATTTTTTAAAATGAAGTTATTTAGTTTCCAATTAGTTTTGGGTCTATATCTCCTTGGCCCAATACTGCATATGATTTTTATTGCATTATGATCTGAGAAAGATATATTAACTATTTTTGCCATTCTGCAGTTGATCATTAGGTTTTTATGCCCTAGTACATGGTGAATTTTTGTGTAAATTCCATGTACTGCAGAAAAAAAGTGTATTCCTTTCTCTCCCCATTCAATATCCTTCATAAGTATATTATATCTAGGTTTTCTAACAATCTATTTACCTCCTTAACTTCTTTCTTGTTTATTTTATGATTAAATGTATCTAAATATGAGAGTGGGAGGTTGAGGTCTCCCCCAGTAGAGTTTTGCTGTCTATGTCTTCCTGTAGCTCTTTCAGCCTCTCCTCTAAGAATTTGAATGCTATCCCATTGAGTGCATACATATTCAATATTGAAATCATTTTATTGTCTATGATACCTTTTAGGAGGATATAGTTTCCTTCCTTATGTCTTTTAAAGCTATTTTTGGCAGCTGCTTTGACTGAGATAAGGATTGTTACCCCTGCTTTTTTTCACTTCAGCTGAAGCAAAATGTATTTTGCTCCAACCTTTTACCTTTACTTTATATGTATCTTTCTGCTTCAAATGAGTTTCTTGTAAGCAGCATATTGTAGGATTATGGTTTTTAATCCACTCTGCTATTTGCTTACATTTATTTGCTTACATTCACATTCAAAGTTAAAATTACTAACTCTTTATTGCCCTCTAAGTTATCTTCCCTCTGATTGTATTTTCCCCCCTTTTTCACATTATCAATATTCCCCAGTATTTTGTTTCTGAATACCACTACCTTCAGTGCATTTGCCCTCCTATATCCTCCCCCTCCCCTTTCTTTTCCCTTTCCCTTTTTCCTTCTCTTCCTTCTGTTAGTTCCCCTTTTTCTTCCCCTCCCTGTCTCCGTCCCCCCTCCCCTTTTCCCCTTTTAATACTTGAAAGGTTAACTGAGTGTGTGTAAGTTAACTTTAAGCCAAGTCTGATGAGAGGAAGATTCAGGTGTTTCCCATCTTCTCCCTTCTTCCCCTCTCTATTACAATAGGTCTTTTGTACCACTTTATGTAATGAGATTTACCCCATTCAGTCTCCTCCATCCTCCCATCTCCTTCCTGTCCCCCCTTTTAAGGAGATATTGTTTTTAAATCATTCTGAGTCTCAGAAAATCATGACTATCCATCACTTCTGGCTAAGCATATTCTCTCTCTAATAGTTACAAGTTAGTCTTTCTCCCAAATAGGGATATCCAATGCTTCCCATTGGACAGCAGTCCCATGGATAAGTCATGAGTGTCCATTCCTTCTGGCTAAGTGTTTTCTCTCTGATAGAGTTACATTTCTCAAGAGTTATGAGAATCTTTTTCCTACTGGGTTATAGCCATTTTCATCTTATTGGATAGCAGTTCTTTTTTTTTCCTCTTTATTCTTTTTTTTTAACTCTTTCATGTGTCTTTTGTACCTCCTGTTTCATGTACAAATTTTCTCTTTAGCTCTAGTCTTTTCATCAGGAATTGTTGGAAGTGTCCCATTTCATTAAAAGTCCAACTTTTCCCCTGGAAGAGAAGGCTCAGCTTTTTTGGGTAGTAGATTCTTGGCTGCATTCCAGGATCCCTTGCTCTTCAGAATATCTCATTCCAGGCCCTTCAATCCCTTAATGTTGATGCAGCCAGGTCCTGAATAATCCTTACTGTGGCTCCTTGGTATTTAAATTGTTTCTTTCTGGCTACTTGCAGTATTTTTCTCTTTTATCTGATAGTTCTGGAATTTGGTCATAACATTCCTTGGTGTTTTCATTTTAGGATCTCTTTCCAGAGGGGATCAATATATTCTTTCTTTTTTTTCCAGTTATTTTGTTGTTTATTCAGTATTTGGGTTAGTATGACACTTGTTGAATTGGTTGCATCGTTGTGCATACATAGATCTTTATATAATATTGAAATTTACAACTATTGAAATAGTATATATAAGTAGACAAAATCAGGTCCTCTGGAAAGGTGATTCATGGGGCCATGCTAAAGAGCTCTAATGGATGGAAGGATAAAATGTATCAATAAAGTATTGCTACTTTATTAGTATGTATGGTGTTGTGTCCAAGAATGTTATGGACCTTTTGGAAACTAGCACCTACAAAATAGGCAGTGACATAACCTGTGGTTCTGCTTGACAGTAACTATGTTTATGACTGTACAAGTCTGATCCAGCATCACTTTGCAAATAACAGGGTTTAACAAACAGTCACATTGTATTCCCCGTTTCTAACTTTAGGAAGTCTAGAGTCTAGAGTGTGTTCTTAAGTTTTACATTTCTGGTGTTCAATTACTAAATCAGAGGAACAATTTGATCATAGCACATCATACACAATCCCTTAATCACTGTCATGTTCTCAAGACAGTAAAATGGAAGCACATTTAAAATTTTAAAATTGCAGCTCCTTCTGGATTCCCCAAAGAGTTTCTGCACTCTTCTTTAAACGGGCTTCCTCCTCCGGAGTCAGATTTACCATCACCACATCAGAAATACCATTCTGCCCCAAGACACAAGGGACACTAAGGAAGACATCTTCATTAATGCCATATAGACCCTTAATCATGATGGAAATTGGATGCACTCTCCTAAGATTTTTCATAATGCTGTCTGCCAGATCTGCCACAGACAAGCCAATGGCCCAAGAGGTGTAGCTCTTCAGCTTGATGACTTCATAAGCACTGTCAACCACCTGTTTGTGAACTTGCTTCCAATTTTCTGAATCACTATCAGTTCCCAAAGCAGGATAAAGATTCTTTAGAGATGCACCGGCAACATTCACACCACTCCACACAGGAACACTGGAGTCTCCATGTTCCCCAAGAATCCATCCATGACAACTTGAAGAATGGATACCAAGTCTCTCCCCCATTAGGTAACGGAAACGGGCAGAATCCAGATTGCAACCACTTCCAATAACACGATTTTTAGGAAAGCCACTCAGCTTCCAGGCCACATATGTCAAAATATCCACCGGGTTGGAAACAATAAGCAGCTTGCAATTAGGGCTGTATTTAACAATATTGGGAATGATGAATTTAAAAATATTCACATTTCGCTGGACCAAGTTAAGACGACTTTCTCCCTCCTGTTGATGTGCCCCAGCAGTAAAAACAACCAGTTTTGAGTTTGCAGTTACACTGTAGTCTTTGCCAGAAACAATCTTTGGTATTTTGAGGAAAAGGCTGCCATGTTGGAGATCCATCATCTCTCCCTTTAGCTTATCTTCTATGACATCAACTAGGGCAAGTTCATCAGCCAAGTCCTTCATCAAGATACTGATAGCGCATGCCATGCCAATGGCACCAACCCCCACAACAGTGATCTTGTTATGGGGGACCTGGCCTTCCTTTAAGACATTCAAAATAAGCTGATCCTTGACATAAGTTTCCATTTTGGTGTGAATCTGGGCTGGAAGCGAGGTGGCTGGTGAGGATGCGGAGGGGTACCCCGGACGCGAGGCGGCTAGCTGCTCCCGGACTGGCCAATGTATTCTTTCAGTAACTATTTTGTCCTCTGGTTCCATGATATAAGGGCAGTTTTCTATCATTAAATTCTGTAATATTAAGTCCAGGCTTTTTTTTCTCTTTGATGTTTTCAGGAAGGCCTATAATTCTCAGGTTGTCCCTCCTCGATCTATTCTCGAGGTCAGTGGTTTTGCTGATGAGGTATTTTACATTTTATTCCATTTTTTCGATTTTTTTTTTGTTTTATTTTTTTTTACAAATTCTTGCTGTCTCATGAAATCATTAGTTTCCACAGCCTCCATTCTTTTTTAGAGAAGAATTTCTTCATTTCCGAGTTGCAACTCCTTTTCCAATTGGTCAATTCTATTTTTGTAAGAGTTTTCCATTTGACTAATTTAACTTTTGAGAAAATTGTTTTCTTGTTGCAAAGTGTTAATTTTCTCTCCCAAATTTTTCCAATTCATTTTTAAACTCCTTTATTTCTTCAAGGAAGTCTTTCTGTGCTGGAGAGTAGGTCATATTCTCCTCAGAGAGTCTAGGTCTGTCCAAGTTAGTGTCTTTTCCTTCCAAGAATTTTTCTATGGACCCTCCTTTGTGCTTTCCTTTCTTCATTATCCTAAGACCTTGTGTTGGGGAGGGGCTGGCTCACAGAGGTTTGGTGTTAGGATCCCTAGAGGCTTTTACTCACTGAGTGTAATATCTCCAGCTGGCCAGTAGGGGTGTGCTGGTTACTTTCTCTAGAGTTTCTGTGACCTTGATTGAGGCCCTCTCCCTTGACCTGGAGGGAGTGATTGAAACTGTTGAATATTTTTATCTTTGATCAGTGGTGTCCTGTACCCTGGGATGGGGTCATCGTTCTCCCTATTCACAGCTGAGCTGGTTCTGCTGCTCAGTTGAAGGTGGGTTGTAATTGTGTTTGTTCTGGGAAGAGGCTTCAGCTGAAATGAAGGTAAGGACTCTGAATTCCTCTGGACCAGAGGATCCAAGGGATTGAAGTCTGTACCTCTCCTGCACTGGAACTTTCCCTCCAGCCCTGCCCACAAGCTCCAGATGGTCAGCGCCACAACCAATGCCTCTACTCCCTAGTTGGCCAGTGTCCCTTTGGCTGACCAGGCTAGAGCTGCAGATCAAGCTGGTGCTCCTCAGGCCCTCAGGCTCACAGGTTACTGCCCTGATACTGATCAGGCTAATCCAAGGCTAATCCAGGCTCCCAGTCTCACTGTGTTCCCTGCTCCTGGCAGAATCCACCCTCTGTGCTGGGACTCACCCATGTTCTTGGAAGACAGATCCTGAGGTAGATATTCTTCTCCTGACTTTTCTTTCTGGGTTTTGTAGATCAGATTTCTGTTAAGAAGTATGTTTCATATTCTATATGAGGGAAGATCAGGAGACATTTAGTAGTGTGCCTGTCTTTTCTCTGCAATCTTGGCTGGAAGTCCAGAAGTCAAAATCCAGAGAGGGGTCCAATCTTCAACTATAAATTAAATTGAAGCTCTTGGCATCTCTACCTTTTGTCTAGAGATCTCAGACAGAACAAAGGAAGACTAAAATTTGAATCCTGCCTCAGTTATTTACTAGCTTCATGACTCTGGGCAAGTCACTAAACTAACCTTTCTGTACCTGTTTCCTCATATGTGTAATGAAGAAAAACTATCTGGAAAATATGAGAGGTTAGGATCACAGACACAAATAGAGGAGATAACCTTAGCAAAAGAAGAGTTATTCCTTGCCCAGAGAGCAGAGCAGAGAAAGAAAGAAGGATGTTATTTTGGGGCGGAGCCAAGATGGTGACAAGAGCGGATCATGTCTTGGGCACTCTCTCATAAAACTTCTAAACTAAGGACTCTAACTAAATTTCCAAGAGACAGAACCCACAGAAGAACCCAGTGAGGCAATTCTCCTACTCAAGGTAACCTGGAAAAGAGCAGAAAGGCTCTGCTCCCAGGGGTTGGAGGGGCGGCCCTCCAGAGGGATGGCCTGCCAAGAGCAAAAGAACTTTAACCTCCCGGAGGCAGCCCCAGAGCACTGGGAGCCGCAGCTCACAGCAGTGGGGGGGGGGGGGGCAGTTTCCTAACTCACACCCTGGGGAACAACAGGCACAAATTGGGGGAACAGCAGGGGACCTCTGCCAAAGTGAGCACATGAAGTCCAGCCCTCAGGGCACACAGCAAGTAGCATGGCCTCAGCAGGGCAGACCCAGAAAAAAAAGCAGGCAGAGCAGTAATTAGGATCCCCCAGCACATGAGCCCATTGAACCTAAGGAGGGGAGTGAAGAAAGAGACTGCTGAGCTCTGCCCCTGGAACAGGACTCTGGGGTTCTGACCACATTTAGATCCTGATCGCAGTCTAGGCCCCCCCACAGAACAGCAGGGCCCCCCCACCTCAGCTCCATGGCAGAGGGGGGCGCATATGGTCATTCACAGACCAAGAGGGAGGACAGAGCCTCACACATTGAGATCCTTGTGGGAGTGTCCCCAAAGCTCAGGAAGCACCTCCAAAACAGGCTAAGGCTGGGGAAATGAGCAAGCAGAGAAACAGAGGGACATCATTGAGAAATATTTTGCATATGAGCCCAAGAAGGATCAAAACACTCAGTCTGAAGATGAGGAAGCACAAGCTCCTGCATCTAAAGACTCCAAGAAAAACAGAAATTGGACTCCGGCTATGACAGAGCTCAAAAAAGACTTTGAAAATCAAAAGAGCTCAAAAAAGACTTTGAAAATCAAATGAGGGAGTTAGAAGAAAAACTGGGAAAAGAAATGAGAGAGATGCAGGAAAATCATGAAAATGAAGTCAGCAGCTTAGTCAAAGAAATCCAAAAAAAATGCTGAAGAAAAATAGCATGCTAAAAACCAGCTTAGGTCAAATGGATAAAACAGCTCAAGAAGTTAATGAGGAGAAGAATGCTTTAAAAAGCAAAACTGGCCAGATGGAAAAAGGGATAAGAAAGCTCTCTGAAGAAAACAAATCCTTCAGACAAAGAATAGAACTCAGGGAGATTGCTGAATTTACAAGAAATCAGGAATCAATACTTCAAAACCAAAAGAATGAAAAATTAGAAGAAAATGTGAAACATCTCATTGAAAAAAACAACTGATATGGAAAACAGATTTAGAAAGATAATTTAAAAATTATTGGAATACCTGAAAGTCATGATCAGGAAAAGAGGCTTGACATCATTTTCAAAGACTTACTACAGGAAAATTGCCCTGATATCCTAGAAGCAGAGGGAAAAGTAGAAATGGAGAGAATCCACAGATACCCCTGAGAAAGAGGTCTCAAAAAACCAACACCCAGGAATATTATAGACAAGTTCCAGAACTCCCAAATCAAAGAGAAAATATTACAAGCAGCCAGAAGGACACAATTCAAATACCATGGAGCTGCAATCAGGATCTCACAGGATTTAGCAGCAACTATATTAAAAGATCATAGGGCTTGGAATAGGGCTTGGAATATAATATACAGGAAGGCACAAGAGCTTAGAATGCAACTGAGAATCAACTACCCAGCAAAACTCAATGTCCTCCTCCAGGGAAAAAGATGGACTTTCAATGAACGAGGGGAATTTCAAATGTTCCTGTTGGAATGGCCAGAGCTGAACAGAAGGTTTGATCTTCAAATACAGGACTCAGGTGAAGCATAGAGATAGGAGGAAAAGGGGAAAATATGAGGGATTTGATGATGAACTGCATGTATTCCTGCATAGAAAAATGACATTGATAATACTCATATGAACCTTTTCAGTTAATAGAGCAGGTAGAAGGAGCTTTTTTTTATTAGAAGCACAGGAGAAAGCTGAATTTGAAGATAAAATATGGTGTAAAAATGGAATCAATTGAAAAAAAAAGGGAAATGTAATGGGAGAAAGAAAAAGGAGAGGAGGAGTAGGCCAAGATATTTCATATAGTAAGATTTTCCTTTATTACAATGAGCTATTGTAATGATATGGAAGGGGGGAAGGCAAGGGGGAATGAGGGAATCTTCGCTCTCATCAGAGGTGGCTAGGAGAGGAAACAGCATATATACTCAATAGGGTATAGACATCTGGAGTAAGAAGAAAAGGGGGGGACAGGAGGAAAGGGGGAATGTGAGTGATGGAGGAGAGTATGGACCATGGCAGGATAGTGGTCAGATATAACACATTTTCTTTCTTACTTTCTGCAAGGGGCTGGGATTGGATGGCCTGTCTGGGACCATAGGGCAAGGTGGATGCTGGGCCTAAGGTGTGGTATGGGGGCTCGGGGCTTCTTGACCCTAGAACCAGGGATCTTTCTGCTGCATCAGCTACCCTACAGCAGAGTCAGAGTGGAAGGAGAGAGAAAATATAGTATATGGTAGTGGAGAAATACAAAAGTAGGGTATTGCGATCAGCAATGGCAATGGTGGAAAAATATGGAAGTAACTTTTGTGATGGACTTATCATAAAGAATGAGATCTACCCATGACAGAGTTGGTGGTGCTGGAACACAGACTGAAGCACATTTTTTCATTATTATTTTGTGGGGGTTGCAGGGCAAACGGGGCTGTGTGGCCTGCCTGGGGCCACATAGCAGGGTGTTCATTGGGTGTCTGAGGCTGGATTCGGACCCGGGTGCTCCTGGCTCAAGGGCCAGTGCTCTGTCTGCCACCCAGCTGCCCCTAATATTATTACTATTTTATTTTATTTTAGGTCTTTTTATTTTCTTTTTTTGGTTTATGCAGGGCACTAGGTTGGGGTGGCCTGCATGCCACACAGCTAGGTGATTGTTGGGTGTATGGGGCTGGATATGGGCTCGGGTGCTCCTGGCTCTAGGGCTGGTGCTCCATCCACTGCGCCATCTGGCCATACAATTATTACTATTTTTTATTTTAATTTAATTTTTTTCTCTCCCCTTTACTTTATCAGTCAAGTGAGTCTATATTTTTTGGGGGAGGGGTACTTTGTTTACACTTAAACAAAAATATTTTATTAATGTATAAAAAAACATTGTTTGTACAAAATGAGAATAAACAAATATTAAATTACAAAAAAAGAAAGAAGGATATTGATAAATCCCAAAGCTCTATCCAACCCTAACCTCCCTTTTTGTTTTCCTGTTCTTTGCCTTGAATTTAGACCATTTTTCCTCTCCAACTCCTTCCATTCACTTACCCATCTTATAAACTTGGTTTCCCTAAACAGTGTATTCCTAGCCACATACTCAAGTACTTCAATATCTTTCCTCCTTTACTTGTCTGTTTCCCTCCACATCCCCTAATAAATCGTGGTACACTGTTCTAAAACTCAAGTATATTGTGTTTGAGGTATTCTACTTGTCAGTCAGACCTATTAATCTTTTGGGAAAAAGAAATCAGTTTAGTCTAATGGGTTTTCTTTTTTTAGATTAACTCACATTTTGACCACCATTTTCTTTCCTAAATGTTCATTAACTATTCCTTTACTAATACCTGAATAAATTCAGGAAAGATACATTATCATTTCATCAGAATGAGAATATCTCAATGTAGAAACTCCCTCTTTCTCACAGATTGCAACCATCCAATTGTTAAATTCTAAAAACAAAAAGTTATCTGAAGCATATAGAGATCAATTGATTTCTCTGTACCACTCAGTTAGTAAGCATTAGAGGTGGGATTTGAACCCAGATCTCATTATGTTCACCATACTTTGCTGCTTCCCCTCCTTAAATAATAGTTCTAGAATTGAACTGAAAATTCAAATCAGGTTCAATGGTCTAGAGACTCTATAGTTTGAAAAGTCCACCTTACATCTTACTCTTTGAAAATAGAAAATTTGTCTTTATCTTTTCTGTTCTCAGTTTTCTTGATTTAGCACTTTAACAAACCTTACATCATCTTCTAATATGAAATCAACTTCATCTGTGCTAGGGATTTGAACTTAGTGAAGACAGTGAGAAGTTCTCAAACTCTTCTTATGCTGGATTTCAGTAGCCTTTTAACCATTTTTCTTCATTTTCTCCCTGCCAAAAACACTTTTTTTCCTTGGTAGAGAAAATAGAAGCAAAAAAGGAGTTAGGCAGTTCTATCTTCTTTTCTTGGTACATTATTTTTGTTCCTTCTACCCTGAGCTATGGCACTATCCTTTCCTTGATCTCCTTTTGCCATCCCTGCCCCCAAATAACCCTAAACGATTTCATTCTTAGAATTCAGCTCATGCATGACGTTTTTTCCTGAAGTTTAGTCTTTTTTGACATTGTTCCTACTGAACCATTGCACTCTAGCATTTATATTCAGTTACTTGACTTTGCCTTTCCCTTCTGAACATGCCTTTCAAAATTCCAAGTGGTTCAGTTATTTCTTTGTGAATCCAGAGGGGTCTTATTTTAGGCAGCTTCTCCCTTTAGGATTATCTATGACATTAGAATTTTCTTCTTAATTACCTTCCAACTCCCTGGAGCAGATTACCCATGTACAATCTTAAATTATAGTTGGAAGAAAAAAAGCAATCTTAAATCAAAGAATCCTACCTATCATTTCTCTAAAATCCTTTTTCACAGATATAAATTTCAGAAGGCATGGTTACTTTTCCTTAAGTTACCATAATTTTTATTTTAGTTACCAAGTGCTCCTAGTCAGAATCAGACCTGAAACATTTTTTCTTGATCATCTCCTATACCTTTTTGATAGTTGAAATTTCTTAAGGCAAGTTAGGATTTTATTTACTGATCAGCTTAAGCAAAGACAATACTTCTAGCAGGTGCATGTAACTCATTAATTCCAAAAATATTTCTCTTTCTCAGTTTTTGGAACTTAACATCCATTTCCTCGTATTTTGGAAGTCTACTTCAAAGTCCCACTGCATTCTTACTTTTGTTTCTCTTTGTCTTACCATTATTAATTTATTTTCTACTATACTTTCTCCTTCCATTTCTCAGATCTCTGTATTTTTTGAAGACATAACTATCTCACCATCCTTTTTATTTAGCTTAGATCTCTTGAATAAGGTATACTCTTCCATTACCATATTTCAGTCATATGTTACATCTCACAGCCTCAATGATACTTTTGAAGTCATTATTTATAGCCATGCGAGATCTCTAATTCACTTTGCTTAATATTTATCTCTGTTATTTAGATTATTATTACTGCTCCTCTTCCTAGATATTATCTCCTGTGAATTATTAGACATCTTTAGGACTCCTTTTTCCTCTGTTTCATATCTAGTACCCTCTGTAATACTTCACTTAGTTGTCAGTTGAGCAGTTTTCCTCCTTTATTTTTCCATTTAAAGTCTTCTTGTTAAGATTCACATGTCTCTAGGCATATGTCCAATTTCTGTTCCTTATTAGATTTACTCTATCTCTGCAGAAGATTGACCTTCATGTGTGTATTTTTGTGGTAATTTGGCAGGGTCAAGGTGCATGATCTTTATTTTTTTTATTTTATTTTTTTTAGGATTTTACGAGGCAAATGGGGTTAAATGGCTTGCCCAAGGCCACACAGCTAGGTAATTATTAAGTGTCTGAGCCTGTATTTGAACCCAGATTGTCCTGACTCCAAGGCCAGGGCTTTATCCACTGCTCCACCTAGCCTCCCCATGTATGATCTTTATAACTTGTTCTAAGAAAAATGGGGAGAGAACAGACAAGTTAATTAACAAACATTTATCAGGAGCACATACAGGATTTGTGAATCTTAGCATACATTTATTAAAAGATGTTCCTTCACTCCAGGGGCTTATAATCTAATAGAGGAGAAAAGAAAAAACCAATTATTAGAAATATACCCATAATGCTACTTAAAAGAAATTCATTAAAAGCATGTGTGTGTGTGTGTGTGTGTGTGTGTGTGTGTGTGTGTATACATACATACAGAGAGAGAGAGAGAGAGAGAGAGAGAGAGTATAAAGGTAAAAGGTTGGAGCTGAATATATTTTGCTTCAGCTGAAGTGAAAAAGGCAGGGGTAGCAATCTTTATCTCAAACAAAGCAGCTGGAAAAATAGATCTCAAAAGAGATAAGGAAGGAAACTATATCTTCCTAAAAGTACTATAGACAATGAAGAATTTCTTTTTTTTTTTTTTTAGTTTTTTGCAAGGTAATGGGGTTAAGTGGCTTCCCCAAGTCCACACAGCTAGGTAATTATTAAGTGACTGAGGCCGGATTTGAACCCAGGTACACCTGACTCCAGGGCCAGTGCTCTATCCACTGCACCACCTAGCCACCCCCCCCCCAATGAAGCAATTTCAATACTAAATATGTATGCACCAAGTGATCTAGTATCCAGATTCTTAAAGGAGAAGCTGAATGAGTTACAGAAATACATAGACAGCAAAATTTTACTGGTGGGAGACCTCAATCTTTCTCTTTCAGATTTAGATAAATCTAACCATAAAATAAACAAGAAAAAAGTTAAGGAGGTAAATAGAATATTAGAAAACATAAACATGATAGACCTTTCGAAACAATTGAATGGGAATAGAAAGACATATACTTTTTTTCTGCAGTACATGGCACTTACACAAAAATTGAGCATGTACTTGGGCATTAAAAAACCTCATAATCAATGCAGAAAGGTAGCAATAGGGAATACTTCCTCAGATCATGATGCAATAAAAATCACTTGTAATAATGGGTCATAGAGAGACAGACCTAAAACTAATTAGAAACTAAATAACCATGGTGGCTTGGTGGCGCAGTGGATAGAGCACTGGCCCTGGAGTCAGGAGTACCTGGGTTCAAATCCGGCCTCAGACACTTAATAATTACCTCACTGTGGCCTTGGGCAAGCCACTTAACCCCATTGCCGTACAAAAAACCCCCAAAATAACCTCATTTTAAAGCCTGAGTGGATCAAACAACAAATTATAGATAGAATTAATAATTTTATCCTAGATAATATCAAAAATGAGACAACATACCAATACAGCCAAGGCAGTTATTTGGGGATATATTATATCTTTAAATGTTTATATGAGTAAAATAGAGAAAGAGGAAATCAATGAACTAAGCATGCAACTGAAAAAAAAATTAGAGAAAGAACAATTTAAAAATCCCCAATTAAATTCCAAATTAGAAATTCTAGGGCAGCTAGGTTGCATAATGGATAGAGCACCATCCTGGGAGTCAGGAAGACCTGAGTTCAAATGCAGCCTCAGACTCATAATATTTGCCTAGCTATGTGATCTTGGATAAGTCACTTAACCTCATTGCCTTACATATTTAAAAAGAAAAGAAATTCTAAAAAGTAAAGGAGAAATTAATAAAATTGAAAGCAAGAAAACTATCGAACTAATAAACAAAATCAAGAATTAGTTCTACGAGAAAAACAATAAAATTGATAAACATTTGGTTAATTTGATTAAAAAAGAAAACCAAATTACTAATACTAAAAATGGAAAAGGTGAACTCATCATCAATGAGGAGGAAATTAAAGTAATAATCCAGAACTATATTGCCCAACTGTATGCCAATAAATTTGATAATCTAAGTGAAATGGATGAATATTTACAAAACCATAGGTTGCCCAGGTTAAATGAAGAGGAAATTAAATACCTAAATAACCCATTTTCAGAAAAAGAAATTCAACAAGCCATTATTGAACTCCCTAAGAAAAAATATCCAGGTCCAGATGGATTCACAAGTGAATTCTATCAAAACTTTAAGGAACAATTGGTTCCAATTCTATATAAACTCTTTGGAAAAATAGGTGAAGATGGAACTTTGCCTCTTTCTATGAAACCAATATGGTGCTGATACCTAAACCAGGAAGAGTCAAAATAGAGAAAGAAAATTATAGACCAATTCCTCTAATGAATATGGTTGCAAAAATCTTAAATAAAATTTTAGCAAAGTGATTACAGCAAGTTATCAGTAGGATATACTATAACCTATATATAAACCGTTAGTATAATTAACTATATATGATTATCTCAATAGATGTTGAAAAAGCCTTTGACAAAATACAGCACCCATTCCCACTAAAACCTCTAGAAAGCATAAGAATAAATGGATTGTTCTTTAGAATAAGCAGTATCTATCTGAAACCATCAGCGAGCATTATATGCAATGGGGATAAGCTAGCAATATTTCCAATAAGATCAGGGGTGAAACAAGGATGCCCATTATCACCACAATATTATTTTAGAAATGCTGGCTTCAGCAATAAGAGAAGAAAAAGAAATTGAAGGAATTAGAATTATACCCATAAATAGTAATAACACTTCCTCGAGAAAAGAAATCAGTTGGTCACGAAGCTAAATGCCAGGTTCTTTACTGGGTGCTAAGAAGACAACTGCAATAAATAAAATAATCTTTACTCATAAGGAGTTTGCAGCCTAATTGTGGAGACAACAAAAACATATTAAATATATGTACAGAAGAAATAGAAACAAATTCAAAGTTAAATCTAAGCTAATTTGGAAAGAAAGGACACATATTTCAGGGAATCTGGAAAGGCTTTATATAGAAAACCATCTATATGAAACTGCAGTGTTTAAGTAGCATCTTGAAGGAAAAGAAAGTTTCTTAGAGGCAGAAGGGAAGAGAGTGCCTTTGAGGCACTGGAAGCTGCCAGTGAAAAAAGCACGGAGATGGGACATGGAGTGTTGATTATTATCAAAACAGAGAAAACCAGTTGGTTAGATTACAGTGAGAAGGGGCATAGTTTCCATTGAAGTTGCAGGGATAAGTTGAGGCCAGGTTTAAAGGATCTTGAAACCCAAAGAGACATTTCTATTTTATCATAGAATAGGAAAAGCTATTGGACATGGCTACTGTGGCAGGTTTGTGATTAGTAGAGAGTTAGTTCAAGAAAGCTTCACAGAGGAAAGATAGCCACCAGAATCTTTTGTTGAAGTTATGGTCTCTCCCTCCACCTGTTCTGGATCAGGACCTAGCCTTTGATAGTCACAATGACAGGCACTGTGGCCTCTTTGAGTTGCTCATTGACCCTAGTCTTTACCAGTCTTTTCTCTTGTCATTTCCTAGCTATTTGCATTCTGCCTTCAATAGAAAAATAAACACTTTGGTAATTATATGGAAGAACTCTGTCCAGCTGCTCAAACCCACCCAGTTTCTATTTTTAGTTTTCTTCCCCCACTTAAAAATAAACAGAATTGGGTCCCTCTTGCCAAACCTTTGTCATCTCCAGCATCCTTTCCTCTAGTCCATCTGTTCTCCCAGATGCTCATCCCAGTCCCTTCATCCCTGCCCCATCCCCACATCCAATCGTCCCTGTGGAGAATCAGTAGAATTGCTCCTAACAGGCTTCTCCCAGGCCCTAGCATCCCATCTGCCATTCCACCCCTGCTTTCTCTTCAAAATTCCACTTTACTTTTGACCCTGATTCCAAATACAATGACCCAGGGTTACTCACCCCTGGCCAATTTGATGCTTTCCAGGGACATGACATTGAACAGTAAACCAGAAATCTGAGTTTTGGGGTTAGAAAGAGTTGAACATGGAACTCCAGAATGGTTACACAGGTGAAAAACCACATAGTTCAGAAAGGATTCTGAAAGGGTCCCTGAAGTAGGAATATATTAGCTTGGAGTCAGAAGACATAGATAGTATAGAATGTTTACTTGACTTCTAACTAGCCACATGTTCTTCCACAAGAAATTTCACCTTGGCTTCCTCAAGTATAAATTGAGGATGTTAGACTCAGTTACTCAATTTTATTTGCCACTTTGGGGTTGAAAATCATTTCCATCATGCCAACCCTGTGATGTGGGTAGTGCAAATATGATTTTTCATATACCAAATGAGGAAATAGAGATTCTGAGAATGTGACTCACCCATGGTCAAATAGCTAACAATTGTCTAAGGTAAGTTTCAAACCCAGGTCTCTTGATTCTCTTTCCATTATTTCCAGTTGTGTCTTAGATAGGGTTATCCCTTCTTGTTATAGCACTTAATTATTCTGAATCTTTATTTAGGGATGATCAGGGTATATTTTTAACATTCTCAACTCATAAAGGGCATATCATAGTGAACAACTAAGGATCCTATCCACCAGCTCCAAGAATATGTCCATCTTTATTAGAGGCAGTCTGTTGGCCTAGGGAAATTATATGACTGACTAAAGGCAGAAATTTATTAGTACTGTTTTTAGTTCCCTGCAGAATATAGAACCAGTATTGGTTCTTGGACAATTGGAACAATTTGTATATGTCTCTAGCTATTCTTATGGCCAAACATGTGGTTTCTTCCATTTTGGGGAGTCTTGTATGGGAAGTTCCTCTCTGAAAGCAAATTGGCACTTATTCTGAAACATAATTTTAGAATTACCTGAGACATTGAGAGGCTAATGACTTGCCCAGTCATTAAGGTACTATATGACAGAGGTAGGGCTTGAACCCTGTTCTTCCTGACTTTTAATGTCAGTTTTCTATCCATAATGCCATGGCCTCACAGACATCTAAAGATTTTTCTTGCTAAAAATGGAGTTTGAGACTCATTCTCAGAGCAATGAACTTAAACCACTCTTGTGGGTCCTTTGTCCTTTTTATATAGATTTAATTGAATTGGATTGGTTTCAATGAATGAACATTTTTAAGTGACTAGTATGTGCAAAGCACTGTGGCAAATGGTAAAAATACAAAGGTGCAGAATACATTCATTAATTCATTCTTAGGGTTATAGATTTTGAGCCAAAGGTGACCTTATAGGGCATAGCTGAATGTGGAAATTAAAGCAAAGAGAAAGTAAGATTATAATTGAATGGATAGGAACTGATGAGATAATCAAAGTAGAACATAAAGAGAGAGAAGAAAAGAGGACTCAGAGCCTTGAAGAATACCTGAATTTAGGAAATGATAGAGAAGAAACTGAAAGTAGGAAGTAGTGATACAGAAATCAGAGGAGAAGAAAATGCATGAGAGGGTATTTCTTAACAATACCAAAACCAGGGCAGCTAGGTGGCACAGTGGATAGAGGGTGGGCCCTTGGAGTCAGGAGTACCTGAGTACAAATATGGCCTCAGACACTAAAAAATTATCTAGCTGTATGGCCTTGGGCAAGCCACTTCACCCCACTGCCTTTGGAAAGAATGTTTTTCAATCAAATCTTGAAGTCAGTACATTTAAGGAGTTTGAGTGGTGTAAGAATAGAATGAAAGAGAACAGACAACTCTTTTTCTAGGTGCTTGGCAATGAGGAGGACATGAGCTATCAAGTAAGATATTTCAGTGAAGTCTATTTAATGAACTAGGAAAGGATCAGTAGAAAGGGATATTAGAAGAGGCAGACTCCTAAAGGAATGAGATTAAGGAAAAAATAGTAGGGCTTGACTTTGAAAAGGAGAAGGGCCTCCTCTTCTTCAGCTATTGAATCAAAGGAAATGAAAGTGGTCAAGGGGAGCAAGAAATAGGCTCACTCTTCTTCTTGGCCATTGTGTTGGAGCTCTTGAGAGAAGGAGCTGCCTGCCTTCAAGAACCAGGGTGATAAGGTCTTCTGGAGAGAACCAGGTTTCTGTAGAGCACCAGCTCTCAAGTCAGGAGGACTGAGTTCAAATTTGACCTTAGACACTAACTAGCTATGTGACCTTGGGCAAGTCACTTAAAACTGATTGCCTCACATCCAGGGCAGATAGATCAGGTCATCTTGATCCTTATCTGGTCATTCCAGATGGCTCTGGAGGAGAAAGTGAGGCTGGTGACTTAGCTAGCTCCCCCTCATTCATTCATTCATTTCCAATTCATGTGCTTGCCCTGGCATCATCTCTTTGTCATCGTGGACTTCTGTGAAAATGAAGGACAACATTATTAAGCACTAGAAAATAGATTGCTTGTGGAAAACGGGAAGCAAGGAGATCTAGTATGATGGGGAGCTTCTTTTTTATAGAATAGAGATTTTAAAAGCTACAAGGGACTGAGGTTAGGGGGTGGGTACTGGGAAGGAGGAGGATTGTAGACATGTATGACTGATGACATCTAGGTGATGCAGTACAAAGAGTACAGGACTTGAAATCAGTAAGACTCCTCTTCCTGAGTTCAAATCCAGTCTCAGACATTAACTGTGTGACCTTGGGCAAATCATTTAACCTCATTTGTCTCAGTCTCTTTTCAATAAAATGAACTGGAGAAGGAAATGACAAGTCACTTTAGTATGTTTTTCAAATGGGATCACAGAGAATCAGACATAAATGAAATAATTAAGCAGCAACAACAAAAATGATTGAAGTGGTTATGGAAGGCATGCAGAGAGAGACAACAGAAGAAAAGAATCTTTGTCTTGGAGGGCCTGTGTTTGAACATAGGGATATGGGAGCTAAAGGAGGGGGAGGGGAAGGGGAAAAGAATTTATCTAGAATTTACTATGTTCCGAATACTGTCCTAAAAACTTTACAAATATTATCTCTTTTGATCCTCAAAACAGTCCTCTGAGTTAGATACTATTATCCCCATTTTACAACTGAGGAAACCCACAAAGAGAAGTTAAATGACCTGCCTATAGGCACATAGTGAGTGTCTGAGGCTGGATATGAATGCTGGCCTTCGAGACTTGAGACCCAATGCTGTATCCACTGTGCCACCTAGCTGCCTTACTGAGAGGTGGTAAATTTTCCAATTATTACATAGGAGAGGAATCATTTGATCAGGGTTCTTACCATGCTGATAACAGCACCCATAACTAGTCAATCACACATTGAGTGGCAGGAGAGAAAGAAAAGTGGGAAGAGGAGATAGTGATTAAGGGCACTATTTTGACTGGTCTCCAGGTCATTAAATACTGGAGATTGAGTCCTTCTGGCCATGTTGACACCAATGTCAGTTTTTTATTTCAAATGTCAAACTCAAATGCCCCTCCTTTACGTGGAACAAGTCCTTCCCTTCTTCAACCCCATCTCTGAGTCTCTGGTGAAAAAGTCCTTTTAGGGAGGCAGTGAGGTTTAAGGGAAAGATCAATGACTAGATTCTAGGATCTGTGGATCAGGAGATATTTATCAAATGCTTAGTGGCAGGCACTTTGCTAGGTTCTGATGATAGTTAAAGGCAAAAAAAAATGGTCCTTTCACTCAAGGAGTTCACATTCTCATGGGAGAGACAATATGTAAATTAGTATGTATACGTAAGTTGTGTGCAGAATTGATGGAAGGTAATTTCAGAAGGAAAATTCTGTATGTCCGTCTGTGTCTCTGTGTCTGTGTGTGTGTGTGTGTGTGTGTGTGTGTGTGTGTGTGTGTGTGTGTAAGGTAAGTGGGTGGGACCAGGAAAAGGTGTTCTTCTGAAGAAAACTAAATTTTAGCCAAATCTTGAAGGAAGCCAGTGAAGCCAGGAGGTAGAGACAGATCTGTGCACAGATTTGGAAAATAATGCAGTTGTATGAGAAATAGCAAGAAGACTAGAAGGGAATAAAGTGTAAGAATACTAGCAAGATAAGAAGAGGTCAAGTTGTAAGGGGATCTAAGTGCCATTCTGAGGGTTTACTTTTTGATTCTGGAAGCAATAGGGAGTCATTGGATTTGGTTGAGTGGGGGTGGGAAGTGCCATGGTCTGATCTTTAAGGAAGGGATACCAAGCAGTCAGCTTTTGCTGTAGTTGAGAAGCGAAATAGTGAGAGCCTATATGAGGATGGTGGCTGTGTGAGTGAAGAGGTACCAATATAGGAAATGTTTAGAAAGAGACAAGAATTGGTAACAGATTTGATATATTGAGTGAGAGGACTCTGAGGATGTAGCCTATGTGACTGGAAGGATACTGGTGTCACCAAAAATAATAGAGAAGCAGGAAAAGATGAATTTATAAATGAATTCTACCAAACATTCATTGAACAATTAATTCCAATACTATATAAATTATTTGAAAAAAATAAGCTCTACTAAATTATATAAAACTATGCATACCTGTTGACTAAGCAATACCATACTTGGGTTTATGTCCCAAAGAGGTTTTTTTTAAAAAAGAAAAGAACTTTTATGTTCAAAAAATATCTATAGTAGCTCTTTTTGACAAAAATTAGAAATCAAGAGGATGCCTTTCTATTGGGGAATGGCTAAACAAGTTGTGGTATATGATTGTGATGGAATGGTATTGTCCTATAAAAATGGTGAACAATTTGCTTTAAGAAAATCCTGGAGAGACTTACACGAGCTGATCAAAAAGAAATGAGCAGAACTAGGAGAACAATGTACACGGTACAATAGCAATATTGAATATACAATAGCATTATACACAATAATTGCAATAATATATGATGATCAATTTTGAATAATAACTATTCTCAGCAATACAATGATCCAAGACAATTCCAAAGGACTGAATGATGAAAAATGCTATCTACTTCTGGAGAAAGACTGGATTGAGTCACAATGCAGATTGAAGCATGCTTTTAAAAAATTTCTTATTTTTCTTTCTTTGGTCTGGTTTTTTCTTTCACCAATATGACTAATATGGAAATGTTTTGTACAACTGCACAAGTATGACCTATATCAAATTACTTGCTTTCTCAATGAGGGAAATGAAGAAGAGAATTTGGACATCAAAATTTTAAAAATGTTAAAATTATTTTTACATGTAACTGGAAAAATAAATTTAAAAATAAAAGCATAAAATATTAAAAAAAATAAGAAATGATAAATAATTTGGTTTTAGAAAAACATAAGAAGATTTATGTGAACTCATTCAAAATGAAGTAAGTAGAACCAGGAAAATATTGTACATAAACGCTATACTTTAAGGATAACTCACTGTTAAAGACAGCTATTTTGTTCCAAAGGACCCATGTTGAAAAATGCTATGCATCCAATTCCAGAGAAGAGAGAGAGAGAGAGAGAGAGAGAGAGAGAGAGAGAGAGCTGATGAACTATGAAAGAAGAATGAAGGATACTTTTTAAACTTCATTTTTCTTGGGATTTTTTTTCTGTTTCTATTGCAAAATGACTAAATTGGAAATATGTTTTGCATGACTTTACATGTATAGTCTATATTAAATTGCTTTCCTTCTCAAGGAGAGAAGAATTATGGAAGGATAGAGAATATTTGGAACTCATTGTCAAAAATGATGTTAAAATTGTTTTACATGTAATTGGGAAATATTTAATGACATTAAAGTATCTTTAAGATAAAAAAAGAACCCAATATTAGAGAAGTTCAGAAAAGGGAAAATTTTGATGAGGAAAGAACATGAATTCTTTGTTCAAATACTAATGGACAATACCTGGGTAAGCATAGACAATTTACTTAATCTCCCTGGGTTTCAGTTTCCTCATTAAGTAAAATGAAGAAATTGAATTAGTTGACCTCTGAGGTCACCACCTCTAGATCTGTGACTATGATTTCTTTTCATTCTCTTTTTTTTGAACTTCTGAACTCTTAGCACTTGTGATACATACAACTCATTTGAATATAATAGTATACAGTATATAATAGTAGTGGCAGTTATAGGCTATTATTTATATTTTTAGTCACCTTTTTATTTTGTTTTATCTTGTCTCTCCAATCATATGGGATACAGTTACTTCAGGGTAAGGATCATGTCTTTTGTATCCTTGTATGCCATGTAATTCCTCTCCCATTGTATTGCACCTAGCTAGTGCTCACTATTTGTTATTAATTTTTGTCACAAAAGTGTTCACATAGGATTACTTAATTTTGTAATTTAATGTTTTTTCTTTCTCTCCCATCCAACCCTCGATAAAAAAACAAAATCTTTGTAAAATATGCATAGTCAAGCAAAACAATTTCCACACTGGTCATGCCCCAAAATATTTGTATCATTCTGCACCATGAGTCATTTTTCTTTTTTTTCAGAAGATGGGTAAATGTATGAGTTCTCTGGATTTATATTGGGTTATTGCATTGATCAGTGTTCTTAGTTATTTCAAAGTTGTCTTTAAAATACTGTCATTAATGTATAAATTTTTCTCCTTGTCCTCCTTACTGCTCTCTTTACAAGCTCATATTTTCAAGTTTCTAAATAGCTAGCATCTAGCCACATTCCTGGTCATAAACTCCAAGGAAATCAAAGATAGGAAAAATGATCTATAATTCACCAAACTATTCAAGGCAGCAATTTTTTTCCCTATTTAAAAAATTTTATTTTCTGTATCAACATTGCCTAATACAAAGAACAAAAAGGACTGAATATTCATGTCATAAAGCTTGTTTTTTTTTAAAGTATACTTTATAAAGCATAATTGGGACAGCTAGGTGGTGCAGTGGATAGACACCAGCCCTGGAGTCAGGAAGACCTGAGTTCAAATTTGATCTCAGACACAAAATAATTACCTAGCTGTGTGACCCCACTGACTTGTAAAAGAAAAAACTAAAAAAAAAAAGTATACCAATAACAAACTCATCATGTCAGTGTTAAATTGCCCCATTAATCAGTGACTCCATTTTAACTACTTCCTGTTCTCTAAAAATTTTTTATTATATAAATATTTTATTTGTTTTCCAATTATATGAAATAGTAGTTTCTATCTGTTATTTTTTGGTAAGCTTTTGAATTTTACAATTCCCCCCCCCTTTCCCTCCTTCCCCCCCACAGCAATTTTAATATTAGTTTTTTGTTTTCTTAATATTTTATACTTTTCCAATAATATACCTATCATTTTTCTGTAAGGTTTTGAATTTGACAATTATTCCCCACCCTCCCTTCACTCCCCTCATCGCCCAACAGAAGGCAGTCTGATAATCTTTATATTGTTTCCATGCTATGCATTGATCTAAATTAGATGTGTTGAGAGGAAATCATATCCTTGAGAAGAAAATAAAATATTAGAGATAGCAAAGTTATGTTGTACATAAGACACTTTTTTAAAAAATTGAAAGTAATAGACTTTGGTCTTTGCTTAAATTTCACAGGTTTCTTTGGATACAGGTGGTGTTCTCCATTGCAGGTGCTCTAAAATTGTCCCTGATTTTTGCATTGATGGAATGAGCAAATCCATCAAGGTTGATCCTCACCCCCATGTTGCTGTTAGGGTGTACAATGTTCTTCTAGTTCTGCTCATCTCACTCAAAGTCAGTTAATGCAAATACTTCCAGGCTTTTCTGAAATCCCATCACTCTTGATTTCTTTTTTTTTGTATTTAATATTTATTTATTCTCATTTTGTACAAATAAAGATTTTTATACATTAATAAAATATTGTTGTGTAAGAGTAAACTAAATACCCCTGCCCTCAAAAAATGTAGATTTGCTTAAGCGATAAAGTAAAGGGGAGAGAAAAAATTGAAATTAAAAAGAAAAAAAATAGTAAAAATTGTAGGTATGACCAGGTGGTGCAATGGACGGGGGACCAGCCCTGGAGCCAGAAGCACCTGAGCCCATGTCTGGCACTGTACACGCAACAATCACCCAGCTCTGACATGCAAGCCACCCCAACCCCACTGCCCTGCAAAAAACCAAAAAAAAGGGAAAAAAAGACCCAAAGTATAATAAAATAATAATAATAGTAGGGGTGACTGGGTGGCAGACAGAGCATTGGCCCTTGAGCCAGGAACCCCTGGGTCTAAATCCAGCCTCAGACACCCAATGATCACCCTGCTTATATGGCCCCAGGCAGGCCACACAGCCCCATTTGCTCTGCACCCCCCCAAATAATAATAATAATAATAATAATGAAAAATGTGCTTCAGTCTTTGTTCCAACACCAACAACTCTGTCGCGGATGGATCGCATTCTTTATGATAAGTCCATCGCAAAAGTTACTTCCATATTTTTCCACTGTTGCCATTGCTGATCGCAAATCCCTCCTCTTGTATTTCTCCACTACCATACTATATTTTCTCTCTCCTTTCAATCTGACTCTGCTGTAGGGGAATTGAGTGGTGCAGCAGACAGATCCCTGGCCCTGGGGCCACAAGGCCCTGAGCCCCTGTACCACCCCTTAGGCCCAGCATCCACCTGGCCCTATGGTCCCAGACAGGCCATCCAATCCTAGCCCCTTGCAAGAAGTAAAAAAGAAAATGTGTAATATCTGACCACTCTTCCCCCATAGCCCATCCTCTCCTCCATCATTCACATTCCCCCTTTCCCCCTGTCCCCCCCTTTTCTTCTTACTGCAGATGCCTATACCCCATTGAGTATATATGCTGTTTCCTCTCCTAGCCACCTCTGATGAGAGTGAAGATTCCCTCATTCCCCCTTGCCTTCCCCCCTTCCATATCATTACAATAGCTCATTGTAATAAAGGAAAATCTTACTATATGAAATATCTTGGCCTACTCCCCCTCTCCTTTTTCTTTCTCCCATTACATTTCCCTTTTTTTCTATTGATTCCATTTTTACACCATATTTTATCTTCAAATTCAGCTTTCTCCTGTGCTTCTAATAAAAAAAAGCTCCTTCTACCTGCTCTATTAACTGAGAAGGTTCATATGAGTATTATCAGTGTCATTTTTCTATACAGGAATACATGTAGTTCATCATCATTAAGTCCCTCATATTTTCCCTTCTCCTCCACTCTCTATACTTCACCTGAGTCCTGTATTTGAAGATCAAACCTTCTGTTCAGCTCTGGCCATCCCAACAGGAACATTTGAAATTCCCCTGGTTTATTGAAAGTCCATCTTTTTTCCCCTGGAGAGGACATTCAGCCTTGCTGGGTAGTTGATTCTCAGTTGCATTCTAAGCTCTTTTGCCTTCCTGTATATTATATTCCAAGCCCTACGAGCTTTTAATGGAGTTGCTGCTAAGTCCTGTGTGATCCTGACTGCAGCTCCATTATATTTGAATTGTGTCCTTCTGGCTGCTTGTAATATTTTCTCTTTGATTTGGGAGTTCTGGAACTTGGCTATAATATTCCTAGGGGGTTGGTTTTTTGGCATCGCTTTCTTGGGGGATCTGTGGATTCTCTCCAATTCTATTTTGCCCTCTGATTTTAGGATATCAGGGCAGTTTTCCTGTAGTAATTCTTTGAAAATGATGTCAAGGCTCTTTTCCTGATCATGACTTTCAGGTATTCCAATAATTTTTAAATTATCTTTCCTAAGTCTGTTTTCCATATCAGTTGTTTTGTCAATGAAATGTTTCACATTTTCTTCTAATTTTTCATTTTTTGGCTTTGAAGTATTGATTCCTGATTTCTCATAAATTCAGCAGTCTCCTTGAGTTCTATTCTTTGTCTGAAGGATTTGTTTTCCTCAGAGTTTTCTTGTCTCTTTTTTCCATCTGGCCAATGCATTCTTTTCCTCAATAACTTTTTGAACTGTTTTATCCATTTGACCTAAGTTGTTTTTAGCATGCTATTTTCTTCAGCATTTTTTTTTATTTCCTTGACTAAGCTGCTGACTTCATTTTCATGTTTTTCCTGCATCTCTCTCATTTCTTTTCCCAGTTTTTCTTCTAACCCCCTCTTTTGATTTTCAAAGTCTTTTTTGAGCTCTGTCATAGCCTGAGCCCAATTTCTGTTTTTCTTGGAGTCCTTAGATGCGGGAGCTTGTGCTTCCTCATCTTTAGACTGAGTGTTTTGATCCTTCTTGGGCTCATATGCAAAATATTTCTCAATGATGTTCCTCCTGTTTCTCTGCTTGCTCATTTTCCCAGCCTTAGCCTGTTTTGGGGGTGCTTCCTGATCCACAAGGATCTCAGTGTGTGAGGCTCTGTCCTCCCTCTTGGTCTGTGAATGACCATATGTGCCCCCCTCTGCAATGGAGCTGAGGTGGGGGGGGCTGCTGTTCTATGGGTGGGGGCTAGACTGTGATCAGGATCTGAATGTGGTCAGAACCCCAGAGTCCTGTTCCAGGGACAGAGCTCGGCAGTCTCTTTCTTCACTCCCTTCCCTAGGTTCAGTGGGCTCATGCCCTGGGGGCTCCTGCTTACCGGCTCTGCCATTATCTCCCATTATCTGCCCTGCTGAAGCCATGCTGCTTGCTATGTGCCCTGCGGGCTGAGCTTCATGTGCTCGCTCTGGCAGAGGTCCCCCGCTGTTCCCCCAATTTGTGCCTGGTGCTCCCCGGGGCATAGCTCAGGAAACTCCCCTGCTGCTGTGAGCCACGGCTCCCAGCACCCTGGGGCTGCCTCCGGGAGGCTGAAGTTCTTTCACTCTGGGGAGGTCACCCCTCTGGCGGGCTGCCCCTCCAACCCCTAGGAGCAGAGCCTTTCTGCTCTTTTCCAGGTTACCTTGAGTAGGAGTACTGCCTCACTGCGTCCCTCTGTGGGTTCTGTCTCTCAAAAATTTAGTTAGAGTCCTTAGTTTATAGTTTTTTTATGAGAGAGCGCCTAGGAGAGTTCTTCTCTTGTGGCCATCTTGGCTCCGCCCCCCAATTTTAATGTTAGTAAAGAACTAGAAAAAAAGTAGCTATTTATCAGTTGGGTAATGACAGAACTATATAAACAGTAGTAAATGAATGAACATTATTTTCAGTAAGAAGAAATGCAAAGAAATATGAGAGGATTTGCATAAACTGATAGAGTAAAAAAAGCAGAGCCAAAAGAAGATGTTCTCATTGACTATAAAAATATAAAAGTCCCTTAAAAAAGTAAGACAGTCATTCATTGGGTCAGTCAATAGCTAAGCTTTTGTTAAGGTCTACTATGTTTGACAATGGGTACTAAATAAGGTCTGGGGATACAAAGACAAAAAGAAAAGAAATAGTCTTGACTCTCAAGGAATTTATATTTTAATCAAAGAGAGAACTTGAGCCTAAATAGACATATAAAAATCATACAAAAATGCCTCCATTGAAAAATGAATACAAGTACAGAGAAAAGATAATGAAGCATACAGAACATTCCATATAGTATCACATTCTTTCAATTGTTTTTACTGTCCTTGTTATAGGGGAGAACTTAGCTCTGGGAGTAAAGTGAGGACAGTATTGGGGGCAAACATTATCTATCATCTGTCTATGGATATAGATATATACACATGAATATTACACATATATGTTAACATGTATATTTGGGGCAACTAGGTGGCGCAGTGGATAAAGCACCGGCCCTGGAGTCAGGAGTATCTGGGTTCAAATCCAGTCTCAGACACTTAATAATTACCTAGCTGTGTGGCTTTTGGCAAGCCACTTAACCCCATTTGCCTTGCAAAAACCTAAAAAAAAGTATGTAAAACAAAACAAAGGAAAAGGCACCAGTAAAACTTACTTAAAATAAATATATATAGTTAGCTCCCTTGGTGGACTTAAGTATTTATATGAACTGCAAGTTCAATTGAAGAGGAAGAAGGTAAAGAAACTAAAAAGCTAAAATATTAAAAACCACTCTGTACTTTATGAAAAACATATGATCTGAAAATAAACAATCACCATAACCAAGTGAGTTGATAAAAAAAAATAGGATTCTCTTTACAAAATTTCAATGTGAACACAAGTTTCTCAGAATACATCTATTCAGTAGAGTCAGGGACAGCTGTATGTGACTTTAGGTATAATGTAAATTAAGATGTTTTTGTACCTAAAGTAAACTACATAAACTTCAGCTATGACAAGCAACTGATGTATCCTCAGTGCAGGGTGAGGGGGAGGATAATACCACCTAAGGAAATGAGTCAACAATCATTAATTCAATGGTGTAAGCCTTCCTCAGGTGGGAGCAGAGCTGGGGAGGATCTCACATCAATCTACCATTTCAAAGTTTTTTTCTATTTTAATCAATAATTCTTGCTAACTAGTTGCTAAGCTCTTTGATTTCTGTTACTGAAGGACTAAAAGTGTTCTATCAATGCCTTCTACATTTGATAGCCTAGGGCAAAGTCCTGGTCACCTTACTGAGTTTTGACCTTGACCATGGTTCTTCTGCCAGTGTGACTAGAACTTCCTTGTAGCTGAATTCTTCCTATGTTTTGTATTAATGGAAAAATAAGAGTTCTAAAATTCTAATTTTACTCCATATTAGCAGATATAGTTTTGATGGGGAGATAGATGAACCTCTTGGCTAAAATGAGGTCTTTGGAGTTTGGAGTTCCTGTAGATTTCATGTATCATGACATTCTTTATCCCCCTTTAGAATCTATTAACTGAGAATTGGCTATATGTTTCTTGGTTTCTATTTTAAATCTTGTTCACTTTTTTTTGCAGCTTTTTTGGCTTCAGCACTATTGTTCTTTTTTCTTTTTTTTCTTTTAAATCAGCATACTCAGTTGCTACTGATAAAAATTGGCTAGCATTTCATCATTCCAGTACCAAAAAAACCCAAAAATTGTGACTGCCCTCCTTTCAGTTTTATAGATTAGAGGATGTTGTAGCTGGTTTCAACTGTCTCTTACAAACTGCTCTTTTCCTCATATAAAAGGAGGGTGTTTGGGGACTTTAAGTCATATTGCTACATATATAAGACCATAGCTTTAGATGTACAAGAGTCCTTAGAGATCTTCCTAATCCAATCCAGTACTTTTACAAAGCAAGACAGTAACATCCAGAGATGTTAAATGGTTTGCCCAAGGTCACATAGATACCAAACAGCAGAGCTGAGATTTGAAATATGACTTTTTTTCAGACTTAGTTTTCTTCCCATGTTTCTACACTGCATTACTGACAACAGTAAAGAAAGCAGTACATGTTTACCTCAGAAAATATTGAAAGGAAATATAATATTTCTCAATAATGCATTCAGGGAATGTGATAAACAGGATTTACAGCCACAAAACCTTGTCATTCCAGTCCTGACTTGAATCTCATCCCTGCCACTTTTACCAGTGTGACTTTGGCCAAGTCACCCCTTTGGACCTCAGTTTCCTCACCTTTAAAATGAAGTGATTGGATCAGATATCATCTAAGTCACTTCCAGCTCTAAATTTATGATCTTACAATCAAGCAGAGAATGAAAGCTATTAAGAAGTCTCTAAGAGTTTCCTGCATATATAGCTCCTTCCTGGAGATCTCCAAGGGGAAGTTTCTTGCATATTCTCTCCTGAAAATTACAATGCCACCTTGAATAACATTCTTTCCCTAACTCTTTTCCAGACAGTTTCTGCTAATCCATGATGCCCAGAGGTATCTTTGCTAAAGTAGACTGGTAGATTGGAAATTTCTCATTTCTAAGGGCTATGTATAGAGGAGCAGTGGTTACTAGCTGACTGACTGGGCTAATCATTTAACCCTCTTTGTCTCAGTTTCCTTATCTGTAAAATAAGTTAGAGAAGGAAATGATAAACCATTCCATTCTCTTTGCCAAGAATATCCCCAAATGAGGTTTCTATCAGACATTACTGAAAAAAAATGAACTATGGCTACAAGCTATCAATACTTCAAGCCTTTTCTTTTCATTACCCTTTTCTAAACCATGGCAACATCACATCCAACCCAGTTGGGTGGTTGAGTTTTAATTCCTCTAAAAGAAGCATTGACTTGTATGTTCAGCAGACACTTTTAGTCTTCAGGAAATGGAATGAAATGTGACCCTTCAAGAAAATGAACACTTCTTCATGGATGTTTTCTATTACATGCTGCCTTAGGCCAGGGGTCTTAATCCCCTTTTTGACCTGGTCTCTTTTAGAAGTCTGGTGAGGCCCATGGACCCTTCCATTCTCAGAGCAGTGTTTTTAAATGCATAAAATAAAATTCAAGGATAACAAAGGAAAGTAAGTATATTGAAATATAGTTATCAAAATATTTTAAAAGATGTTTATAGACACCAAAATAAGATGCTTTGCTATATGAGATCATTTTTCATGGGTTGATGTGGTCAGTAAAAAAAAAAAAAAGATAAAAAGCCAGCTTTCTAGTAATGAGACTCCATGGACTTAATTAGGCTAGTTCTCACATAAGAGCCAGACAGCTCCTCTCCAGGGATATACTTGAAGACTTTTCAGATTGACAGTACCTGACAGAATTATGACCTGTGTTTCATCAGTAAAATTTTCAAAAACCTAGGGTTAATTTTCCTGCCACAGTAAGGAATCCATGGAAGACATTAGTAGGAGTTAACCATGCATACTTTACTGTAATTTATAGCATCAGAAGGTTCACAGCTTTTCCTATTTTTATTTTTTTAATCTTTTTAACTTATTTTGTTAAATATCTCCCAATCACATGCAAGTTTTTTAAACAAATTCTCTTTTCATTTACACAATTTTTTCCTTTTGAAAGGCAAGCAATTTGATATAGCTTATACATCTGAAGTCATGCAAAACATATTTTCATTTTAACCATTTTTCAAAAGAAAATACAAAAACACTAAAAATTAAGTTTTTAAAAAATGTATCATTATGCATTCTGAGTTCATCAGTACTGTCTGTCAAAGTGGATATTTTTCAACATGAGTCCTTTGGAATTCAACTAGATTGTTGCCTTGATCAGAGAAACTAAGTTTTTCACACTTGTTCGTCATTACAATACTGCTGTTACTTAATGTTCTTCTGGTTCTGCTCACCTCACTTTACATATGTTCATGTCTCCCCAGGTTTTCTGAAATCACCATTTCTTATAACACAATAATGTTCCATCACAATCATATGTTCATCCATTTTCAATTCTTTACCTCCACAAAAAGAGTTGCAATGAATACATTTTTATGAATAGTTTTTCCCCCATTTCTCTCATTTCTTTGGGATACAGAGGTAATAGTCATATTGCCTTAACTAAAGGTATGTGCAGTTATATAGCCCTTTGGACAGTTACAAATTTACTTTCAGAATAGTTGGAGTCGTTCACAACTCTACCACCAGTGCACTAGTGTTCCAGTTTTTCCAGATCCCCTCTAGCATTTGTCATTTTTCATTATATTAGTCAATGTGGTAGGTTTGAGGTACTATTTCAGAGTTGTTTTAATTTTATATTTTTCTCATCAGTTGTGATTTAGAGCATTTTTTATATGACTGTTAATAACTTCTGAAAGCTGCCTATTCATATCCATTGACCATTTATCAACTAAGGAATGACCTTTATCAGAGAAGCTTCTTTTTTTTAAACCAGTTTCTTGTTTCTTATCTGTATTCTTAAGGAACTCTTGGTCCCACCGCAGATATATACTAGCTGTGTGATCTTGGGGGAATTCTTTATGCCTGAGTAGCTTCATCTGTCAAATGAGGGAGTTGAATTAAATATCTCTGAGGTCTCTGTCAGGTAATGATCTATGAATCTGTGATCATATGAAATACGATCACTTCTCAAATAAATGTGTGTGAATTTTGCATTTTGTCTCTTTTCCTCAGTAAACGAGGCAGTTATGTGGTACACTAGATAGAGGGTTGGACTTGGGAGTCAGGAAAACCTAAGTTCAAATCCTATCTTAGTCATGTAATAACCATGTGACTCTGCTCAGGTCACTTAACTTCTTTTAGCCTCAGTTTCCTCATCTACAAAATGGGGATAACAATAGTACCTACTTCCTAAGGGTTTATGATCATCTGAGAAAGCATCCATAAAGCATTTTGCAAATCTTAAATCCCTTCATAAATATTAGCTATTGGTAATCTCAGACAGGTTACCTCTCATATTTCATATAGTTTACAATCACCTCCCCCTACCCAGGTGGTATGGATTCAGGATACAGAAGCTATTTTTTTTAAGGGGAAACCAACAGAGCTTGCATTTACAGCAGATGATGCATAGGAGAATTAGCTACAATGAAAACTTTCTTAAGAGCCTTGTTTTCTTATTTGGATTGAATGCAGTTTAACAAGTATTAATTAAACACCTGTGTACTAAACATTATGCTAGGCACCGGGGGTCTTCAAGGGCAAAAATTAAATAGTCCTCAGTCTTAAGGGGCCTTTCATTCTTCTTAGGAAAAACAACAGGTATTCAGATAGGTAAATATTTTTAAATATACTAAATAAACACAAACCCATTTTGAGAGGAGGATTAGGAGGGGGAGAGAAGTGCTAAGAAAGAAAGAATGAAGGAAAAGCCTCTTATAGAAGGCAACTCAAGTTAGTAAATATTTATTAAGTTCTTTTTTTTAGGGTTTTTTTTTTATTTTGCAAGGCAAATGGGGTTAAGTGGCTTGCCCAAGACCACACAGCTAGGTAATTATTAAGTGTCTGAGACTGGATTTGAACCCAGGTACTCCAGCGCCGGTGCTTTATCCACTGCGCCACCTAGCTGCCCAAAACAATTTTTAGTTGTTTTTTTTTTTTTTGCAAGGCAGTGGGGTTAAGTATCTTTCCCAAGGCCACACAGCTAGGTAATTATTAAGTGTCCAAGGACAGATTTGAACTCAGGTACTCCTGACTCCAGGGCCAGTGCTCTATTAACTGTACCACCTAGCCACCCCTATTAAGTTCTTACAAGCTATGTTGCTAAGCACCAGTGGTACAAATACAAAAAATAGCAAAGAAAAATGATAGGACCTGCTTTCGTGGAGCTTACATTCTAATGAAAAAAAGATAACCTAAGAGAAATCTGAAAGGGTTTTTGGTAAAGCACATGAATAGAGTATGGCATTAAAAAAAAGGTTCAGAGAGGCAGTAGCAGAGCTGGGAGATGAATGAGGTGAACTTGACTGGCTTGAACACTTTTTAAACATGGAGGTTCTGGGATGACCTGACCAACAGAAGAAGGGGCTGGAGAGGGAATCTTCCAGGGTGAGAAAACTTCTGGGAAATGATGGAGAAAAAAGTTTGGAGAGTCAGGGTTGACCCTAGCAAAAGGTAGCATATTGCTTTGGGGAATTCTGATGGAGAACCCTTTCTACATATAGCTAATTACATGAGGTTATTGATCATTTAACTGAGGAATCAATGACAAATAAAGTATAGATGAGGATGATTTAATGAAACATTGGTATTGGAGGCAAACAACCTGGGTTCCATGCTTGGTTGTGCATTTACTGGTTATGAGAGCTTAGTCAAGTCACTCCACTTCTGTTTCTTACTGGTGTAATGAGAGTTGAATTAGATGATCTTTCAAAGTCCCTCCAGCTATGATTCAGTTTTTAACTCTGAAAAATAAGGAAGGATTATCAGACACCTCCATACAAAGACCATTTGAGGAGTCTTGACCCATGGTTTTCCATCTGAGTAGCATGACAGGCTTCTACATTGTTGCATAATAGGTGGCAAGATATAAACAGATTCTACCATAGCTTTATATTGTATATTTTCCTCTTTCCTTTCTTTTATTTATCAGGGATCTGGATTAATTTGGCATATTTGGAGAAAGCATGAGGACTGAGGCATCTGGGGGCTGAATCATATGAATTCCTTATGCTAGACATGAAATTCTAAAGCATGGCTAGGCCAGGTGGAGTGACACTGTCACAGATGCATCCTAATAGCCTCTGTTTACATTTAGTGATTACACATGTGGCACCTGTGGCCAGAACAGCTGGTGCTTAGAAATAAAAACTTGGCTTTTTTTTTTGTAAGTTCTGATGAATAATGTAAGAGGAGGAAGGGAGGGGAAAGAGTGAATTGTAGTAAGGATATCTTCATTACTTTAAGTTCTGGTGAGTTTGCTGATGCAATTCCTCTTGGATTTAGAATGATTATAGTGTTGTATAGATAGACATCTCCAAACTTACCTAGGCTACTTCTCTGGTGGCAGTTCAGTCATTGGGCCTATACTTAAAACTTTACCAGGTTTGAAGAATTGCCCCCTATTTATGCTCTGCTGCAGGATTCTTCATTCGATGCTAAAACATTGGAGTAGGGCTTTAATGCAGGGGAAGGAGACAGGCTAGCCTGGGAAATAGGGTTCTCTCCTTAGAATCAAGAAGATCTGAGCTCAAATATAACTTCTGATATTTACTAGCTGGATGATCATTGGCAAGTCACTCCCCCCCCACTCCCCACTTGAGGCCTCATTTTCTTTTGCTAAAAGGAGAATATCAGTATCAGGGGCATCATGTGTAATGAAAAGTTCTGGAGGAGGAGGACCCAAATTTAAATCATATTTTTACCATTTACTATCAATGGGACCTTGGAAAAACTATTTAACTTCTATAGGCCTCAGTTTCTTCATCTGCATAATATGGGAGTCTAAGTGGATTCAAATCTACTCTAAATTTGTGCTCTTGTGACATCTATAGTCATAGGGGAATGGCTCAAATGAAATAATACATGTACAGTGCTTCACAAATTTCCAAATACAAAATCTTGAACTTGGAGTCAGAAAACCTTGGTGTAATTGCTTAGGAATGGCATTGTAAGTCATAAATAGGTTGCAGTGTATGTTAGCGGAGAGTTCCTATATCAAAACTATCTAACATTGATTAAAAACCACAGATACTTGATATGTTTATGTATATCAAGGCCAGTTATTAAATGTAATAACAAACTGAATTACTTATAAATTAGGAAAAAACTCATTTATTAATGTTTGTACATAACCTTCCATATAGTATTTCTTGTATTTGAATTTGACATGTTCTCTGAGACTTTTTTCTGATAGTGGGAATAAAAACCATCTTCTCTCATATGTTCCCCATGAGATTTATGTCTCATACATCCAGGAGACATGACTGAACTTAGAATGAACTGGAGAATAAACAATAGAGTTGATCAAACTTCTGATTTTGACATCATTAGCACATATTCTCACCCAATGAGCCAACTAACATGGATTACATGGGGTTTTGCTAGGTTCTGTAGAGAAAAATTGATCAATACAATTTTGGTTCCCCAGAATTTGAAATTAGACTCAAACATACAGAGAATCTAGAAACATAGTGTGTATGTGGTGGGGGGGCTTAAATAATAGACAGTCAAAATATTTAGTTTGTATGTGGCAAAGGTAAGTGCATTTTTAGGAGAGCATTGGGGTAGTGAATTTGGAGACATTATCTCTGCTCCCCAGATAAATTCCAGAAGGTTTATTGCAGGAGGGAGGCATTTTAATAGCCATTTGAATTGGATGACTGCTCTGAGAGTAGTAACATTCCAAAGAGCTTATACATATTAAGAGAAAAAAATCTGCAAGGAATTATTAACATTTAGGTACTCATCAATTAGGAAATGACTTAAACAAATTGTGGCATTCAAAGGTAACAAATATTACTTTGCTATGAGAAATGATCAATGTGATGAATAGAATGAAACATATAAAGATTTATAAGAACTAATGAATAAAGTAAAGAATCAGGAAAACAGTAGACAGTGACTACAATAATATAAAAGAGGGGCAGCTAAGTAGTGCAGTGGATAGAGCACTGAACCTGGAGTCAAGAGGACCTGAGTTCAAATCTAGAATCAGATAACTTGATACTTACTGTGTGAACTTAGGCAAATCACTTAACACCATTGCCCCACAAAAACAAAACAAAGGAAGGGAGCAACTATCACAAACAATTGAAACTAAATAAAACCTGAGAGCACTAGATTTTCAATGAAGTTGCACAGGATAGTGAACATTGAGCACCTGTCTAAGAATCAAGGCTTGGGTTTGAATTTCACTTTAAGATGCTTTCTTGACCCCAAAGAATAGACAGAAGATAGAATACCCTAACCCTCTGCAGAAGTGAGAGGGCTCTTCCAGGAGGGTGAGAAAAGAACAAACATTTATCATTATTAATATTTATTATGTAATACTTATTAAAAATTATATTATTATAATTGTTATAACATTGTTATTGTAAATGTCTAGGTATCTGGATCTGTGTTAAATGTTTTAAAAATACTGTCACATTCAATCCTCACAAGAACCCTGGAAATTTGATTCTGTTATTATACTGTCTTAACTGTTGAGGAAACTCAAGGAGACGATAGTTAAATGGCTAGCCCAGGGTCAGGCTAAAATTTGAACTCAGGTCTTCCTGACTCCAGATTCAGCTTGCTATCCATGATTTATAACCTCAAAATTTGCTTTTTTTCAATATATTGATTGATTTTAAAGATTTTTTCCCTTTGATTTTCTTTAAAAAAAATTCTATTATGTTTGAGTCAGAGAAGAGAAGAAAAATAGGGAAAATCAGACAATGTAAAAACAAAAGATGCCAGTACAATATTTTTTAGGTTTTTGCAAAGCAAATGAGGTTACGTGGCTTGCCCAAGGCCACACAGCTAGGTAATTATTGAGTGTCTGAGACCAGATTTGAACCCAGGTACTCTGGACTCCAGGGCCGGTGCTTTATCCACTGCACCACCTAGCCGCCCCTAGTACAAATTTTTTTTTAAAGAAAAGTTCTATTGATAGAGGATCATGAAATTGAGAGCTTGAAGGATTCTGAGGAATCTAGTCTTATAAATAAGAAACTGAGTCTAAGGGAGTTAAAATGAATTGCTAAAAATTGCCATGTGGGACAGAGACAAGATGGTAACATGAAGGCAGCATTTCCCAGGAACTCCTTCCCCAAAAAACTCCAAAAGCAGTCAAATTATGACTCTAGCCAAAATTTAGAGGGGCAAAACCCACAGAAAGACTGATACATTTTCCCAGTTCAAGATAACTTAGAATTTCCACAGGAAATGTGTGTTTCATCAGGACTGGGAGTTGGGAAAAAGCCCCAGTTGCAACACAACCTGGGAATAGCTTGAAGGGGTGGTGAGAGAATTCTGATGCACCAGAAAGTGTGTAATGAGGAACACCAGCCACAGAACCTGTAACAAGAATCAGGATAAACCAGCCTGCACCTCTAGAGCACAGCCCACAGATGATAAGGGGGTCAGGGGAGACCGCAGAAGTTTCTCTACTGTCCCTGGGGGCAGGACTCTGCCGGTTGTCATAGATCCAGGTTGCAGTTTGGGCTTCCATACTAAGCTAGCCGAGCAGGGCTCCTCCTTAAAGCTCCAGGACAGAGGGGAGTGCTGTGGTCATCTTCATATCAGAGCACAGGCAAGAGAGCATAAAACCTTAGAAGAATAAAGGTCCCAGTGGGGTGTTCCCAAAAAACTCCCAATATCTTGAAAGTGCTATAAATTAGTCTCGGGCTAAGGAAATGAGTATGATGCAGAAAAAATCATGAAAACCAAATCAAAAGCTTGGTCAAAAAATACAAAAAAAAATACTGAAGAAAATAATATGTTAAAAATCAGTTTAGGCCAAATGGAAAAAAGCAAAACAAAAAGCAACAAGGAGAAGAAAGCCTTAAAAAGCAGAATTGGCCAGCTGGAAAAGGAGATAAAAAAGCTCTCTGAAGAAAATAGCTCCTTCAAATGCAGAATGGAACTAAAGGAAGCTGATGACTTTGCAAGAAATCAGGAAGAAATAAAACTCTTCCAAAAAAGCCAAAAATTAGAAGAAAATGTGAAATGTCTCACTGGAAAAACAACTGATCTCTAAAACAGATCCCGAAGAAATAACTTAAAATTATTGGGCTATCTGAAAGGCACAACCAGCAAAAGAGCCTAGACTTCATTTTTCTTTTTTTTTTTAGGGTTTTTTTTGCAAGGCAATGGGGTTAAGAAGCTTGCCCAAGGTCACACAGCTAGGTATTTATTAAGTGTCTGAGGCTGGATTTGAACTCAGGTATTCCTAACTCCATGGCCAGTGCTCTATCCACCGCACCATCTAGCTGCCCCCTAGACTTCATTCTTCAAAAAATAATACAGCAACATTGCCCTGAGATCCTAGAAGTAGAAGGTAAAATAGAAATTGAGGGAATTCACTGGTCACCTCCTGAAAGAGATCCCAAAAGAAAAACTTCCTGGAATATTATAGCCAAATTCCAAAACTCCCAAATCAAAGAGAAAATTCTAAAAGCTGCCATAAACAAACAATTCAACTACTGACATTCCATATTCAGGACTATATAGGATCTGGCAGCATCCACATTAAGGGCTCGTAGGTATTGGAATATGATATTCCTGAAGGCAAAAGATCTTGACTTACAAATGAGAATCAACTACCCAGCAAAACTGACTATTGTCTTTCAGGGGAAAAAGCTGTACTTTCAATGAAACAGGGGACTTTCAAACCTTGCTATTGAAATAACCAGAAATGAACAGAAAGTTTGATCTGTAAGTACAGGACTCTGATGAACTATAGCGGGGGTGAATGAGAAGGACTAACTATGAGGAACTTAATGATATTGAACTGATTGTATTCCTACATGGGAATAAGATATTGATAATTCATTTGAACGTTCTCATTTATAAGAGCTGTTAGAAGGAGCATATATAGACAGGGCATAGGAAAGAATAGAATATAATGGTATAATATAGTAAAAAGGTAGAGTCAATGGGTAATAAAGGAAAGTCCTGGGAGGAAGGGAAAGGAGATGAAGAATAAGCCAAGAAATTTCACATAGGAGGCAAGAGAAGACTTTTTCAATGTAGTGGAACAGGGTAAGTTGGTAAGGGAGAATGAGTGAGCCTTCATTCTCATCAGAAATGGCTCAGAGAGGAAATAACATACACACTTAATAGGGTGAGGAAATCTATCTTACCCTAAAGAAAAACAAAAAGAAAAGGATGGGGATAAGGGGGAATGGGGGGAGGGAAGGGGGGAATAGTGGATAGAAAAGAGGGAAGATTGTGGGAGGGAATACTCAGTTACAACACATTTTTGGACAGAGCCAGGATGAAAGGAGAGAGAGAATAGAATAAATGAGAGTAGGGAGGAATAGAGTGGAGGGAAATACAGCTAGTAATAACAACTGTGGGAAAAATATTGATGCAACTTGTCTGGTTGACTTATGATAAAGAAAGCAACTCACCCCAGAGACAGAACCACTGCAATCTGAACACAGACTGAACTATATTTTTTTCCCTCTCTCACTGTTCTTGAGGTTTCTCATCTTCTTGGTGGAGAGGGGCGTTTATGTTTACTCTTATAATAAAATTCTTATAATAATATAAAATCAATAAATCTAGATCCTTCATTGAAAAAAATAAAAATTGCCATGTAATAAATAATAATGGTGATGTTTGTCCTTCATTCTCGAAGAAGGCGATGATCAGGATGGTGATGCCATGACAAGCACATGAATTGGATGTGAGTGAGGGGGTGCTGTGCTAAGTCACTAGCCTCACTTTCTTCTCTAGAGCCATCTGGGTCTAGTGACCAGATATGAATCAGGACAACTGAAAATTACCATGTGAGGCAATTAGAGGTATGTGATTTGCACAAGGTCACTTAACTAGTAAATGACAAGTATCTCAGGCTAGATTCGAATTACTGTTCTCCTGACTCCCAAGACTAGTGCTTTATCCACTGTACCACCTATAAATAATAGCTGCTCTAATAAATAATAATGCTTTCTTTAAAACTGACACATCACTTTAAGATTTACCTGATCTTGTTCCATCTTCATAATTGCCCTATTATAAAGAAAGGCACTATTATCAAAGATGGAGAAACAGAATGATGGAGGTAATGAGTCTTCCCCAGCATCATGGAGCTAGCAAGTGTCTGAGGTGAGATTCAAACCCAGATCTTGTTGACTCTGTGACCAGTGCTCAGTCTTCACTACCCTGTGCTAAATCAGAATTTCAACTCAACTTTCCTCATTGAAAAATCTAGTACTCTTGGATTTTAGCAATTTTAGCCTTTAGTAATAAATATTTCCCTGGTTGTTTTGGGACAGGTCCAGCATCTCTCTCCACAAACTTGCCGTCGACTGCATGCCATCCTAGCTGGTGCTTCCACATCGATGCTGATTCTGTCTAACCTGGTATTTCTTGGAGGGAATGACATTGGGAAAATCTACTGGAACAGAATCTTCTTACAAGGTAAGTGAAGTGGCTTTGCAAATTTGGATAGGGTTCACTCTTCAATCTCTAAGCCAAACCATCATCAAGGATCTAGAATGGGATCCAATGCTATATTGTCAAATTCATGATGCCCATGTCATATATTTGGTTGGGGTTGGAATTCCCTTTGCTTGTGCCCCAATACTCCTAAGTGACTTGTCTATGGTCATGTTACCATTAACAGTCAGAAATGTGATTTGACCCTAGGTCTTCTTGATCTAGAGTCCAGTGTTCTAGTTTGTGTGCCTTGCATTCAAGAAATACAACAGTACCATTGTTAGTCCTTTGAGCATCATTAAACATGCATGCCATTCACTAGGGAGGGAAACCAATTTTCATGAGTCTATTAGATGTTTTCATCTAATGAAGTAGAAATATGGTATAGTGGAAAAGGTGATGGATTTGGAGTCAGAGGAGCTACATGAAAATTTTGATCTTGCCACTTCCTGGATACTTGATCTAAGCATCTAGATGATGCAGTAGCTAAAATGTGGGACTGAGTCAGGAAGACCTTAGTTCAAATTCAGCCACAGATAATTAGTACCTGTCCGTTCCTGAGCAAGTCACTTAATATCTCTCTGACTCAGTTTTCTCATCCATAAAGTGGACGATAACAAAAGCACTTTCCTCCAACTTTTGTCACAAGCAAAAAAAGAGAAAGTGTTTGTGAAGAACTATTATTGATGGGTAATCATGGGCAAATCATTTAGCCTTCCTTGGCCTCAATTTCTTTCCAAAATGAAGATGTTCTGTTAGGTGATTTCTGAAGTATCTTCTGGCTCTAAATCTATGATCCTTTTATTTTAATGTCAAATAGTATCTCAATAGATTCTCAAAGCCTTATATGTTTTCATACCACTTCTCCTATCTTTGTTAGTATTTTTCTAATTTCCTTTTTCTCTCCCAAGCTACTTCAGTGTATGAGTAGCCTAGTCTACACTAATGACTCTATCTTTGCTCCTTTTAGTTACTTGAAAATCCTTTTGGGGTTCTGGGAGACCCCTAGAATCACTGCTATCAATTGATTCTCATTTCCAGTATAAAGGTTCAAAGATCACCATCTCTACCTGCCCCCATAGATCCAATTTAATATTACTTTTAACCTAAAGTTTAATTTCTTTTAAAAAATTTAACTTTTTTCAATTAATAAAAATCTGTTTGGCTGGGGCTCTTAGTTAACTGTACATTAAATGGATCACTTCAACAACTCCAGTTAAATGAAGTGGGCAGCTGTGTGCTGACAGAAGGGAGGTGTCTACTTGGAAGTTCTGCTGAGAAAATCATATCATTCGTTGATTATCATTTATTTATAGTCAAGATTTCTTCTCTGAGCTGTGACTAATAGTTACACCAGCTCCCTGAGGGAATTAGAACCATTCAGACATGGTGCTATTTTGCCCAATTTCCCAAATTTTTAAGAGAATTGATTGACTTTCTTGGTTGCTAACCTTTCCATCTCCAGTGCTATAGCCTGTTGCCTGTTGGTTTTGATTGGTGAGGGTATTCTTAGGTTGGGTATACTTGGTCTACTACTCCTTTCTTTCCCAGGTTCCCAGAGAGCCAGATGTATCTTGCTGTGTTCCAAACAGAAATAAATAATGCAGTTAGGGCTGCAGGATCAATACTGATCTTTAGAATAGGCAGTTCTGTTAGCACATTCTTGCTCTGCCTTCATCTCTCCATCTTACTTCCATAATTAACTCTTGGTGAGTGGGAGAATGATCTTTTGACTATCAGGTATTCATGGTTCTTTTGAAAAAAGCTTTAATAGAAATTTTAATAGAGGGAATAAGTGCATAGGTTTGGAGGAGAAATGGGAAGGATCGTTTCTTATACCCCAATAGAGAACAACCAATTCCCGAGTTCTTCCATTATTCTTCAATTACTATATGTTCTGGCCATCACAAATCTCATCCAAGTTTCTCATTTGGCAAAATCAAAGCATGGTTTATCAGATACTCTCTATTCTCTTCCACATATAAAGCCACTAAAGTAAGATCAGGACTCAAAAATTCCAGCAGTCCTGCCACCAGGTGAGAGTTAGAAATAGTCCAAGACTAAACATGTCAACAGACCTGGCCTGGTACTGTGTCCTTGTGGATGCCCTAGGGTTTCCCTATGGGTCTCTGGTACTTCAGCCTGGAGAGTGAAATCTGATATCAGATCAAACTCTTCTGAAGACTTAATCTATCATCAATCAACCAATTAATGAAATTATTAAAGAGATATCATGTGATGGACACTGTACTAATTACTGAGGATTCATCTTACCAAACTAATTTCATATGATGATAGTTACATAACATAATAGAAAACTGATGTTGAGGTCAGAAAAAGCTGAGTACTGGCTTGTGTGACCTTGGGCAGGTCACCTAATTTCTTGATGCTTTATTATTGTTGTAGTTTGTCCTTCGTTCTTCAGGAAGAACAATGATATTAGGAAGGTGATGTCTTGATTTGCATGTGTACTGGATTTAAGTGAGGCAGAGCTGTGCAAAGGTACCTCTCTCTGATGAGAGTCTCCTGATGGAGTCATCTGGGTCCAGTTGTCAAGATAAAGAGCAAGATGATTGGGGTTGACCCCAGATGCAGTAGGAGAGTTTGACCTTTTAAAAGTCAGACTGAGGGAAAGTGCCAATTCATTGATTAATACTTGGTAAGAAATAAGGCAAAAAAATGGCCTCTTTTAACTAGTCAAAAAAAAAAAGTCAATCCAGGAGGGAAAGAACCTCAATATTTCTGGCCCAAACCAGAAGCAATTTCTATTTATACTCATTCTGAGTCAAATAATGACCAAATGAGACTTGGGTTAGGATCTGTGGGCCAATCAGCGAGAGTTAGAGTGATTTGAATTTAAAGCATTGTTTTTAAAAATTATAGAATAAATAAGTAGGGAAGAAAAAAATATGTATCCTGTAAACCCTAGATATCTTTTGAGGTTTTAGTGATCAAAATTTATATTCCTTTGGGCAGAGTACCCACAGTTAAGGATATGATTTCCGTATATGAACAGAAGAAAAGGAGGGAGAGGAGGGAGAGGAGGAAGAGGAAGGAAGGAAAGAAGGAAGCAAAGGGAAGGAAGAGAGCAAAGGAAGGGAAGGAAGGAAGGGGAAGTAAGGAAGGACAATGCTTTAGACAACTCTGTAAGACTGAGTTGCAAAGGAAATGATCAGCCTGCTTATATAGAAGTGAAATGATATGTCCAGTTCCTAGCACAACCACTATGTTCCAACCCAAACTTGTCTTCTTGTCTCATGATGTAAAATACAATCCACTTCTAGAAAGAGAACTGAATAGACTATGAGTTATACCCTGAATAAAAATTTTTCTCCTAATTTTTCTTGCTTTTTTCTCTATAAAATGGCAATATGTTTTGTATGACTTCATATATATATATATACATATATATATATAATTTGGTATATTGTTTGACTTCCCATTGGGTGAGAGTGGGTTGAAAGAAGAAGAGAATTTAGAATGGAAATAAAAAATTGAAAATTCAATAAAGGAGGGAAAACAATTGCTTATTTATTTTTTCTCATATACTAAATTTCAAACTCTGTCTTTGAGTTTTTATATAAGGTATCCCTCATACCTGGAATGCTCATACCTAGAATCCTCACCACTACCTTTTAGAATCTTCAGCTCTTTTTAAGACCCATCTCAGGCAGTGCTTTCTATAGAAAATCTTTTTTTTAACTTCTCCCAACTGTTAGTGCTTCATCCCAATATATTTTTTTTACTTTTATCCAAATTGTTTTTATTTACTTTAAATATAGATTTATATACTTTATATATAGATTTATTAACTTTATATAAAGATTTTTTATTATGTGTTTATATGTTGTTTTCCTTAAACAGAACATAAGTTACTTAAGGGAAGGGACTATTTCATTTTCTAGTATTTAATAAATGCCTTAGACATAGTAGGTGCTTAAGAAATTCTTGAGGTGGACTAACCTAAATTCACTTCTACCCCCAAAAACTCATTTACATTACTGATTCCTTGACCAAAAGATGTAACACACAAAAAGATCACATAATTTGAAGATGAGGAAAGAAACAATGCTAGATACCTCTTTCTTTCCTTCTAGATTCAGAGAATTTAAATTTTAAAAAGTAATTTATATTAATATCTTTTGTTTTGATACCACCTACATTTTCTGATATATTTCTCTTCCTCCTCCCAGAGAACAATTTCTTCTAACAAAGAATTAAAAATAGGAAAAAAAAAGAAGTTCATTAAAACTAACCAATATACCAGAGAAGTCAATTATTATATGTAGAGTTCTATACTCATAGTTCCTCTCCTCTGCAAAGAAGTCAGTCATGGGAGTGGGGAGGAAGGTGCATTCTCAGATCTTTTTTAGGACGAAGCACGATCATTATAATTTTACAGTTTTCAGAATTAAAACTGAGCATCAGTTCTGTGTTTCCCAGTTCACCCTGGGAATGTGAATAAAATTTCACCACAATGAAGGCCTTAGGATTTGATTACAAGCTGACCTGGAAAACAAAGCCTCATTTGGGAGACTTGCAAGCCCTGCTGTGAATGAAAGGTAGATATTTGCAGAGAAAAAAAGTGAGGTATTAAGGATTCAGATATTTCCATGGACAGAAGCCTCCAATAATATCCCATAAGCACCAAAGGAAATGACATAGGCTTATCTCTTTCAGTTCAGGGTTTTAATCACAGGTTTTACTTTTCTTCTATTTTAACTGCAAAAGTGGTGTTTTTAAAAGTCTCTATTCTATTTTCTATAGGGTTTTACTGGGCTTTTTTTTTAATATGAAGCAGACTTTTTTTTCAATTTTCTACCATCTATCCCTAGAGAAGTTGGCATGGTACAGTGGAAAGAGTACTTCACCTCACCTGATTTTAGTAAACTCAACATAAGTAGACCTGGGTCTTAGTCCCAGAAATGACTTTAACTAGTGTGTGATTTGTGATTTCACTTCTCAGGACTCAGGTTCCTCATCTTCCTGAGAAAAGGATTGAAAATTGGTGTGGGCAGGACTTTGTCTTATCAGGACTTTGTTATCTTCCTCAGTTATTAGTCCAATAACTATATATTGAATTGAATCTGTCCATATCTAAGACACCCTTGAGGAAAAGGCAGAATTTCTATCTGGGGTTCTAAGGTGTCATTTTTGTAAATGGTTCTTAATCAGTCAGCATTGCCTCAGCTCCTACAATTGGAAAAGGGAAGCTTAATTCCTTCCAGAAAGGATAATACAACCAGTGGCATTATCTGTTCCCTGATTTTTGTTGCCATGGAGTATGAGTACTGGATAGAGAGCTGGCCTATTCATCAGAGAAAGCTGGGTTCATACTCCTATTCTGTTACTTGCTATGTGTCTCTAGGCAAATCCCCAAACCTCTTGGTACATCAGACAGCTCTCTAAGATTATAAATTGCAGAGTTAATACTTATCTACATGGATAGAGGAAATTTCTTTACCAGTGAAATCACACATTGTGTCCTCTCCTTCCCTTCAAAAAATAGCTTTATACATTTGTATTAGTTATTTACTATATCTAGTATAGTGGATAGTGTTCTACTCTGAGAGCAAGAAAGACCAGGATTAAATACCATCTTATACATTTACTAGCCATATGACTTTAGAAAAGTCACTTTCTGTGTCTCAAATTTCTCATCTCTAAAATTAAGGGTTTAATCTTATGATCTCAGGACTAAACCTATGATCCTTTGAGGAATGCCAGTATGAAATGAATGTCATAAAGACAAATAACTTTTTTTCAATTTTTAAGTTTTTCCTAAATTTTGAGTTCCAATTTTTCTCCTTTCTCCTTCTCACTGCCCTAATTGAGAAGGCAAGCAATTTGATATAGATTATACAAGTGCAGTCACCAAAATTCTATTTCTGAATTAGCCTTGTTGCTAAAAAATAAAACAAAACAAACAACACAGACACTTCCCCCAAAAAAACTAAGAAATTTTTTTAAAAGTTTAAAAAATTGGGCAGCTAGGTGACACAGTGGATAGAGTACCAGCCCTAGAGTCAGGAAGACTTGAGTTCAAATGCAGACTCAGACACTTAATAATTACCCAGCTGTGTGAGCTTGGGCAATTTACTTAATCCCATTGCCTTGCAAAAATAAAAAAAAAAATTTAAAAAGCATGTTTCAGTCTGGATTCCGTTCATTAGTTCTTTCGTTGAAGGTGGATAGTATTTTTCATCATAAATCCTTGGAAATTCTTTTAGATCATTGTATTGCAAAGAATAGGAAGTCATTAATAGTAAATATTCATAAAATATTGCTGTTAACCGTGTTGCAGGTTCAACTAGATCTGCTAGATTACTTCATTTTGCATGAGTTCATATAAGTCTTCCCAGGTTTTTGTTTGAAATCATTGCTTGTCATTTCTTATAGCACAGTAATATTCCATCACATTAATATACCACAACTTTTTCAGCCATTTCCCAATTGGTGCACATCCCCTCAATTTCCGATTCTTTGCCATCACAAAAAGAGCTGCTATAAATATTTTTGTACATGTGGATCCTTTTCCTTTTTTTATGATCTCTTTGGGATATAGACCTAATAGTGGGGTATTGCTGGGTCAAAGAATACATACAGTTTTATGATCCTCGGGTGTAGTTTCTAATTGTACTCTAGAATGGTTGGATCATAACTACAAAAATACATTCTTAAGACCTATCTTTAAAAGAACTTAAAAGCATTACATAGAGCTGGAAATAGGATCAGAAAGATCTTTTACTCTCAAAGAATGTATACTTACAATCCTTTCCCAACTGTGTACCCCTTTACATCAGAATCCTGTAAAGAAAAGTAATAGGCTTCCTTGGATGACTCAAGGTGGTGTCACTCATTGTGTATTTCATCTTATTGAAGAGTTGAATGAACAGCTGAGCTCCCACTTTTGTATACTTTGATAGATCTGTGATCTTATTCATGTAAATATTTCATCCACTGTTGGTGGTCTTAACCCCCACCTCGCCTTGTTCATTCTGTGGGATTCTTACTCATATCTTCTTGTAAATTCTTTGTTTTAGTTTTTTTGATGTTTTATGACTATCAATATATACCTCTGTTTCTGTTATCTCATACTCACTATATGACTGTACATTTCCTTTTTCAATTATTCATTCCCTTGATTAAATTTTTACATTTCTTCCTGCTTGCAAGAAACCATTCATAATGCTTCTTTATTCTTTTACTCACCATGCATACTTCCATTGCCTTTTGTGTAATGATTTTGATATTTAATGTAATCATGGACTGTATTAGGAAGGACATGACTTCTAGGAATGGGTACATAGTGCTCCCACTGTTCTCTGTCCTTATCCTGAAACCTGTTCAGTTCTAGATACTACAAGTTAAGGACATTGATAACCAGAGAAGGGAAACAAGGATGGCAAAGAGCCTTGAGTCTTATGAGGAAAGGTTAAAACAACAAGGTATATTTAATATAGACAAAGAGAAGAATCAAAGAACATTAGAGTTGTCTTCCATAGTTGAAGGACTATAATATGTGTGTGTGTGGGGAGAGAGAGAGAGAGAGAGAGAGAGAGAGAGAGAGAGAGAGAGAGAGAGAGAGAGATTAAAGGGGGCAAAAAAAATTGGGAGCACTGGATAGAAGTTGCAAGGAGGCCTATTTAAACTTGGCATCCTACAATTAGAGCTATCTAAAAATGGAGCGATCCATCTCCAGAGGGGGGGTTGGGCAACCACTAGCCAGATATGCTATATGAAAATTACATGATTAAATCATATTCCATGTTTTCAGTTAATCAATTAATAAATATTTATTAAGCACCTACTACACATCTGGCACTGTGCTAAGTATTAGAGGTAAAAAAAAGAGGCAAAAGATAGTCTCTGTCCTCCAGGAACGTACAAACTATGGAGAGACCACCTGTGAACACATAGAAAAGAGTAAACTATATACTGGATGAATAAGAACTAATTAATAGAGGGAAGGCATTTTCCCAGCAGAGGTTGACCAGGAGACCAGTGTCAGAGGACTGAAGAGTAAGGTATAAGAAGACTGGAAAAATAGGAAGGTGCTAGGTTATGAATATCTTTGAATGCCATATGTCGTATTTTGTTATTGTTGTTCCTAGAGACAAAAATTCCCTACTGGAATTTACTGAGTGAGTGGAAGACTTTGTGTGACACGATCAGGCCTGTACTTAAAGAAAATCACTTTAATAGTTATTATATTGGTTAAAAAGTTGAATTTTTATTTTTACATTGTCTAATATAGCACTCTTTCTGCCCTCCCTTCCCAAAGAGCCAGCTCTTACAAAAACGAATAGAAAAAATAGTTCGGGAAAGTTGACTAATATAACATATCAACTATGGAATTAACAGTATATCAACTAAGTTAAACATTAAATGCATTATTTGATAGTAATAGTCCTATTCTTTGTGAAAGGGGGAAAAAAGTACCTTCTTAAAATAATAAAATATGTTAAAATAGCCATATATACTTTTTTGGTTCTTATGAATTTCACATCATTCAGTTTTGATTGCTTTGTAATCATATAAATTGCTTTTCTAGTTCTACTTATTTCACTTTGTAGCAATTCATATGTCTTCCCACACTTTACTATATTCTTTATATTTGTAGTTTCTTGCAATAAATTGATATTCTATTAGGTTCATTCATTAGGTTTCATAATCTATCAAGTCATTTTGGAATTGATGTACATCTTCTTAGTTTCCAGTTCTTTCCTACTTCAAAAAAATACCCTGATAAATATTTTGCTGTAGATGGGGCACTTGATGTATTTGGAATACATGGGATGCTGTTAAGAATGGGATCTTTGGGCTAGAAGTTATAGTCATGTTAGTTACTTTCTTCTCTTAACTTCTTATTTCTGTCCAGAATGATTAAACAAATGCTCAATTAAAAAGTCATAATAAATTCATAGGTTTAGAGTTGTAAGATCATCTAAGCCCAACACCCTCAAAGAGGTTAAGAAATTTAGACAAGGTAACACAGAAAAGGATGAGTTTTTATGTCAAGGAGAAATTATTGAAGATGTCTTGAAATTTTCTATACTCTTTCTCCTCTTCAATTCTGGGCCATGCTCATTATCAATTTGTGATACCTATCCAAAATAAATGTTCTGATAGAGAGGACACCACCACCTTCATCTCATAATCTGAACAACAAGCATTCTTTACCTGCTTGAGATGGCTATTGGGACTAGTCTTAAAGTGATTTTTAATCTCACTATGCATATCCTATAGTATACTGAGGCATAATCCAATCATTTTAATGTCATCCATAAATATGACCATCTGGCGACCCTCCTATTTAGAGACTTTTTCTTTCTTTTTTCGACCATACACATGAAATCTCCACGACAGTGACATTTTCTTGGGCTAGCATACATCTTTGTGTTTTATTCCTCTCTCAATATTTGCCATTCAAAATAATGTGAGTGATGACTAGAAAGTAATATGAAAATTCATCTTAGTTACTCCATATTCGTTACCTTATATTGTAAAAGTCTACACCAGTAGCTAATAGTAAAGTTAATCTTGATAAGAGAGGCTGCAAGGAATAGTGGATAGAGAGCTGACTTCTGAGTCTCAAAGACCTAAATTGAATGTAACATGGGGTGGGAGAGGATCAGATGAATTTTAAGGTCCCTTCTAGCTCTAGATTTATGACTCTGAGAAGCCCCGCCCCTGTCATATATTGATTGTATGATCTTAGGGAAGTGTAATTTATCTTCTCAATATCTAAAACAATTATATTGTGCAAATCATTACTCTTCCTATGCTTCAGTTTCTTCATTGATAAAAATGATTAGTTTGGACTAGATGATAATTGACATTTTCAGCCCTAAATCTATGGTCCTATGATTCTGGTTTCTTAACCAGTTAACAAATATTTATTAAGTTTCTACTATGGATCAGGCACTGTGCTAAGCAGTGGAGATACAAAGAAAGGCAAAAGCTAATCCCTGTATTTAAGGAGCTCACATTCTAATGGTTGAATAAAATGTAAATAGCCAGATAAATTCAAGATTCACACATATGCACACATGTATATTTATACACATATATACAGGTATCTATGCATACATATTCATATATACACACATATGTGTATATGGATGTATATGTTGATAACTATATATAAATCTGGAAAGTAAAAGAGGTAATGAGAGGGGAAGAAAGAGATTGTGTGTGTGTGTGTGAGAGAGAGAGAGAAAGAGAGAGAGAGAGAGAGAGAGAGAGAGAGAGAGAGAGAGAGAGAAGAGAGATATCAGTTGAAGTGAGGAGTAGAAGAGAAAGATGCTAAATCTTGAAGGGTTTACCCTAAGCCACTAAATGGAGCTGAATACTTTATTTTTTCTGGAATTCATTTGTAGCAGGAAATATTCATAGCGCTGCAGGTAGGACTGAGAATTGATTAAGAAAGAATAGAACAATTACCTGATTTTAATGAAGGACCAGTTGAAATTGTGGTAGCTTCTTTAATTTGGACAGCCGTAGAATTAACATTCACTTCAGTTAAGCAGTTTCTTTGTATCTGTCTCCTGATTCACTTTCCTCCCCCCCCCCAAAACCCCCAAAATCATCTTTCTTAGATCTACTTATCTTGGGTATAATTTCCTATACCATGTATATATATATATATATATATATATATATATATATATATATATATATATATATATATACACACACACACATATATGTATATATACATATATACATACATGTATATATACATACATGTATATATACATACATGTATATATGTGTGTGTGTATATATATGTATATATAATTTTTTAATTTGACCCATTGTCTATTCCGCCCAGATGAGAATGTTGCCATAGGCATAGATGCAGCAAGTTGGTTCCCACTCCAGGATTGATGGCTTATCTGTAAGCACTAGTACTTCCATTTTTTACTATTGGCCAAGTGAACAGCTGCCCTTTTTCAATTCAGCTTCCATTCCTGACATCCAGGAACCCTCAAGGCCAACTGGCATTGGACACATAGACATGTTCTCAGTATATAAAGTAAACTGTGGAGAGATAATTTCTTGCATTGGCAGAAAATGTGAGGCTTTAATCCATGTTTGTTTTCACTAATATCCAGAGACTACCTCAGAGTTTATCACCCAGCAGGAGCCCATCTTCCTATGACAACATTATCTGGAACAACATTTCCTGATTACATTATGAAATCAGAGCACAGGAGGAAATTCCAATGGAGCCCTCTGCTCTCTATTTCTGTGACTATCTAGGCAGGTATAAGCCCAGGACTGGAGAATCACTGAAACTCACTAACTCTCCTTTGGGTTCTTAGAAGTCATTCCTTCCCTTGCTCCAAGGAAAACAAATTTGGCATAGGAGTCAAGAGTTTGGGGTTTTATTCTCATATATGTTTATGTAATCTCAGGGAAGTTACTTAACCTCTGGTTCTCAGTTTCTTCATCTGTAAGACAGTGGTACTGATTCATTGGTACAACATGAAATATATGGAAGAAAAATTCATGTAGTAGAAAGAACACTGGAAATCTTTGTGTCTTTTAAATAAGCTATGATACTTCTCTAGGTAGCAGTTTCCTCACTTTTAGAAACAGGGGTTATTATTCATATTTTACCTACCTCATGGAAATAACATGAAGAGAAAATATGTATCATAAAGAACATTGAGTTTAGAATCAGAGGATACCTTCCCCTACTCCCAATTAGTAAATGAATTCAATGATCCTTTCCCTAGGTATTATTTCTGTCATTGGGGTAAAGCCCAAGTATAAATGTTATTGCCCTGATACCTGGGGACATTCATTCATGAAGCAGCCATCTAGCAAACACAAAACACCATATTGTTCTAGATACTTGATTCTATTTAAATTAAATAAAACATGGTCTTGTTCATGTGCAGTATGTCACAATCTAGAAGGGTTCTGAAAAGTTATTTAAATGTCTCATTTAGAGATAAGGAAACTGAAGGTCCAAGATAAAAAGTGATCTATCCAAGGTCACATGAGGGAAGAGAGGAAGGAAGGAGGAAGGGAAGAAAGGGAGGGAAGGAGGGAAGGAGGAAGGGAGTTTAGGAAGAAAGGGAGGGAGGAAAGGAAGAAGGAAGAGAGAATGAGAGCTCCTTTATGTGCCAGACACTATGCCAGGCATATTGCAAATAACTCATTTGATCCTAACAACAATCCTTGCAATTATCCCCTTTTATCAGCTGAGGAAATTAAGTAAGGTAGAGATTAAATCACTTGTACAGGGTCATTCAACTAATCAGTGTCTGGATCTGAATGTGAACTCAGGTCTTCCTGAGACTCAGAGCTCTAACCACTGTGAACCTCGACTGCTGTCTCTCTGACTTCAAATATCCTGTTCTTGCTACATTTTCCACACACCTCTAAGTCTCATGTCTGTTTGCATACCAGTATATATGCAGAAGACTTGCTCTCCCCACACTTATTACAGGGGTTTATTTAGAAGATTCAACTCAACACCAAAGTTTCCTATTGAACAGGAGCTTGAACTTGGTTGGCCTAGTGCCAAGTCAAAGGGGAATTTGTTATTTCCCCTTCCAAGACTTCATTAAAAGAGAAACCAACAATTTTCCTCTAGAGGGCAGAATCTTTAATGACCCTGTATTAGCATGCCATTTCTAGCTGGGGAAGAATTCCCGTTCTCTCCTACCACCCTCCCCCCAGATTACCAGCCTATCTGGGCCATTCAGCTGCCTTCTGAGCTAAATAACACAGGACAGGCATTTTATTTAAAACTCAGCTGGGACATTGCACTTCGTCTGGAGGATTGTGATGGCTTAAAATGTATTCTCCCCCTTTTCACACCTCACTTTTTGGGACCAGAATTTTATTTTGAAGAGAGAAGAAATGCTCATGTTAAGCTTCTCCTCCTTACTCCATCATTATAATCCCTTCCTTCTAGATAATGCTTTTTTCTTTTCTTTGACTCACAGCAGTGTTACAGAATTTTGCATGTCAAACCACCCATGGGAGTGAGCAGGAACAAGTAGTGACCATTTAACCCCATTTTATAGTTAGAATGATGAAGTAGAAGGATGAAGTAGAAAAAGACATTGGACTTGGAGGTGAAGCAATCTGGGTTCAAAAATTGCCTCCTACATTTACTGGTGATTATGGGCACCTCACTTAACTTCTTTTCTGTCTCTCCATTCTTTCATCTTAAAATGATTATCTTACATCTTGGGGCTTTTGTGAGGATCAAAAGAAAATAGTACAAATAAAAGCATAAATGCCAGCTTTTATTGTCTTAAGAAGAGTCCTATGAATGGTAAAGGCCCATTGTTTTATGTAAGTTTTATTTATGACAATAAATAAATTGGAATCTTTCTAGGGTAGCTCTTTAGCAGTGTGGAATGCTCTCTCTTCTTCATTTCTGCGTCTTTGAAATCCTAGCTTCCTTTAAGACTCAGTTCAAGTACCAATTCCTACATGAGATTTTTTTTTCTGATTCACTTATCAACAGAAACTTGTTTGTTCTGTATTTACTTATCTGTGTTAGTGTTATTTCCCCAGAAGAATAAAAGCTCCTTGTGGGCAAGGATCCTTTCATTTTTGTCTTTGTGCTGCCAGTGCCTAATGCAGTGCCTTGCTGTAGGTGGTACATCACACTTGGTTGTTGAATTGCTTGTGGAATTTTGATATGGTAGCATCCTAAATAATACAGCTGCCCTCACCTGGAAAGCCCTTTCAGACTCGACCCTGGGCATTCCTTCACACTGTAAGAAGTGAGACCTCTGCCTTTTCCTGACTAATGAGTACATATTTATAACGTGTTTTGAGATTTCATTAGATTTCATTAGAAATAAGGAAAGTCTAAAGCTAGGTGAAAAGGCTTTAGGTTTTTAAAAATCAATGACATCGTAGTCCATTACATAAGTCAGCTGGCTGGTGTAGTAGATAGAGTCCCTTGAGTCAAAAAGATTTGTCCTCCTGGGTTCAAATCTGTCCTCAGGCACTAACTGTATAACCTTGGGCAAGTCACTTAACTATTTGCCTCAGTTTTCTCATCTGTAAAATGAGTTGGAAAAGGAAATGGCAAACTGCTCAGGTATCTCTGCCAAAAAAATCCCAATTGGGGTCTTGAAGCATTAGACAGACTAAAACAAGTGAACAACAACAATAATAACAGTATACAGTTGTAAGAGAAGGGATAAAGACAAGGAAAAAGAAAAAAAGTCTCATTTTTTTCTGACAATATTTCCATTTCTCAGTAATCCTAAATTTAAGAGGTAGGATTTCAATCCAGGCCTCTCTTGGCTCCTGGTCCAGTGCTTTTTCTGTTTCATCATACTGCCTCACCTAAATACAAGTGTTTGCTGAGCCTGTTTTAAGTGAGCCTGTAAACAATTCAATATACCTTTTTTGTCCACAATGGCATTAGGAATATGTTTTAAAGAAGTTTGGCTGTGACATAGCAATTCTAGCGCTCCATCAAGTTTGCTAAAGTGGTTTTCTTATCAATCAAATCGTTACCGATATCTACTATGTCCCAGTCACTATTTGAGGCTGTAGACATTCAGAGAAAAAATACAGCCATCAAGTAAAGGAGATTATTTCCTAATCAATCGATAACTAGACATTAAGCCTCTACTATGTTTCAGACACTCTGCTGAGCAGTGGTAGTAGGAAAAAAACCTGCCCCTACTCTCAAGGAGCTTACAGTTTAATTCCATCAGGAAAATAATATGCATATATACATATAAATGTATATGTATATAAATACAAAACAAAAATAGAGTATAATTTTATGGTGGGGAAGTAGAAAGGTACTAACAATTGGAGGTAAAAGGAAATGCTTTGAGTACAAGGTACTCAAGGTACAAGTTAGAGATTATAAGAGGCACAGAGGAGGGATGGGGGACCAAAGATGGGCAATAGCCTGAGAAACAGTAAGTAGAAGAGTTTGATTAGATCATAGAATAAGTAAAAGAAAGTAATGTGAAGTAAGCCTGGAAAGGTTAGGTAGGCACCAGATGGTAAAAGACAAAATGCCAAATTGAGAAGGAATTTGTATTTGATCCTGGAGGCAATTGGAGCTTTCTGAGCAGAGTGTGATATTGTCATACCTGTCAGAGGTAGAAAGAAGATCATTTTGGCAGCTGAATGGAGGATTTTTTGGAGAGGAGAAAAGTAGGATAAAGGAAATCAATTTGAAAGCTACTGGAATAGTCTAGACAGTGGACTAGATAAGAAACAGGAGGTCATGAGGACCTGGATTAGGCAATGATTTTGTAAGTGTAGAGAGAAGGGAACAGATGTAATGGGAGTCAGGGAAGAAGGGAGAAGAGACTGAGTATATATTATTACATGGTGCCTGTTCTGTGCCTGCACTGTGCTAAGGACTTGAAAAACATTATATCTTTTGATCCTCACCACAGTCCTAGGAGGCAAGTGCTATTATTATCCTTATTTACAATGGAGGGAAACCAAGAAATAAAGAGGTGCTAGTAAAAGTGTCTGGGGATGAATTGGAAGTTGGGACTTCTTGACTCCAGGTCCAGTGCTTCATCTACTACTCCACCTTGTTAACTCAGGAGTTGTTGTGAAGGTAGAATTATCAAAACTTGGCAGCTTATTGCAGACTGGGTGAGGGTGAAAGACAGGTAATAAAAGACTAAGGTTGTAGACTCAGATGGCTCAAAAAATGGTGGTAGAAAGAAGTTCAGAAGAGGGTAGGTTTTAGGAAATAGATGAATTTTGGTTGGACATGTGGAGTTTGAGATGTCCTTCCTGAAAAAAGAAAGTCATTCTAATTGTTTTTTTTAGGTTTTTTTTTTTTTTTTTGCAAGACAGTGGGGTTGAGTGGCTTGCCCAAAGCCAGACAGCTAGGTAATTATTAAGTATCTAAGGCCGGATTTGAACTCAGGTATTCCTGACTCCAGGACCGGTGCTCTATCTACTATGCCACCCCTAGCCACCCCTATTCTAATTCTTTAGAGAATAAACACATGAAATTCATTGCTGTAAGTGGAGAATTAGGCCACAAGATGAGAATATAAATAAAACTTTGTTTCCTCTCAAATCCTACTAAATTCTAAGCTTCTTGGGAGTGGATAAAAAGTGGCCACTCAAATATTGTTGAAATGAATTGAAGTGGGATGAAGGTCAGTTAATCAATGATAAATCCATCCATAAATGAGATGTTAGAACATCTTAGGGATTGTTTCCTATGCCTCAGTCAGTTACAAAATACTGTGTTGGTGACCATCAACCTGACTGATGCAAGAGGAAATTGCCAAGGTTCCTAGGCTAGGGAGTTTCAGGAAGAGCTGGATGATGAGACAGCTCACTTCTTTCTGACCTACAGGTTAATATGAGAACCCTTGAGTTGACAGTTTTGTTTAGCTACTGTCTGGGCTAGCACATGCAGGACTCCATTTATTTGTAGTTCTCTCAGCCCACACGTAGCGAGCCCCTGCTAACCCGATAAATCAGATCTCCGAGCTATGGCAGACATTCTTGTGTAATAATAACATTTGGCTGATGATTTTCTTCCTTTCTGGTTTGTGCTTGAGTTTTATTAGACTGCTTAAAATTCTTTTTTTCCAATATAATCATGCTCTCAGACAACCAAGAAAGCTGCTAGAAGAATAAAAACTGTATTTTTTTCCTTTCCACATCTTTTGAATCACCAATAAAAAGAAATTATCTGCTCCTGAATATTTGAGAGTCAAAGAAATATAAATGAAGTGTATTAGATTGGACAGAGGTGAAACACAGTATATGTATTTCTGAGGATTGATTCTGGTTCCGTGAACTAAAATATAGTTGTTGGATTCTAGAGAAGCTTTCCCACGATAGACTATAAACTACTTAATAAGCACAGGAAATATTTCATTATTGTCTCTGCATAGTAACTGTTCATAGTAGGGTCTTAATGTTTATTGACTGCTCAAGATTTCATTGTTAGGCCAGGATTCTGCACCCACTGTGCAGAGCTCTATTTGTGATAGGCACAGGGAGGATACACCATTTCAGTTTTACGCTGATTTGCAAATCGGTCTTATCTCCTTGGCTGCTGAATTTGAGGCAACTCCTATAGAGTCAAACCAATTAAAACTGGTTAAAATAGTTGCAATATCTGCAATAAAGAAGGAATTAATTATTACTAATATCTAGCATTTGCAGAGGACTTAATAATGTTTGCAAAATATTTTATACATATTATCTCATTTGATCCTTATGACAACTCTGGAAGATAGATGCTATCATTATCTCCATATTACAGATGAAGAAACTAAAATGGAGTGAAGTTAAGTGACTTGACCAGAATCCAACAGCAAGGAGGCATCTAAATTGAGCTTCAAGCACAGATCTTTCTCATTCCACACCCAATATTATTAAACAATAAAAATTTTATATGTGTGTGTGTGTATAAGTGCTTTAAGCTTATAAAACACTATATTATGTCATTTTGATCATCACAACAAACCTTGAATTATTATTATTACTATTAAACTTAGTTTTGCCATAATTGCCATTTTTGATGAAGAAATAAGACTTAGAGAGTTCTCTTATAGAAAGGTGAAACAACTTGCTGAGCAGCTACATGGCCTACTGGATAGAATGCTAGGCCTGGAGTCAGGAAGACTCATCTACCTAAGTTCAAATCTGGCATCCAACACTTACTAGCTGTGTGACCCTGGACAGCTCACTTAATCCTGTTTGACTCAGTTCCTCATTTGAAAATAAGCTGGAGGGGGTGGCTAAGTGGTGCAGTGGATAGAGCACCGGCCCTGGAGTCTGGAGTCCCTGAGTTCAAATCCGGCCTCAGATACTTATTAATATTTACCTAGCTGTGTAGCCTTGGGCAAGCCACTTAACCCCCTTGCCTTGCAAAAGCCTAAAAAAAAAAAAAGAAACTGGAGAAGAAAATGGTAAACCACTCCAGTGTCTTTGCCAAGAAAACCCCAAGTGAAGTCATGAAGAAACAGATATAAAGGAAACAACTGAACTCATTTGCTCAGGTCATTCAGCTAGGTAGTGACTGAGTTGAGATTTGGATTCACATCGTCTTGAATCAAAAGTCCAGTAATTTATCCACTATGCCTAGTAATAACAAAAAGTTAAATGATGTTTTTAAATTTTTTGCATTTTACTTATATAACCTCATTTAAGTCTTTATATAACAGCAACATGGAGAGTTAGGTTCAACAAGTATCATCCACCCTCATTTTATAGGTGAAAATTGTGTCTCAGTTATATAAACTATCTTGTCCATGGTCACACAGAGCTATTAGAAGTGATATTTGGACTCAAATCTTCCTGGCTTAACTTCAAATCTAATTACTCCATGTTACCTTCCATCTGGTTTCTGCATGGTGTTAGTAACTCACCTGGTTAAATTTAAATGTTAATAGAGCTGGAACTTCACATGCTTCATTTAGCTTTGTAATAAATTTTAAAATTCTAAGCCTTGTTCCAAGTCAATTGCATATTGTTGGTCTTGAGGAGAATTTGGTGAGAAAATATAGGCACGATTTGAAGTAATGCATCTTTGCTACTTGAAAAATAGTCAACTAGGGGCAGCTAGGTGGCGCAGTGGATAAAGCACAGGCCTTGGAGTCAGGAGTACCTGGGTTCAAATCCGGTCTCAGACACTTAATAATTACCTAGCTGTGTGGCCTTGGGCAAGCCACTTAACCCCTTTTGCCTTGCAAAAAACCTAAAAAAAAAAAAAAAAAGAAAAAAATGAAAAATAGTCAACTAACAGGTTGTGAAGGTAGTGAAATGAAACATAATGTGCACACAGGGGTTTACATGCCAGCTAATGGAGATAATATGTACATATATACATCTATTAACAAACTAGTTATAAAGCAGATACTGGATAATTTTAAGAGAAAGATCCTAGCATAGCATCTGAAGAGGTCAGAAAGGACTTTATATAGGAGAGGGTTCTTGAGCTAACTAAGCCTTGAAAGAAACTAGAGCTTCTAGGAGGAGAGGTGAGGGAATACATTCCAGGCAAATTGCGGTATACAAAAAGCAGAGATGGAAGATAGATTGCCAATTTTGGCTGGACTGGAATATGTGAAGAGTAGTAGTGTGTATTCAAGTTGTATAGGTTATGTTTGGGTTAGATTGTAGGGAGTTTTAAATGGCAAACAGAAATTCATACTTGTTCTTAGAAGCACGAGGGTAGTGACATGACCCAACCAGTCAGTGCTTTAGAAAATCAGCTTGGTAGCTTTGTGGAAAATGAATGGGAAAAGGGAGGGATTAGAGTCAAGGATACTAATTAGCAGGCTATTGCAGTAGTCAGGCAAAAGGTGATGAGGGCCTGAACTAGTAGTGCCCTTAGGAGTTGAGAGAAAGAGTCAGTCAATCAATCAGCCAACCAAGCAATAAACATTTATTAAGTGCCTACTTGGAGCACAAGAAGACAAATACCAGGATGGTGAAAAAGAAACAATCCACACTATATTCAAAACTCCCAGAATGTCAGAGTTGAGGGAGATCTTCCAAGTCATAGAGACTTTTTTTCATTTTCTAGAGGAGAAGGTTGAAATATAAGTTCATCACAGAGTCAGGACTAGAATCTAGATCTCTCTTGTTGTCTCGTTGTGTCTTTTCCATGATGACACAACTGCCTGCCATTTCTTCTATTACTAATGGGTTATCTTTAGACATTAAAAGCCACACATTACTAAAACTTCTTCTTCTAGGAGCTCTGACCAAAGAACTGGAAATTAAGGGGATGCCAATCAATTGGGGATTGGCTAAACAAGTGTAGAATATGATTTAATGAGATACTACTGAGCTTTAAGAAAGGATAAGGGGGCTGATTTTAGAAAAAACATGAAGAGACATGAGATAATGAAGAGCAAGGTTAAGTCGAACCAAGAGAATATTGTATATAGTAATACCAATTTTGTTTGAAAAGTAACTGTGAATGACTAATTTATTCTGAGTAATATGAGAGATACATGTGACAAAGTGAAAACATTATATAGCTAACTAGCATTAACTTTTTGTGTAACTAGTGACCTGGGCTTGGGGGGGGGGGGGGGGGCGGAGGGAATTCCTAGTGAGGAAACTTTCTCCAAAGATGAATATTGACTATTCCTCCATAATTTTGCCTGAACAGCAGCCCCAGGTGGAAGACTAACCAGTGCTAGAGTCAAGAAGTCTTGGGTTCAAATCCAATGTCTTGTCACATCTGACCATAGGCAGGTCATTTAACTACTCAAGTGTCCTCAGACAACTCTCTTTATAATCAGATCAAGGGCATGTATATTTGGGGTTGAAGGCAACATGAATACATGATTTTAATAGGAAACAAAGGGGAAAACAGTCTTGGAAATTCTAGGTTCATATAGGCCAGATCACAGAAGCTGAAGGAATAGGACTTGCTTTAAGATGAGAGACAGATTAAATAGAAAAATAGTAAACTGGAATGGAAGTTTGTATGTTACCCAACTTTTCTAAAATGAAGGACAACAGGCAAGGAGACTGAGAGCATTTACCACTGTATCTGAAGTGTCCTAAACTGTAGTCTTACTTTCTTTTCTGGGTTTAGTGGAAAGAACATTGGACTTTGGCTCAGAATTGCTTTGAACTCCATCTATGACATTGATGCTACCTCTTTGACTCTAAGAAATTTGCTCTATCTACTTTAGTTTCAGTTTCTTAAGCTATAAAATGTCACCTCTCTTGGAGGTGATATTTATAATAGAAAGAGAGCTGACTGCATTCAGAAGACCCAAGTTCTGTGTCTACTATCTCTATGACTTTGGGCAAGTCACTTAAATTCCTGGTCAAAGTCACTTAAGTTCCTGGTCAGGACCTGCATGCCAAACACATTCAAACCCAGAAGATGCAAGGCTTTCTCTCTCCCCAGAGCAGCTGTGCTGTTGGCTTCACTGAGAGGCAGGGCCCACTTCTGTCTCCCAGACCACATCCTGACAGGCTGTGTAGCCTACATGGCCCCTCATTGCTTTATTCTCCTAATCCTACAGCTGCTGCCCACTCCTGCCCTGGGAAGGAAGCATTTGCTATTTTTAGTTCTATTTGGGTCTCAAAGCAGCACAAATCTGGATAGTTACTGCTTCATTTGCTTGTGACCTTGATAGGCATTAGTGACACTCACCTACTGCTTGTGGATTTTCCAGAAGCTATCAAAAAAAAAGCAGAGAAAGTGATAATTCATATTATACATATACATATATATAAAAACATTATACCCATGAATGTATATAAAAGAATATATGATAATATATAAAGATATATGTGAATACATACATAGACACATGCATTTACACACATACCTGTGAATACCCATAAATATATACATACATACATACATACATATGTATATGTGTGATACAGCTATACACAGACACATATAGATTGCCCCTTTTATGTTAAAAATTACTAGATTCTAACCAGGCAATAAATATCCAAATGGAAACTGTATATGGGCTAATGTTATAGGGGGTACCTTTGATCCTTTGGGGGAAGTAGGGAGAAATTAGAAATCACCTAGTAGACTATCAGAAGTCATTTAGCATTCTTGGGGAAAACTATCCCACCCCACCCCCAAAATCAGTTTACATTTAAATATAAATGTTTCTTCATATCTGCTTAAAAATAAAAGCAACAAAAATGCATTTTTCTCTCTCATTGAACTTCTTTGTTTTCTCATCACTTTAATTTGAGAGTAACGGACACAGGTCTGTCTGTCTCTGCCTCCAGGTAAAATTTTAGGAAAGTTTGTGGAATCACATGGTAGTTAGGGTTGGAGCTCAGGCACCTCTCAATCCCTTAAGCAATCAGAGGTGTGGAGTTTATGTGTGGATAACTAAACAAATTGTCAAGCTTCAGCCAGTGACCAATCACCTACAATTCACAGAGCAACATGGTGCCAAGAGCAGAGGATTTCTCTCAAGCAATGCTAGAAGGAATCTGATTGGTCTGAGAGGCATTAAAACTGTTCCACTTAAAGATCCAGCTTTAGATCCAATTTGTTTGCAGTTTCTTATAATATTCCTTTCCAGCATCTGAAGCTGACTTCTTGGGAACTTTTCTCTCTTCTAAAGCCACCAACCTGATAGGATGGATAACTGAAGAGGGCACTTGAGAAAACATCAGCTCCAGTAAAGAAATTCTGAAGCGAGTCTGGGATGCACAAGATACAAGCCAGAAAGGTTAAGAAAATAGTCAACTCAAATTAATTTTTTGAAAAAAAAAGTAGTTAGTATAGGTGATAGGTGCAGACAGGGTGTTATTTAGATGAGACAAGGTTATTGTCCTCAAAGAGTATACTGTCCAGTAGGGAGCAAAGACTCATGAACAAGTTATTATGTTCTCTTAACAATTAAGGGAAGAGAGGTATCAAGTAAAAAATTTGTTTGAGTTCTATAAAGGAGGATATTACCACAGGATGATACCAAGAAAAGGATGGTTGAAGAGATAGCATTTGAATTTTACTTTTAAGGATGTTCTGAAATTCAGCAAAGATGGGATGGGGAGTTCATTCCAGGGATAGGGAACAGTCTGACCAGAGACATGGAAGTGGGCAAGTATGTTGTCTGTTTAGGAGATAGCAGTTCACTTTGGCATAATATGGAAAAATTGAAAGAGTAGGAGAAAGATATAATGGTATCAGATTATTTAAGCCCTTGAATGTCAGGCAAAGTTTGACCTTTACTCAGAATCACAGAATTTCTGTATTGCGTTTGCAGGGATCTCAGAGGCCAACTCATCTAATCTTTGTCTGAAAAGGAATCCTCTTCATAATAAACCTTACAAGCACCTATCTCCCACAATATCTGACACATTGTAGTCAGTAAATAGTACCTAGTAAATGTTTCCTTCTTTCCTTCCTTCCCTTCTTCCCTTCTAAGGGCAGTTAGGTGGTACAGTGGATAGAGTCAGCAGGACAGGAGTTCCAATGTGGCCTTAGACATTTGACTCTTACTAGCTGTGTGACCTTGGGCAAGTCACTTAACCCTGATCACCTCACATCTAGGATTAGCTCCAGTTTTTTGATGTATATCTGGCCAGTGGACTGAAATTGTTCTGAAGGAGAAAGTGAGGCTGGTGACTTAACACAGCAGCCCATCACTCAAATCCAATTCATATGCTTGTCATAGCATCACCTCCCTGATGTCATGGTCTTCTTCAAAAATGAATGACAAGGGGCAGCTAGGTGGTGTAGTGGATAAAGCACCGGCCCTGGAGTCAGGAGTACCTGGGTTCAAATCTGGTCTCAGACACTTAATAATTACCTAGTTGTGTGGCCTTGGGCAAGCCACTTAACCCTGTTTGCCTTGCAAAAACCTAAAAAAAAAATGAATGATGACAAACATTATTATTATTATTATTATTATTATTATTATTATTATTCTCTCCTTTCTTTCCCTCTTACCCTCCTTTCTTTCCCTCTTATCCTTCTTTCCCTCTTATCCTTCTTTCTTTCTTTCTTTCTTTCTTTCTCTTCTATTATTCCCTTCCCTCTTCTCACCACATTCCTACTATCTCTCCCTCCTTCGCCCACTCCTCCTTCCATACTTTACTTCTCTGACTCCTTTCCTCTCTCCTTCTCTCCCTCCCCTCCTTTTCTCTTTCCACTTCCTTTTCCTCCCTCCCTTCCATATGTCTTTCCCTTCCTCCCTTTCCTCTCTCTCCTTCCCTTCCCCTTCCTTCTTCCCTCTCTCCCTTGAGACATTCAAAACTGAATCTATCATCAGACCTTCATTATTTATGACTCCAGAAGTATGATAAGTACTTAGACATTGAGTTCCCTCCCCTTCAAAAAATGCAAGCTATAATACTTTATTTCTCATTATTTTGGAGCTTATTATTAGAGACAGCTAGGTGATATAGTGGATAGATTGAAGTTGATAAGAACTGGGATCAAATCCATCCACAGACAAATACATACACTTAGTGTATGATCTAAGCTAGTTATTTAACCTCTATTTGTCTCAGTTTCCACATTTCTAAAATAATAGCACCTACTTCCCAGGATTGTCATGAGGATCAAATAAGATAATATTTGTAAAGTACTTTCAAACCTTAAAACACTATATAAATAAATGCTACTTAGCATTTATACAGTACATTTATTTAGTTATATAGTAGTAATAGTAAGCATATAATGTTTGTTGACTAGTTAATAATCAATTAAGTGTAAAGTACTGTACTTGATTACATGGTTATAAAACCAAAACAAAATTCCTGCCCTAAAGGTATTTATATTCTAGTTTATATTTAAAGGCATATTTATTCTTTCTCCCCTTAAACTTTTAAGTTATCTACAATCTCTTAATTGACCTACATGGTGGCATTTCCTTGAATTTCTGCCTTCTTAACTGAAGTACTTCATTTGACACTACTGATCAATTTCTCCTAGATATTTTTTCCTCTGTTTTTTTTTTTTGATACTACTTTCCTGGTTCTCCTGCTACTTGTCTCATCTTTGCTTCTCAATGTCTTTTCCTAGTTCATCATCTTTACCATGTTCCCTAACTGCAGATGTTCCCCAAAGTTCTTTTTTTATTTTATTTTTTCCTCTATAATATATCAAGAAAATTTTTAGCATTCAATTTTACAAGATTTCGAAATCCAATTTTTTTCTCCCTCCTTATGAAAATGTAAGCAGTTTGATATAGTTTATATATGTACTATCATGTAGAACATAGTTCCATATTAGTCTCAGTTGGAGAAGAAACAAATCAAAAGAAAAAAACCATGAATAAGAATAAAATAATTGAAAAAAGTATGCTTTGATCTGCATTCAGAGTCTATCAATTAGTTATCTGGATATGCATAGCAGTTTCTTCTATTAGTCCTTTGTACTTTTCTTGAATCATTGTGTTACTGAGAAGAGCTGAGTCATTAATAGTTGTTCATCACACAGTATTGCTGCTACTATGTACAGTGTTTTCTTGGTTCTACTTATTTTACTTTGCATTAGTTCATATATATCTTTCCAGATTTTTCTGAAATTTATCTGTTCATTCCTTATTGCAAAATAAAATTCTATTACACTTTTGTTCAGTCACTCCACAATTGATGGGTATCCCCTCAATTTTCAATTTTTGCCACCATGAAAAGTGTTGCTATAAATATATTTGCACATGCAGGTCCTTTTATTTACTTATTTTCCCCTAAAACATTATTTTATTTTTTCAGCTACATGTAAAGATAGTCATCATTCATCTTTTGTGAACTTCTGAGTTTCTCATTTTTCTACCACTGTCCCTTTCCTCCTCATGACAGCAAGAAATTGAACAATCATGTTTAGCATATTTCTATATTAGTTATATGGTGAAAGAAGAATCAAAACTAAAGGGGAGGGGTGGCTAGGTGGCATAGTGGATAAAGCACCAGCCCTGGAGTCAGGAGTACCTGGGTTCAAATCCTGTCTCAGACACTTAGTAATTACCTAGCTGTGTGGCCTTGGGCAAGCCACTTAACCCCGTTTGCCTTGCAAAAAAAAAACCTAAAAAAAAAAACTAAAGGGGAAAAGAAAAAAAGTTTTTAAACAAGTTTTAAAAAGTGAAAATAGCATTTTTTGGTCTGCATTCAGATTCCATAGTTCTTCTCTGAATGTGGATGGCATTTTCCATCACAAGTCTTTTAGAATCGCCCTTGCCCATTGAACTGCTGAAAGAAGTTCAGTCAATCATAGTTGACCATCTCACACAATATTACTTTTAATGTATACAGTGTTCTCCTGGTCCTGCTCACTTAACTCAGTCTTTCTAGGCTTATCTGAAGTCCATCCATTCATGATTTCTTATAGCATGATAATACTCTATCATATCCATATACTATAATTTGTTTTTCTATTTCCCAGTTGATAGGCATCCCCTCAATTTCCAATTCTTTGCCACTACAAAAAGAGCTGCTATATAATTCTACATATGTAGGTCTTTTCCACTTTTCATGATACCTTTGGGATACAGACTTATTAGTGGTATTGCTGAATCAAAGGGCATGTACAGTTTGATTGCCTCAGAGCTCCACCAATTTTCCACAGTAAGTGTCCCAAACCCTCTCCAAATTTATCATTTTTCTTTTTTGTCATATATGAGGTGGTATCTCATACTTATTTTAATTTGCATTTCTCTAATCAAAAGTAATTTAGAGCCCATCTTATATGCCTATATATTGCTTTGATTCATATCCTTTGACCATTTATCAGTCGGGAAATGACTTGTATTTTTATAAATTTGACTCACTTTTCTATATATTTGAGAAATAAGTCCTTTAACAGAGACACTTGATGTAAATATTGCTTCCCAGCTTTCTACTTTCCTTCATAGTTGCTTTGCTTTTGTTTATTCAAAAGCTTTTTAATTTAATATAACCAAAATAACCGATTTGGCATTTCATTAGACTCTCGATCTCTCATTTGGTCATGAGTTCTTCCTCTTCCCATCAATCTGACAGGTACTATTCCTTGTTCTTTATTCTGTCCTATTCTCTTTTCCCTCTGTACAGTTTCTCAAGGTAACATCACCTTGAGAAATTGTACAGAGGAAGAAAGAGAATAGGTTAAACCATCATCTCTATTTAAATGATTCCTAACCCTGTGTCTCCCCTGAGCCTCAGTTCCACATTGCCAGTTCCTTAAAGGACATTCTTAATTGAATGTCCTAGAGTGATTTCTAATTCAACATGTCCAAAAATAAACTCATTATCTTTTCACCCAGACTTTTCCTATTTCTGTTGAAAGCACTCCCAGCCTTCTCAGGTTCATAGCCTTAGTATTATGCTAGATTCCTCTTCAAAGCTCATATGTAGTCAGTGGCTAGACTTTGCCATCCCTACTTCTCTACATCTCTCACACCTGACTCTTTCTCACCACTCATACAGCTGTCAATTTAGTTTAATCCCTCATTACCTCTGACCTAGATTATTACAGCAGCCTCTTCATTGGTCTCCTGGCTCTAAGTCTCTTATTGCTCCAGTCCAAAAAGATCTGACCATCTCAATCTCTTGCTCAGCCTCAGAGATTCCCTATTCTCTCTAGCATAAAATACAAATTCCTGAATTTACATTTTAAAGCCCTTCACAACTTGGCCCAAACCTATCTTTCCAACTTCAATGGAAATTACTCCCTCCCTTGCATTTTGCATTCCAGGCACAAAGATCTTCTTTCTCTTCTTCACTCTGATTTCCTTGTTTTAGCACTGGCCATCATCCCATGCATGGAATGTACTTGCTCCTGGCCTCTGCCTCAGAGAGTTTCTATCTTTCTTTAACATGTAACTCAAGCAATATCTTCTACATGTAACTTTTCTGGTTCTCTCCCCCTGTAGGTGAGTGTTCTAAACAATGTCATAATTATTTTGTATATATTTATAGTTAATATTATATAAAATAACACAAATAATACATATAAATATGTGTAATATATATATATATATATATATATATATGTATGTATGTATGTGTATATCTCCCTCATTAGACTGAAAACTCCTTGAATTACTTCATTCATTTGTAACCCTCAGCACCATAAACAAAGCCTGGCACACAGAAAGCATCTAATAAATGCTATTTGATGGGTTAAACTGCCACTTCTTTGTTGATTAAGCTGCAACAGAAGTTCAAATTTTGTGTGAAAAATAAGCACAAGCCCATGGACCCTTGTCAGTCTAGTGGAGCCGAGAGGAGCACAGGCAGGACAGAGGTGTATCACGATAGAACTTAGTAGACTCCTCTAGGATACTCTTGTGTGCTAGGATTTAGTGAAATAGAGAAGAAGGAGTGGGGGAAATAGAAGCTGATTCTGTTTTGGTTGTCACCAAAGTTATAGTTAACCAGAGTATTTAAGGGAAGCAGACTAGTGTAGATACAACTATAGATATTTCTTTGTTTAAACTAGCCTAAATGTGATTAGCTTAGAAGTTAAGTGAAGCTGGGGGAATAGTTCAGAGGTGTGCCCAAAGTATAGCTTAAGTTTTCCCTTTTTATGGTATCTTTAGGTGTCCTTGGGTTTAGAGTTATAATTTTCTGCTGTTCCAGAGCTCAGATGCTACTGAATGGGGGTTGGGGTTGGGAGGTAAAGCATGAAAAAGCTGCTGTTTCTAAATCATTCTAGAACTATCCAGCTAATTCTCATAGTAGAACTCACTTCCCTTATCCCATTTCTGGAGAGGACTGATCAGCAGTAAACTCTTGTAAGTGGGATGAAGGTCAAAAAAAAATCAAATAATGGGATTACTGAGAAGCTGAATTTTTTTTTTCCATTTTTATTTCCATTTCTTTTTTAGTGGGTTTGCTATAGATCAGATGCTGCATTTTCTCAATGTTCTGCATTGTGAGGTTCACATCCCCCTTCTTTTATTTGTTTGGCTGACCTTGTGCTTATAAAGGAGTTTGAAGCAAAAAAGAAATTAGGATCACTTAGACTGTGATCAAAATCATGGAATGTGAAGATAGAGTAAGCATTTGATCCCTGAACACTAATCAAGGGGTACATCTCCTAAAGTTTAAAGAATGTCAGTTTGAACCCCTAATATCAATAGGTTTACTCCCTTGGGGGATATGTAATATAAGAGCCTATGCTGACAGTATTTCTTTTATGTAAATTTGCAATATGCAAATCCAGCTTTATGAATTATGAAAGAAATTGGCATTCAAAAAAAACTCCCAATATTCACTATACAGCACTGTGCTACCTCTTTCTCTGTTCTTGCCGCTTGACTCAGCATTCCACCACCAAAAATCTTTTTAAAAAGCACCCAGTGATGGATGGATTCACCTCTTACACCAAGAAAAGACCCTTTGCACAGTTTTGTCCATCAGCCTGCATATCTGTCCTCAACCCTACATGTCTATGAACCATGTGCTGACTTACTCTCTTCCTGGGCCTGTGGCACCTTTCCTGATTCTTCCCTTTCCTCCCTTCCCCACATGTGTGAGCAAATTTGCATTATGAAAAAAATCACTTTACATAGAGATACCAAGGTCTCCTTATGAAAAGGGAAGAACTGTCTGTATCTGAAAGTAATATGCTTAAAAGATATATAAATGGGTTTATTCAGGGTGTCCCAAAAGTCTTAAGTTTTTTAGTTAAACTACACTAAGACTTTTGGGAAACTATGAAATCTATGAGCAATAAATTCAAAGGATGCAATTATAGGCATATTAATGATATTTTTATTATACTCCTAATCTCTTAGGTCTGTATCATGGAGAGTGTGCCCTATATTATCCCCCAGAGTCCCTTGCTGCCTGTCAAATGGGAGAGTATTGAACTAAAGGACTATTGATTGCTCTCTCTGGTATGTCTTATGTTGTCATACTTTGAAACGGCTGATTATGGAACTCCCCAGAGAAAAAACTGTGGAAATCCATTAAGCATATGAATAAATATAAGGGGCCCATGGAGAACTGGGAGAGCTCAGAGTGGCAAGAGCACCTGGATCTCACCTCCTTTCTGATATATAGGCAAAATGACACATTAGGGGGTTTTCTATTTTTTGTTTCCTTCCTTAAAAAAAACAGAATTTTAAGAAAATGTGACATGGTGACATGTTCTTCATGTCTACCATCCTTGTTCACCACAGGGCTGACACCTGGTAACTGTGTTCCTCATTATTAAACTGCGTTGGATGATTTCAAGGTTGGCCTGATCTGATTCAGCTATGTTAATCAAATCAGTCTTTTTCATGTCTCTGTTGATTAGCACAATGTCTGCTGGTGTCTCTTTTCCCCTCTATGTCTGGCATGCAGGTGATATTCGTTAACACCTCTTGCCTATCTTAGCTAATGTCCTTTTCTCCTCCTTTATCTCTTCTCAGATTCTCTAGTTCAGACTTGGGTTTCTATATAGAGAGACCTGAGATTTCAGCATTTTGGATGTTATTGGCAACTTGCCTTTGGCTGAGAAGGTAGCTGACCTTTATAACCAGTCCCATCGGTATTTTAACTATATCATCAGATGAGTACAACACTCCATTTGTGGTATAGTGGAAAGATTGCTGAAGATGAAATCAGAGAACCTAGATTGAAATTTGATTCTGTCATTTATTTTGTATATGATAAAGAAAATATACTTGATCTCTCAGGGCTTCCATCTGGTTACTTATACAATTTGTGAGTGAATTAGATGACCTCCCAAGATTCCTTCCAATCTGTGATCCTGTGATCTATTACTCCTCTTCTCTCTCATTGCATTGCTAAGAGCAGAGTTGAAAATGGCAACCAATGTTTTGCTTCCTTGTAATTTTGAACAATAATGGTGTTGATAGACAATGGGTTTAGTATTGGGAAAGGCATTAGAAGTACAAGTCCAGAGATGTAAGTGATTTACTCAATGCCATACTTGTTGAAAGTCTGGGATTTTAGTGTACATTCTTTGATTCCAAGAACAGTGATCTTTCTAGTTTAACAATTACCTCTACCTTAATTGAGACAAATAATAAAGTGCTTATGTGTATGTATACAGGTGCACAAACATACATATATATATATGTACATATATATATATATGTATGCAAACATGTAATTCAATAACAGTGAATAATCCATTTGACTTTGGAGTACATTCTGTAACTATATTTAAAGCAGCTGTATTCCATAATCCCCCAATTACGTTTAGTCTAGACAGATATCAGAAATATCTTTTTATTTCTGAAACCTATACTGACAAGACATTGAAAGTAGTTCTTCAGAAAAATACCAGATGATGGAATTAAAATTGACCTATACATAGGTAATTTGAGGGTGATTAATATTTAGAAGAATACAAAATAATGCCCAAACTCAGGCTGCCCCCAAGTTAAGATGCAGAATTGATGTGTTTATTTAATGCTGGGATCTGAAGTCATTAAATTGCTGGCATAGTATATCTAGTCATCTTCAACACCATCGTGATTAAAATATTATCTCTGAGCATAGCCTTCCAAATGCAGCAAATCTGTGACCTGAACTTGGAAATTAAAAAAAAATACTGTCCCTGCCTATTAGGAACTTAAAATCTAAGACAATATTGATGTGGAAGAACTAGGTGTTAAAGCAGGATAGCCTATATTTAAACATGTAGAAGAATTTCATGAGTGGAGGAATCAAACACTTTAATTTGTATGAAGGGAATGACCTATTGATTGACTGACTGAATGAATGAAAAGCATTTATCTTGGCCCTATTTTGTGCCAAGCGCCATGTAACCTGTAAGAATACCAAAACAAAAGAAAGATTATGTTCTGCCTTCAGCTTCTTTTCATTCCACCCTATTTACATTCCCTAATGGGGGAAACAACATATAGGACAGAAATAGTTAGGGAAGAGAGTTCTATTCTCAGAAGTCACAAATATAGTTGGTGGCGCAATGGAACAATCCATTAAAAAAATACCCTCTTCAGTGGCGATGGTTACAATGACTTGATTCTAATTCTCAGAGAAAGTAATGGAAAAGGGGGATGAATGTAAGGATACACATCATGGGGAATGCAGATATAAATGGCTCTTCCTCCATAGCATTTCCATCACTGGACATTTTCAATAGGTAATATGTGTATAAAATATCTTGGATTTTTTTCCTTTCCTTCATTCAGTTGTACTTATTATACAAAGTACCATGCTAAGAAATACTGCTAGTCATTCATTTACCTCAAGTTAGAAAATCCAAAGAGATTTCCTCAAGTCAGTTATTGTAAGTGAAATTTTTAAAAATGGATAATAGAGAAAAAATTTGTGTGATAGCTATGTTGAGAGTAAATGAGTTTGGTAGGTGAAGAACAGGGGGATAGCTATTTCAATAGTTAATCCACCCATGGAAAGCCATTCTCTCTTTCTCTTTCCTCTATATGGTCCAATCAGTGTTCTGGAGGACTCATAATTTTCAGAAATGTAATTTTGGTTTTCAAAAAATGGTAACAGCTTTTTTCAAATCTGACATCTTGCCTAATCTGATTGTCCTAGAGGCAATGAAGTTAAGTGGAAAGATCATGGGACTAGGAATGAGTCTTGAGACTCGTGCTCTAGCATAGGTTCTGCCACTAGCTAGAGTTTTACTTTAAACAGTGTAACTCTTTGGGCCTTAGTTTACTGATCAGTAAAATGTAAGGAAATCAAATGAGGTGATATCTAAAGTTCTTATAGTTTTATATTTATATTATTACCTTTTTGAAAATCACTCAATCCCTTCAATTCTAAGTCCTGTCCCTTGTTTATTGGCTACTTTCCTTCATGGTAACATATAATAATGAATAATTATTAATTATTACTATCATTGTGTATATAAAATATAAAATATAATTCTAATAATATCAATTAGCATTTATATAGAATTTAAAGACTTGCAAAACACTCTACTAATATTTTCTCATTTTATTCTCAAAAAATCTTGGGATGCGAGTGTTATTATTATTCCTGTTTTAAAGAGCAGGAAACTGAGATCATGTGACTTGCCCAGCACCCTACTACTAGTAAAGTTTCAGGTCTTACTTACTCCAGGTCCAGTGCTCTAGCACACTATCACCAGAAGAATCATGATTTGAAGTCAGAGAATCTGGGTTCAAATTTCAGTTCTGTTTATTTCCTTTTTTGACTTTGGGAAAGTAACTTAACCTGTCTAGGTTTCAGTAACTCCATCTATAAAATGAGATCTTTGGATTGGATGACTTGTAAAGTTCTTTTTGATTCAACCCAAGTCCTCCTGCTGCCCAAGGGGACACTATGTTGCTCTTTCCTAGTGAACTTGGCCAACGGATGGTTTACTATACTCATCACTTTGTACGTAGTCCATGCTTTTGTGATTGTGCCTTCTCCCTGAAGGAAGCAGGGATTGATAGATACCAAGCTATTTATAAATTAATCTCTTGCCTTAAAAAGGCATCAAAAACCCCCAGATTTGAAACAGCATAAAAATTCCAGGAAAATGTTGACATTATGAAGATGACTATAGTCTTCACTTTATAAAGATTCCTTTATATAACCAACTTCCTAAATCCATTTAGGAAATGGATTAGTTTATAGTTCCTATACTCCTTTCTATAGACCTTGGGAATGGGACAAGTGTGCACAGAGAACTTTAAAAGCAAAGGGCAAGTCTAATACCAATGATTTATTAATTAAATTCATAAATGAGTATGAAAATGGGATATGATTGATCAAAACAAAATGATTTGTGCTTGAAGTTTTGGAGAAATATTGATTCTGTAAAAGGAAGTTCTCTTGTTTTCAGTATTGTTTTTCTTTTTGTGGTCCAGAAATGTGATGTTTTCAGTGTTGAGAACTTTCAATAGAAAACTGCCTGTAGTAATGCAAATCAGCTAAGGTTGCTGCCTTATAAAGAACCAATATCAGTGAATGTGTTAAGGATAGAGGTGCAAAGCTTGAAGGCAAGAGAAGCACATTTTACTTTGGGGAGTGAATCATTTTGAGAGAGAGAATGAGAGAGAGAGAGAGAGAGAGAGAGAGAGAGAGAGAGAGAGAGAGAGAGAGAGAGAGAGAGAGAGAGAGAGAATGAGAATCATTGCTGCCTAAAGGGATGGTTTTCTTGTTGTCCTTCATTAGTTTTATTAGTGTGCACTGCCAGACAGCTTTATTGGAAAAAGAAGAGGGAACAGCTTACTGGATTTAGCTGACAGAATCTAAATAAATCAGAGCTAATTGCAAAAGATTCTAGAAACACCATGTACCAAGGGACTGGGTGGTAATGCAGATTGCCCAGTGATGTTTGGATTAGAATTGGATATTAGACATAGAAATATGTAATTTATACAAACTTGAAAGTCAAGATATGGACAAGGTATTTTTCTTTGTTGTTTTTATGAGGACTCAAAAGAATCATAGCTGACAATAATAATGATTCACATTTATATAGTGCTTTAAGGTTTATAAAGTGCTTTCTTTAGAGCAGATATATGAGATAGCAAACACAGAAATTATTCCCAATTTATAGTTGAGGAAACTGAGGCCCAGGGGTGTTAAATGATTTGCCTAAGGAAGGGAAGAGTGAGGAAGAAAAACAAGTATTTATTAAGTGTCCAATTTGGTCCGGGCAGTGTGCTAAGCATTTAACAAATATTAGCTTATTTGATCCTCACAGCAATACTGAGAGGTGTTATTGTTGTTCACTCATTGCCAGTCATGTCTCACTCTCCATGATGCTATCTGGGGTTTACTTGGGAAAGATACTGGAGTGGTTTGCCATTTCCTTCCCCAGTTTATTTTACAGATGAAGCAACTCAGACAAACAGCATTAAGTGACTTGCCCAGGATCACCCAGTTAGTAAATGTCTATTTTCCTGACCCCAGATCCAGCACTCCATTCATTGCACCACCTAACTGTTCCTGGGAGGTAGGTGCTATCGTTATTTCCATTTTATAATTGAACAAACTGAGACAAACTAAAGTTAAGTAACCTGCCCAGAGTCAAATGCTAAGATTATAAGACTAAGAAAGGTCTTCCTGAGTCTAGTGACACAAAAGTAAAATATACTAGACTGAAATTCAAGCCAGCACTCCATAACAAGCTCTCCATTGTATCACTATGCCCTTTCAAAGTCTGTTTAGGAGATCATGAACAAATTCACTAGTCTTTTGCTCAAAATTCAACAAGAGAAAAATCATCATAAGCAAAGAAGGTTGCTAATCTTTTTTATTTTTTAATTTTTTAATTTTAATTTTTTAGGTTTTTAAAAGGCAATGGGGTTAAATGGCTTGCCCAAGACCACACAGCTAGGTAATTATTAAGTATCTGAAGCCGGATTTGAACTCAGGTACTCCTGACTCCAGGGCTAGTGCTCTATCCATTGTGCCACCTAGCCACCCCAGAAGGTTGCTAATCTTGTGAAAATGATAGTATAATAAGGTGAGAATAACAAGTCATGCTTTCAAGTGTTCTACTTCTGCACTATTGAATATCCTCCATGTAGAGGGATTATCATTTCATGGTAGATCCATTCTTTTAATCATGTCAGTTATTCTGTTTCTCAAATCATTGGAAATATGAATTATTAGTAATGGGACAACTAGTTGGCATGGTGGATAGAGTACCTGGTTAGGAGCTGGGAAGACATCTTCCTGAGTTCAAATTTGACCTCAGACATTTACTAACATGTGACCCTGACTTAATCCTCTTTACCTCAGTTTCTTTTTTTTTAGGTTTTTTTGCAAGGCAAATGGGGTTAAGTGGCTTGCCCAAGGCCACACAGCTAGGTAATTATTAAGTGTCTGAGACTGGATTTGAACCCAGGTACTCCTGATTCCAAGGCCGGTGCTTTATCCACTAAGCCACCTAGCCGCTCCAACCTCAGTTTCTTATCATTAAAATGAGCTGGAGAAGGAACTGGCAAACCATTTGCCAAGAAAACCCCAAATGAGGTCATAAAGAGTTAGACAAGACTGAGAAATGAAACATCACCCTCATCAAATATTATTGGTAATATATTACAGTTGTTATACATTCTCCATGTATGCACCTTTCTAATTCTCTTTAAGATTCCTATTATTTGGCTTTTTAAATTCTATTCTGATTCATAGTTCACACTATATAGGATCAGGAGCAGAATAGTAAGGTTCTTAAGATGGTTCTTGCAGAAACATGCCCAGATACTGTGCAGATTCCTAAACACTTCCTAGCCCAGTCATATCTGGGTCCAATTCATTATTCACCTTCAGTGATATCCAAGATACCTAAACTGATGTGTCCAATCAGTGGGTATAATGTCACAATCTCGAAAAAAATGTATTCTTCATTCACACTTTTTTTTTTATGTGGATGATTTGGTTAATCTCCTTAAAGCAAGAATTCTTAATCTTTTTAATGGGTCATGGACCCCTTTGACAGTCTAATAAAACTATAGACTTTTTTCCAAAATAGTATTTTAATGCATAAAATAAAACTCTAAGATTACAAGTAAAATCAAATATATTGACAATACAGTTATCAAGTATGAAAAAAAGTTCATAGACCCTAGGGTAAGAATTTCTGACCTGGAACAGTTAGATCTCATTGAAAAAGTCTTGTAGGTCATAATTAGTGTAAATAAAGAATTCCCTGGTTTTTATTATTCATATTTACACAACATATTTCCTTTGGGCAAGGATTAATGACCACATTTTCATAATTATAACTTTAAATAGTGGTATCTGAAGACCAATTCAAAAATATTGATAATTTGCGCCTGGCTATATTTTTGACCCTGATTCATTCAGCTCAGTGGCTTCCATGAATAAGAGCCTCTTTATTGATCTATGAAACAACTTGTCACTGTCTCTTCTAAAATGTGGTCTGGACACAATATTCCAACTGCATTGTCTGGTTAAGGAACATTATACAGGGAATATCACACAGTTCTCTCTCAAAATAGCCAAGATCTCACCTCTTTCATCTGTAACATCAAACTACAGACTCACTAAGCTTGTAGTTCTCTAGAAATACTAAGTGTTTTTTTTTCCACATGAACTGCTTTCTAGATGCATTGTTCCTTTCCTTTTCCAAATTGTATAGTGCAATTTTTGAATCTAAGTAGAGGACCTTACATTGCATCACAACTAAATTCACCTTGTTAACTTGTCAGAACACTTTATTAACTTGTCAGAACACCTTGTCAGAGATCTCTTGGGATCCCAACTGCTCTCCAACTTGCTATCCAAACTTCTTCATTTTATGTCATCATCCTATTTGAGAAGCATGTCAGCAAGGCTTTCATTCAAGTAACAAAATGTTGAAAACTGGATACAGAATATAATAGAATCTACTCCCTGACACCAAGATCAGCAACATGTTCAATGAAACATCAGAAGGCTAGATAGTTGAACAGTCTGTTCAACTTCTTCCATTTAAGTTCAGCAAAAAAGGGTATAACTAACCAGAACTTACACCTTTGCAGCTACTTTTTAAAAGTTTTGAATAGTCCAGAACTGATGTTCTTGAAAAGTAACCCACTATAGTGAGAGTTCAGGAGATTATTTTAAAAGATGATTCCAATATCTTATTCTTAAAACTGAGAAGATATAAACTAGGTAGATCAATGACACTGGCAAATATTTTAATCAGCTTCTTAATTTTCCAAGTAGGGCTTTTTTTTTTAGATTCTGGTTTTTTTAAATAAGAGATGTTCATATTTCATTGCATTTCCCCCTTTGTCTAGTTCCACATAGCTCCCATGGAGAGAGTTCGATCTATGCTGTTGATTCATCCAGACAAAATGTGTCATCTAGTCTACCTTCCCCTCATCACTTTGCCTCTACTCTTGTTGATGGGGTGGATGGACTATGGTACCCATCACTCTCCCACAGCCCGACAGTGCATCTCTGCTTAATTTGATATGAGTAGTGGTGTTGTATGTCTCTTTCTTAGTTATTTCTGAATTCCAGACTATGCTGTTAGAACTGTCCATTCCACCAGATCTTTGAAAAGAGACTCATTCCTGTCTTGGGCAAGGGGAGAATGACCTGGGCAGGAGTTCACCAATTAGTAGAGATTGCCATCTGGTGGCAAGATTATGTTCTCAGCATATGCCCTTAGTTTTACCTATAATGGACATTTTTTTCAATCTTAATTCCCCATATCTGCATTTGCTAGCAGGGACAGATGAGCTTTTGCTCTGGGTCTTCCTCTGCCAAATAAACATGTTCATTCTTATGAAATGTTAAGATTATATGTGCTTAGTAATTCCTTACAACTTTCTTCTGATAGTTTCATTATATAAATGAGGATAGAGGAAGAAGAAAGAGAATTAGCAGCTAACAATTATAGTCCAGATCTCTCTAAGTCACTTACTTGTGGGACCATATACATACAGCTGTACGTAATAGATTCTGGTGTGGTGTCTTTGGTCTTCTGTACTTCAATTTTTCCTAGCCTCTGACTGACCAAGTCATAATTGCTTTCCCTCTACAGCTGGATGGCAAGATTCTTTTGATGCAGGGTTGTGGCAGCAATTCCAGGGTGTAAAATCACTTTACCTGAAACTCTCCAAACACTTCCAACCATGAGGAAAAGAAACTCATGTACTACTGGACCAAAGGTTCTTCCCCTCACATTTATCTAAAAAGGCTTTTGTTAATTTAAAATAAAAAAGATACTAGAAAGTCATTAGTTCTTATTGTATAAGAGTGGTCTTAGATTAGATCCTGGATTCATATCCTCATTTTACCACTTGCTAGATGTATGTGAGCTTGAGCAAGTCACTTATTGTCTCTATACCTCAATTTTCTCATTTGTGAAATGAGATTGCTCAATCTTTAAATATTAAGAGCTTATTATGTGTAAAGCACAGTTCTAAGTGTTAAAAATAAAAATAAAACACTGTCTGCCCTCAAGGATCTTATAATGTATAAATAAATATAATACGCTAGGCAGCCAGGTGGCACAATGGCTAGAGTGACAGATCTGGAGTCAGGAGGACTTAAGTTCAAACCAAACTTCAGATATTTATATGGCCCTGGCCAAGTCGTTTAACTCTACTTGCCTCAGCTCCTCATCTGTAAAATTAACTGGAGAAAGAAATGGTAAACCACTTCAGGATCTTTGCCAATGGATCATGGAGAGTTGGACATGACTGAAATGACTCAACAATAAGTTTACTAGGTAAATTTGAAAAGAAGTCTCTTGTTGGAGGGGATTAAGGAAAGATTCACAGAGGAGAATCCACCGTAACTCATTTTTTTAAAGGAAAGCAGGGAGTCTTTTTTCTTTTTTTTTATTAAAGATATTATTTGAGTTTTACAATTTTCTCCCAATCTTGCTTCTCTCTCCCCACCCCCACCCCACAGATAGCACTCCGTCAGTCTTTACTTTGTTTCCATGTTGTACCTTGATCCAAATTGGGTGTGATGAGAGAGAAATCATATCCTTAAAGAGAACAGAATTCTCAGAAGTACCCAGATCAGACAATAAGATATCTGTTTTTTTTTTTTCCAAATTAAAGGGAATAGTCCTTGTACTTTGTTCAAACTCCACAGCTCCTTATCTGGATACAGATGGTACTCTCCTTTGCAGACAGCCCAAAATTGTTCCCAATTGTTTCACTGATGGAATGAGCAAGTCCTTCAAGGTTGAACATCACTCCCATGTTGCTGTTAGGGTGTACAGTGTTTTTCTGGTTCTGCTCATCTCACTCAGCATCAGTTCATGCAAATCCCTCCAGGCTTCCCTGAAATCCCATCCCTCCTGGTTTCTAATAGAACAATAGTGTTCCATGACATACATATACCACAGTTTGCTAAGCCATTCCGCAATTGAAGGACATTTACTGGATTTCCAATTCTTTGCCACTACAAACAGGGCTGCTATAAATATTTTTGTACAAGTAATGTTTTTACCCTTTTACCTCATCTCTTCAGGGTATAGACCCAGTAGTGGTATTGCTGGGTCAAAGGGTATGCACATTTTTGTTGCCCTTTGGGCATAGTTCCAAATAGCTCTCCAGAAGGGTTGAATGAGTTCACAGCTCCACCAACAGTGTAATAGTGTCCCAGATTTCCCACAACCCTTCCAACAATGATCATTATCCTTCCTGGTCATATTGGCCAATCTGAGAGGTGTGAGGTGGTAGCTCAGAGAAGCTTTAATTTGCATTTCTTTAATAATTAATGATTTAGAACATTTTTTCATATGGCTATGGATTGCTTTGCTCTCCTCATCTGTAAATTGCCTTTGCATATCCTTTGACCATTTGTCAATTGGGGGAATGGCTTTTTGTTTTAAAAATATGACGCAGCTCTCTGTATATTTTAGAAATGAGTCCTTTGTCAGAATCATTAATTGTAAAGATTTGTTTCCCAATTTCCTACTTTTCTTTTGATCTTGATTACATTGGTTTTATCTGTGCAAAAGCTTTTTAATTTAATGTAATCGAAATCATCTAATTGGTTTTTGGTGATGTTCTCCAACTCTTTCTTAGTCATAAACTACTCCCCTTTCCATAGATCTAACAGATCGGTGGAAAGATCTATTGACAGATCTGTCAAACTAATCCTTGATCTTCTAATTTGCTTATAGTATTGTTTTTATGTCTAAGTCCTGTAACCATTTGGATCTTATCTTGGTAAAGGATGTGAGGTGTTGATCTAATCTAAGTTTCTTCCATACTAAGTTCCAATTATCCCAGCAATTTTTATCAGAGGGAGTTTTTATCCCAATGGCCGGACTCTTTGGGTTTATCAAACAGCAGATTACTGTAATCATCTCCTGCTTTTACACCTAGTCTATTCCACTGGTCCACCACTCTATTTCTTAGCCAATACCAAACAGTTTTGATGACTGATGCTTTATAATATAATTTTAGATCGGGTAGTGCTAAGCCACCTTCGTTTGCTCTTTTTTTCATTAAGCACCTGGCAATTCTTGACTTTTTATTTCTCCATATGAATTTACTTACAATTTTTTCTAGCTCATTAAAGTAATTTTTTTCAATTTTGATTGGTAGGGCACTAAAAAGATAGTTTACTTTTGGTAGAACTGTCATTTTTATTATATTAGCTTTCCCTATCCATGAGCAGTTGATATTTGCCCAGTTATTTAAATCTGATTTAATTTGTGTGAGAAGTGTTTTATAATTGTTTTCAAAAAGATTCTGAATCTGTCTTGGCAAATAGACTCCCAAATATTTTACACTGTCTGAGGTTACTTTGAATGGGATTTCTCTTTCTAGCTCTTCCTGCTGTTTCTTGCTAGACATATATAGAAAAGTTGAGGATTTATGGGGGTTTATTTTATAACCTGCAACTTTGCTAAAATTGGTAATTGTTTCCAGTAGTTTTTTAGATGATTGGGATTCTGTAGGTAGACCATCATGTCATCTGTGAAGAGTGAGAGTTTTGTCTCTTCCTTCCCAATTCTAATTCCTTCAATTTCTTTTTCTTCTCTAATTGCTGATGCTAACATTTCTAATACAATATTGAATAGTAGTGGTGATAATGGGCACCCTTGTTTGACCCCTGATCTTATTGGGAATGCCTCTAGCCTCTCCCCATTGAATATAATGCTTGTTGATGATTTCAGATAGATACTTGCTAATTATTTTAAGGAACAGTCCATTTATTCCTATACTTTCTAGTGTTTTTAATAGGAATGGATGCTGTATTTTGTCAAAAGCTTTTTCAGCATCTATTGATATGATCATATGATTTCTGATAGGTTTGTTATTGATATAATTGAGTATACTAACAGTTTTCCTAATATTGAACCATCCTGAAAGCAGGGATTCTTAAAGGTAAAAATGAGAATGGAATTCATTACATACATGAAGGACAGCTCTCAGAGGTGTGATGGATGGAATATCTAGTTCAGGAAATGCAGTCCAGTTTGTCTAGAACATAGAATTTGTAGACAGGCATTGTTCTCTGGAAGTCTGGAAAAGAAAGTTACAGATTAGGAACTGAGACTCTTAAAGAGTTGTACATAGTGTACTCCTAGGTTTTGGCAAAATCCTACCCTGCCCTTTATAAAATTATGTAAGAAAATCAATTTTTTTCTCCCCCCCCCAAGTGGCAGGTGAGAATATACAGGGAAGGAAATAAATATAGGATTAATTTGCCGGTCCTGCAAGATTCATCATAGCAAAGTCTATTTCCAGGAGAAATGAGAAAATGTCTTAGTTAAATATTAGGTAGTCTTCTCCCTTCTGGTCAATAGATTGGGGTTGTCTGGGGAGCATGGGGGGGGGGGTCCCTCTAGTCATGAAGAAAGTATGCTTGTTTTCAGGTTACTTCTGCCTCCTCCAAGTCTATTACTCTCACCCACAGATTTTTCAATCTTCTCCCAATATTTGATCTGATTATTCAGTGGCATTCAGTTATTACCCAGAGACCCTAAATCCATATACACTTAGCTTTAAAGCTTAAAGAGCTGATTTATTATGTACTGTGCCATATGCTTTCTCTTGCAGTTAATTATTGCTCCTGGTGCATATTTGTTTTCTCTCCAGAGAAATAAGAGAATATATATGCCACACACGTGAACACATAATACAGGATACATTTTTAAATAGAATGAAGCCTTGAACCTGCATTATGCAAAACATGAAGACTGAATGTACTGAGTTCTTATGAGTTCACATGCCTGCATGCAGAAATACTGAGGAAATTTATGGTTTAGTTAAAGTGACATTGGGACCAAGCCTTTTAGAAACAGGCCGTTCCTAGCATAATGATTATATAATTTATTCAGACTCAGACATCCAGCACACTTGAGTTTTGTGTTAAATAACTCAATTGGTGTATATGAAAACGGATTCCAGTAATTTAGATTCTTGGAACCAACCCAACTATATAATTCCAACTTCAGTCAAATGGTTTAAAATGGGTAAAAGGGGCATTTTACATAACTTTTGGTTTATAGCTCTCAGGTACTTGTATGGAAATTAGCCACTTTGAACCCTCCATGGTCAGTCAAAAAGCAAGTATTTAGTAAGTACTTACTGTATGCCAGACTCTGGGCTAAGTATGCATTGGTGATATAGAAAGTGGTAAAAACATGATTCTTATGCTCTATCAGCTCATATTCTCATAGTGGAGACAGAATGCAAACAACTATACATATAGGACATATAGTACAAATGGAAGGTTACCTAAGAGAAGAAGGACTAGTGGAGGAGTATGGTAGCCAAGGTCTCCTATAGAAGGTAGGATTTGAGCTGAGTCTTGAAAACTCAGAGATAAGCAGAGAGAAGATGCCACTTATGGGGACAGCCCACAAATGCTTGGAATGTAAGCAGCAGCCAAAAGACCAAGGACACTGGATAATTGAGTGTTTGGAGGTGAGTAAAGTAGAAGACTTAGAAAGGAAGGATCAGGTTATGAAGTCTCTTAAATACTAACAGAAAATATTGACCTTAAACTAGCCCAGTTTCAATCCAATTCAACAAACACTTATTAAATGCCCATTTCAATTAGCAAAAAGATAGTCCCAGACAGCAAGGAGATTATAATCTAAAGGGAAAGATAACATACAAAGGAGCACAAAAAAAAAGTGGGGAGGGAGGAAAGAGCAGGTCACCAGAGGACTTCTTATTTTGAGGAACTGAAACCAGGCAGAACTGCAGATCAGAGTTGAAGGATCTGAAAGTCCAGTCTATCCTCTATAAAGGAATGCATAAGGAAGAGTGTGGTACTCCACCTTCTACCTAAAGTCATACTAAGAGGACTAGAGGCAGAAGAAGTGGGGACAACCAAGTCTTAGTTTAGCATCAAGGGGCAAATGTAGAAGTGATGAGCTTATCCTGGGAAGAGCATTTTTGTTCCGTAGAATTGAAGCCAAGCAGAACTGCAGATGCAAAATGGAGACAGAGTATGATAGAATTAGAACTAGCAATCTTAGGGACCTGGAACAAGAAATCCCTCATATTGGCTTAAAAAAAAATATTTTTTTGCAAGGCAATGGAGTTAAGTGACTTGCCCAAGGTCACACAGCTAGGTACTTATTAAATGTCTGAGGTTGGATTTGAACTCAGGTCCTCCTGACTCCATGGCCGGTGCTCTATCCATTGAGCCACCTAGCTGGCCCTCAGGATGGTTTAAGACAAATGCAGTTATTGGCAATGAAGAATTTGGAGACATATTTCAGTCACTGGGGCCTAAGGTCATGTAGGGGGAGAGAACAAGGCATTGTCCTCCTAAGCTTGGGAGACTGAAATTCCATCCCCATGACAATAACCCTTTGGACTGTGGTCCTTAGGATACTAGGAAGTGAGTATTAGGGAGTGTCACTACCAGAAGTAGAGGCAGGTTGCTGACCTGACCAAGGAGACTTTCATTTGAAATACTGGTAGTAGAAGAGCTGGGAATAGTTTCCTATTTTAACTGACTGGTTATTGTTGCTATTTAGATGCTAAACTCAGTTATTTATACTTGCTAAAAGAGTACAAAAAGCTTCTAGCACCCTCTAAATTTCTTTACCCTCAGGCAAAATCTAAATCTCTCTCTCTGCCTTAGTAAGAGTTCTGCCAATCAGAAAGTTTGTTAGCTCCATTCTAGTCATCCTAGAGACAAGAAATGTATATTCTTTATCTTAAATTGTAAGGAAAGCTTAGGTGGTGAATCACCCCAAAATTGGGACACACTGAATTGTTAGCAGAGAAATATTCTATAAAGATTAGATCATCTGTGGAACACTCCTCTTCTCATTAACCTGGAAGGGGCAACAGTCTCCAAAATTTAGTGCTAAGAATATCACTGACTAAATAAGATTAGGACCCTGGTTAGCACCTTTTCAGTTAGGTAATCTAGGCAAATGCTCTATGGCCACAATATGTTGTCCTTTGGGGTGTGAAAATGTTGCTGCTAATCCACCAGCAAGGGAATGTCACTTTTGAGTCATTTTTATTCCAGTAATGAGGACCAGTTAAGAGGAGTCATTTTCTCTCTTTTACCTTGAGCTCCTGATCTTGGCCTCTCAAAGTAAAGTCAGATCTTTGAGGCTGATTAAAACTGCTTATCACAAACTTGAGGAAGAGTAGACCTTAACAAACTTCTGCAAAGGAAAGTGATTAGATCCTCCATATAAAGAGAACTGTTTCTCTTTTTTTCTTCTTTCCCATTATCTTAGTTGTAGAAATGAATTTATTTTGCTATAGTAAAAAAGTAAGAGGCAAGGAAACTTTAGATTGATTTTCATGATTTTCCAGAATATAATATTAAAGTGATTCTAAATACATACTAAATACACAATTAAATACACATTTAGAATCATTTTAATATTATATTCTGTGTGTGCATATATATAATATATATGTGCATATATGAATGTATACACAGAGATACATAAATCTATGTGTGTATGTGTGTGTGTGTGTGTATTCCCTCTTATTTTTGCCCACTTTCCCTTATAGAAAAGAATGAATTGGCTGGCTAGGATTGAGGTATAGGCCTCCCAATGGACAAGGTGATAATGAGAATGAGGAAGATGAATTATATAGCATTTTGTTTTGAAAAGCATTTTATAAATATCTTATTTGATCTTAGAACAACCCTGGAAAGTAGATACTATTATCCCTACTTTGCAAATGAAGAAATTGAGGCAGAAGTCATACTAACTAGTATCTAAGGTATGTTCTTCACTTTATCCATTGAACTACTTAGTTTCTAGCTGCCTAGGTGATTCTTGGGATCATAAAAGTTGGGCTGGAAGGAACCTCAGTGACCATTTAGTATAGCTCTCTTTTTGTGGTACAGGGACCCAGAAAAATTAAGTGACTTGTTCAAGGCTCTAACAGCTAGTCAATTGCATAGCCAGCATTTGAACCTAAGTCTCCTGACTCATTGTTTTTGACACTAAAAAGTAAATTCAAGGCAAACATTTAGTCAACAAACATGTTTTAAATGTTTAAAAGTATTGCCTTAGGTAATAGACAACATTAAAAAAAATAACCTCTTTTTTCAAAGAAGTTATATAATACTGGGATTTAATTGATGACCTCTAGGAACTCTTCCAAACCAGCAGGTTCATTTCTGTGCTATATTCTTTTGAGATTTTTGCCTTATAATATCCTTTGTCTCTTGTACCTCCATAAAGTAGACACTGAGAAAACAGGAGAGGAGCACAACATTGCTTTTTTAAAAATTTTTTGCTTCCACTTTGCTGTTTGTAAAGTTTGAGTTAAATTGTAGAGGTTATTATAAAATAATAATAATAATAATAATATTAAATTTAGGGAAGACTAGGTGACAAAAGCAAAGTAGATAGAGTGGTGGACTTGGAATCAGGAAGACCTAAGTTCAACTCTGCACTCAGCCTATTGCTGTTATTAGTTTTTGGTTCTGGAAGAGGATCAGTGACATCAGGAGGGTGATGTTCTGACTTACAGTGACGAAGATGATGACTATGATGTTTGTTCTTTGTTCTTGAAGAAGACTGTAACATCAGGGAGGTGATACCATGACATACAAGTAAATAGGATTTAAGTGAGACAGAGCTGTGCGAAGTCATTGGCCTCACTCTCTCCTCCAGAGTCACTGATCAGAATCCAGCAACAAGAAGTGGGTCAAGATAACTGGTGATGGCCCCAAAGCAGTGAGAGATGTTGGCTTTTTAAAACTAAGGCCTTTCCCCTGTCTCAGTTTGTTTACCGCCTCAGATACTTAACTAGCTGTATGACCCTCCACAAATCAATTAATCCTGTTTGCTTCAATTTCTTCACCTGTAAAATGAGCTTGAGAAGAAAATGGCAAACTACTTTAGTGTCTGCCAATAATACCTCAAATGGTGTTACAAAGAATTGGACACAACTGAAAATGATTGAATAAAAATAACAATAATAAAAATTGTTAAAGGTTCAGTTCAGTAAACTTTTCTGTGTGACACCGGGAAGCACAATTCTGAAAGCTATCCTTTTGAAATTCTGAAGACTAGGCTGCAAAATTCATTTAAATGCATACACAATGAAATGCCTTCAGGCACTCTTCTGCCTTTCCCCGCCCCCAACCCCCAAATGCAACCTGTGCTTGAGTCCTTCCTAATTTAACTGACTATCCCTAGATTGCTAGGAATCATCTTTAAAGTTAGACTTTGAACCTTTTCTTCTCTCTCTCTTGGGACAAATGAGGTCAAGGACACAATGATACTTTACATTCTTCTAAAAATAATTTTAAAAAATAGCTCTATCCCTACCTCTCAGTGTCCTCTCTGATGAATGCTAAAGTAAAATGTGCTCACCTCCATGCCCCACAGGCAATTAGACTTAATTTATCTTCTCAGATATACATAAATAAGGAGGAGCCTGCCTCAAGGTGAGTAGGCACTTTCTCTTACTGATTCCAACTGGTATGTTGAGCATAATGATAGTGAAATTCTTAAGCATTTCCCAGAACCTCACATTGTTAGACAGGATGTAACTTGGATTTTCCATACTCCTCTCCTGCATGCTCGAAACTGCTCCACATTACTTTTAGTTCTGCTTAGCTTCCCTTCTTCCAGGAAAGATATATCCCTGCCCTCTTCTTTTTTTAATGTACTTGTTAACTTGTTTTTTTTTTTTGGTTTGGGCTGCTCTTTCAGGGACTTCACAGGGAAATGCCATGTAAAATATATTGTCACATTATAAATTCTTGAGGAAAAGAATGAAATTTCTCTGATTAAATGTCATGATATGAGGACTCTATATATATCTCTACTACATTCTAGGAGGAGGAATGCTCAGCACAAGGTCTGCAAGAGAGAAAAAAATGCTTATCAGCACATACTTGTCTCTGACCATGGTGCTGAGAGAGCTCTGCTTGGTTTGCTAATTTTCAGATAAATTAAAGGTGGTATTTGTCTTTGACATTGATCAATGGGGGGAAAAAGAGAGAAACAGAAGGTCAATTAGCACATTCCATGCCCTGTAGCTGTAGTCTGAAACCTGCCAGGATTTCCACATCTGAACTTCAGGCTCCTCAGTAATGTAATGTTTTCCTTCATTTTACATTTTAGGAAACTGAGATACAAAGAGATTAAGGGACTTGCTCATGCTGACAAAGCTGTCAGAATTGGAACTCTTATCTCCTTATTCAAAATCCAGTAGACTTCCTATTAAATCACACTATCTCATAGAACAGTATCTTATAAAAATAATTTGCACAGCATCTGTTACTAGATGAATGTTAAAATTGTTGATCTCTCTTGTGTCCACCTGACCCCACTATCTTTACTTCCATTTATAATGGCACTGCATATTCCACCAAGGCAACACCAAGTAGCATACAGCTACAATATTCCAGGCTCTATGGGAAGTACTAGGAACCCCCCACCAAAAAAGAGGCAGTAATAGTCCTTGCTCTCAAATCTTGTGTATAAACAAGATATGAACAAGAAGAATTGGAGATAATTTCAGAGGCAAGGCTATAAGAGTAGTGGGACCAGAAAACACTCCTTGAAAAATGTAGAATTTTCCTAAGATTTGAAGGAAACCAGGTAAACTAGGAAGTGGGAATGAAGGAGAGAACTCCAAGCATGAGGGATAGCCAGTATACAAATGCCCAGAGTTAATACAAGGAGTGGGGTTTTGGGGGAGGAAATTAGCCCTAAAAAAAATTTGTGCTAAGACCTTCTACAGATGGTTCCCCTTGAATATATACTGTTTTCTCTTTAAGACAGTCAATAAATTAATGAATTAGTGTTCTATTTTTATGTTAAGGAACATTTTTGTTGAATCAATAAGTTAAGCACCTGCTATGTACAAGCACTATGCTAAGCAGTGAGCATATAAAGAGAAAAGCAAAATAGTATCTGTCTTCAAGGACCTTACATTCTAATAGAAGAAACAATATGTACATATGTAGATCTAAAAAAGAAGGTACCTTCAAAGAAGAAATTGAAGCAATGAAAAAACTTGCATTGTAGGTATTATTCTTGGTTAAGACTGGGTATCTTCTGTCAAATACTACCATGTTGGGTACAAATGTATGGAAATGAACATATTGTTTATATATTTGTCACTGTTTTAATAAAGCAAGGTAGCTTAAATAATTAAATTAAATAAAATAAATAAATTAAATAAAAATTTTACTTTGAAAATATGAGCAGCTGACTTCTACAACTATGCTTAGATATCTCACTGAAGAAAAGAAATGAGTCTAAGCTGTAATAAAATTTAGAATTGGAAGGATTCTCAAAATTCTTCTCTGATAACCTGACCCTAAATTCTTGAGAATTGATAATTCAGCCTTTGTTTAAAGAACTACCCACCACCTACAAAATTTATTTTTTTCAATTCCCTATAATTGTTGTTTTTCCTTATATCAAGTCTAAATCTGCCTCTCTACAATAGTTATTATCCTTAGTTCTTCCATTTGCATCTCAGAAAAAGGAAGTCCAAACCATCTTCTGTTTCATGGCCACATAGATACTTGAAGTCAGCAAATCATGCTTTACCAAAGTCTTATTTCTGGGCTTTTTTGTTAATCCCTAACTGCCTCTGTTATCATATGACATTCCTCATTATTGTGATCACTCTTCTCTGGACCTCTCATTGACCTTTCTAAAGTGAATCCCCATTGAACAATAGAGTATACAAAGTGTACTCCATTTGGCCAAAGAATAACAGTATCACTAAATCAGTCAAGATACTAGTTTTTTTCCAAATAAATAAATAAAATAAATAATAATAAAATAAAATAAATAAATAAAATAAAAATTCTTTAAATAAATTAAGACAAAATGATTATTAAGGAACATTTAAATATGAGTATAGGTAAATGAAACAGCATTGTCTGTTAAGAAAATATACACATATAAGATTCTGGAAGCATAGGGAGGAAAGCATGGAAAAGAACATTTGGGTGAAGAATACAAAAGCAGAAACAGAAGCAATATTTTCATCAGAATATATGATAGACCACCTGGACAGAAAGAGGAAATAGATAAGGCATTCAGGAGACAGATGATAATCTTGGAAAGGAGCATGCTTTAGTAGAGATGGAGGACTGGCTATCTGGACATCTGCTATAGTTTTCTTGCTGCCAAAGTTAGAACAGCTAATGAATTCATCCTTCAGAAGTTAAGAGAATCCAACAGGGGAGGAATTCTTATATTCTGGACCTGATTTTTTTTTTTTTACTGAGTAACTGGTTGATGGTATGGAAATGATGGAAAGCTTGGGTGGAAATGACCACTTCATTTAAGAATTTTTGATGCAGCAGCAGAGGAAAAGTGGACATAATCTGATATGCAACCTAACATTTTGCAAATAGATTTCGAAGGACAGACTTTGAGAGAAATGATAAATAAAACTTCATGCCTAACATCCTATAGAGATGGTTAGGCCAGGAGCAATGGGAATCTCTTCAAAATGAAATTCTAAGGGCATAAACAGAGATCTAGGTAAGTGTATGTAACAATAGAAGGAAACAAGAGCACTTAAGGGAGGGTAAAAAAAAAATCCCAAAATATATTGAGGCTGGCAAAAAATCAAGGCTGACAAAAGGAAGTTTTAAAAAATGATATTGAGGTAAAGGAGGAGGAGGAGGAAGAGAAGAAAGAGGAGAAATAGTGGAGGTAATAGTGGAGATGTCTGTTTAAACCATCTGGAGTCATTGCCAAACAAGAATAATTAATATTATGTTGTTATTTAATAACCAATATTAATCTTCAACCCAGTTATTCCTCATTTTGTCAAACCTTATTTCTCAAATTAGCTCAAAATGAGAACTAAAACTAGAGGCAGATGTGAACATTCTTAGCCCCTGAAGCTACCAATGTTCACTCTCCATTTCAAGGTGGGACCTTTACTTATAAATAGAAGGACCAGCTTGAGCTAAGTCTCTCCCCAGGGATAGTTCTCTTGTCCTTTTTCTCCTCAAAGTTAGTGATGCCTAATCTCCAAAGGAAAGCTAAGGCTGGGAGGGGATATTGGTTAGGGTTTTCTAAGGAAGTTTTCTAATAGTTTTCTAAGGAAGATTAGAAGAGGCAGCTGAGTCTCATAAAGTAATTAGCATTTCTTTCCTGTCAAAGAGGGGGCATGCTCCTGTAGGTCAGTCTACTTTACCAAGCTGTAGCTTATGATAGGGTGTTTTTTTAATACCCAAACCCCTATTCCCTTTTCTAAGGTTTGAATAAATATAGTCTTTTCACTCCCATGGGATCACTGACCTCAGTGAATAGTTCACCCATCTCATTAAGTTATGCATCTCATTGACAATAACTATTATCTTGCCCAGAAAACTTACCTCAGTTTACCTTTATAATATTTTCACTGGATACAGGAGCTCCTGGAACTTTTTTAAACAGATTTGATACATGGTCAGTTCAGAACTTTAGAAAAATCTTTAGAGCAGATGTAGAGGATGGCTTAGAGAGGGAAGAGACTTAAGGTGGGGAGGAGAGGGAAATACCCACTTAAAGTGGGGGGAGAGGGAAATACCAATTTGGGGATTCTTGCCACAAACTGAGGAAAAGGTGGTGAGGACCTAAACAACGGTGGTGGCTGAGTTAAGAGAATGGGATAACTATAAGAAATGCTATGGAAGTGGAGTCTAGAATTGACAACTGGATATGGAGGTGAGAGGGGAGAATGAAGGATGAATCTAAATTTATTAATCTGGGATTGGAAGGATAGTGTCACCCACCTAAGAAATAGGGAATATTGGAAGAGGTTTGGATTTTAGTGAATAGCTTCTTAGTACTCTTATGAATGTGTTTGTTGGGAAGTGAACAGATGAAGAGACATCCTTACTTAGTCTGCCATGTTTTCAAGTCTGTTCACCCAAATAAAAGTCATCCCCAGCACCAGGATAGAAAAATAAAACAAAATTTCTTGCTTTTGCCTTTAGTGTATCATTCTAGGATTCTGATGTTAGAGCATCTTCTACAGATATTATAATGAAGGGAATGTAGCAGTTCACTGGTTATCCTTAAGGAGTCCCATGTGCCTTTTATAGCTATTTACAGTCTTTACTCTTTTCTTTAGTTATTCCTTTTCTGGGAACCATGCAGTCAGACCGATCAATGCTACACGTCTGTAACTTGAACAAAGAGCTCCCATTTTTCTGCCTTAGTCAAATACTCAGGCTGACTTTGCTGATGTTGAAATGTTCTCTGGACTGAAGCTCTGAAAGCTAATTCAGAGATAGTGTAAGACTATTTAAAAAAATCAGGCTTTGCCCCAAATGGAACAGACTCAGACTGCATTATACATATGGGCTGTTTACATTTCCAAATCTTCTGGGTGGATCAGTTAAAGGAGCTTTAGAAATCATCTTCTAACCACATTGGTTTTATAGATGAAACTGTGGCCTATGCAACCCCATGAATCATTGATTTCACACCCACCCTATTAACTTTCTGTTTTGCTTTGGAATTGTATTTCACAAGAGGGACAGACAGACAGACAGTCACAGAGACAGAGAGAGAGGCAGAGGCAAAGACAGAAAGACAGAAGAAGAGAGGAATGAGAGATAGGGAGGAAAAGAGACAGAAACAAACAGAGACAGAGAGAATTCATATAGATTAGAGATGGAGGAAAATCCTTTGCCTTTGTAGTGGGAAGCTCACCCTATTTCTACTGTGCTAGATACCCATATATAACAACTGAAAATCTCAGTAAACTTGCAGATTTTTCAAATATCTAGAAACTTCATCTGGTATAGATGATGGATTCATTTATCTGAATTTTTTAAATGATTTTTCAAGTGAATGTTTAATATCACTTAGAGACAGTTTACTTACTATTTACAGTTCCCCCTCTCCTTGGTTAGTGATGCCCCATGTATCTTTTGAATACCTGTCAGAGTGTTGGCTAAAAGGTGGAAATAATTCATATTTGTCTCAGAAGTTGAGTATGTACCAAGGAATCATAACTTTCTCCCTCTCCTACTTGAGAATAGAAAATAAAACTTGTTTATCTTTTAAATCCCCACCCAGTACTTAGTATAGAAATTTGTTTAGTTTGCTGGATTGGAATGATCCTTTTTTTGTTCTCCCCTGTTTGAGTGTCTTGGGTACAACCACTTTCATGTTCTGCTTCCTTAAATGCTGCACTTTGGTTTCTCTTCCTATCAGCCCTGTTCCATTTCTAGCCCATCTCCTCTGGAGTATTGTATCCCCATACTCAGAGGGAAACACCACTTTTTTTCCCAAGCCTGAATTTGAGAATGCTTAAAAAGTACTGTCTAATGAAAGCTATACACCTTGCTGAAAGGTTTTCTGATAAGAAGCCAGAGAATTGGTAATGATAACTACTGTGGTGGAACAAGATGAATCCCTTCTCCTCTCTCTCCCTCCCTTCTTTACACAAAGAGCCATTTAGGGCAAACAAACAAATAAATAACAGTCTTTTCCATTCTGTTCAAATCTGGAGTGACTTAAACAAAGCTTTGGTTCATTTATGGTGAAGACCTGTTACCAAGCCTTTACTTAATAGTGACTAAGAGAAACAATAAAAAGTCAGAGTCTAGGAGAGAGTAGGACAGTGGGCCTCTTAGTTAGAAATCCCAGCTCCTGGCTTGTCAGACAGCTCAGGGATGATTTGCTCATTGAGAACAGCCTCAGAGAATCAATGAATTATTGACAAAACATGTTGTCTTTGAGTCCGAAATATGGTCCATCTTTGGATAGCGGTCTTTCTCTGTCTCTTTTATCTCTGTCTCTCTTTTCCTCTCTGCTTCCTCCTCCCCATCTCCTTTCCCCACCTCCTACCCTCCACCCTACTCCCTCTCGCCTCTCTTAAAGTGTTCAGAATACCTAAAACTTCAGTTGTTAGTTCTAGTAAGTCAGGTTTCATGCTGAGTTTCAGGTCTGCTCATCTTTACCCTCTCAAAAGGCAAAATGATATAGTAGAAAGAGCATTGGATTTGGAATCAGCAAAGACCTGGGTTGAGATCCCCTAGTTGACACTCAGTCATCAAGGGCAAATCTGAAGGCCTCTCTGAACCTTAGTCTCCTCATCTGTAAAATGGGCATGAATAATTGAAGTATTTTTATTATTCACTTACTGCATACAAAGCACTGTTCTAAGGGCCAGGAATAAAAACGTCAAAAGTAAAACAGTCAAAGGCTAATATGACGAGAAAAGACAATGATCAGTGTTGTAAGGGATGTGGGAAATCTTGGACACTAATAAATTGTTGGTGGAGCTGTGAGCTCATCCATCCTTTCCAGAGAGCAATTTAGAATTATGCCCAAAGGGCAACAAAAATGTGCATACCCTTTGATCCAGCAATACCACTACTGGGTCTATACCCTGAAGAGATGATGGAAAAGGGTAAAAACATCAACTTGTACAAAAATATCCATAGAAGCCCTTTTGTGGTGGCAAAGAATTGGAAATTGAGTGAATGTTTACCAATTGGAGAATGGTTTAATAAACTGTGGAATATGTATGTGATGGAACATTATTGTTCTATTAGCAACTGAAAGGATTTTCATGAACTGATGCTGAGCAAGATGAGCGAAACCAGAAAAACATTGTACACCCTAACAGCAATATGGGGGTGATGATCAACCTTAATGTATTTGCTCATTCAATCAGTACAACAATAAGGCACAATGTTGAGGTACCTGTGATGGAGAATACCATCTGTATCCAGAGAAAGAATTGTGGAGTTGAAACAAAGACCAAGGGGCAGCTAGGTAGCACAGTGGAGATAGCATTGGCCCTGGAGTCAGGAATACCTGAGTTCAAATGTGGGCTCAGACACTTATCAATTACCTAGCTGTGTGACCTTGGAAAAGTCACTCAACCCCATTGCCTTACAAAAAATACCACAAAGACCAAAGACTATTACCTTTAATTTAAAAAAAAATTATTTCATTATGTAGTTTTGCTGCCTCTTATACTTTATTTTTTTCCTTAAAGAAACAATTTTTCTCTCATCACATTCAACTTAGATCAATGAATAGCATGGAAACAATGCAAAGACTAAGAGACTGCTTTCTGTGGGGGGTGGGGGGGAAGTGAGATTAGAGGGAAAACCGTAAAATTGAAAATAAATAAATTAAAAAAAATAAAACAGTCTATATTCTCAAGGAATTCATATTCTAATGAGGTAGATAACATATCTGGAAGATTTCAACTTAAAGTCAGATGGAAAGGCCCCACAGTCCTTAGGATACAGTGGTAAAGTAAATGACTTGATTTTTATGTCATATTTGTTTCCAATGTGGAATCATTTGACATTGACTTTGGTCACACTAACATTTTTGGAGAGTCTTCAGTGGCTGTGACTAGTAATCCTAAAAGAGCAGTTGCCAGACTACATCTTCACAAGAGTTGCTTCCTAAGATGTTGCTTGAGGTCACTGAGCTACAAGAAATACTATTCCCAAAACTCTTAGGTTTGAGGGTCTAGGCTGTTTCCAGTGGGGTCTTACTGAAGATGGTGGTTAAACAGATATTGGTGATTTGACTGGCTTGGAAGTAGCTGTCTCCTGTCTCTCCTATAGGGTGTCTTGGACATTCAGTTAAACTGGCTTGCCTCAAGGATGGTAGTTGGTGGGGATGGCTATCTTTTCCACAGGAGGTGTCCTTCTAGATAATTGCTGTAAAGGATGAAAGCATGATTTGAGTCACTTGAGTCTTAGGGGTCCTATCATTCAGAGGACTCCTATATTTATCAAAATAATGCCTGTGATACTCAGGTTCATAGGTCTATTAGGGGATTCATTGAGATTGTGTAAAATGTTTTGCAAACTTTAAAAATACTATAGAAATTCTAGTTAGTATTGTTAAGTAGAATAGTAATTGGATTAAAGCTCTGTGAGATCTGAATATCAGCATCCTTCTCATACTTACCCTATCCCACCATCCCTATATTTTATCCCTTTTCCAAAAGGCAAGTTAATATTGAATCAAGGCTGTCATGTTCTCTTGATGTACACTGAGCTAGAAAGAAGTGCTATTCCCAAAACTCTTAGGTTTGGGGGTCTAGGCTGTTTCCAGTGGGGTCTAACTGAAAGTGCTATATAACAATGTGAACTTTCAGACTTAAAATGCCATATCCCTTATGTCTTCTTAGCCTCAGGCCACAGATAATTTCTACCACCTGTTTCCTCCTGGGAAACACTGGCATTGTCCAGCATCTGTCTCTTCTGTGCTTCCTGTTCAGGAGCAGAGATGACCTCAGGCCTCAAGTTTTGTTGTGATCCCTTTAGAAACTCCTCTAAGCTGTTAGCAGCTAGCCTCAAGGGAAGTCACTTACCAATTTCAATTTCTGACTGAATAACATGTTACTTGAATAGCAGCCTCCCATCCAGATACTCTGATTATCTTGGGTCATTTTGGGAGTTGGTAACCTGTTATGCTGAAGTTTTCTTGAGCTAGCAGAGAGAGTATCCACAGTGACCAGTTCTGCTTTATATCCTAACAAACAGGCCTTGAAATATAGAGAGGAATCGGAATAGTTACCTGACCTTAGCCTCCTTCCTCCATCTCTTTGAAAACAAAATGAACAAATGACTTTAGTATTTTCCTTCTTTCCACTTTAAAATTCTCTTTCTCTACCCATCTACCCGAGATCCTAGGGGTATTATTTTAGTCAGTCCTGACACATTCTAATAGGACCTTACCCTCATCTGGTCCTTGAGATTATAATAATGATAACTCATGTTTATGTTACATTCTAATGTTCCAGAAACTAATAAACGAATCACTATCATTATCATCAATCACTAACATTTCTGGAATACTTTCTTGTGCTCATAGAGGCAGTGTGCTGGGTTCTAGGAAACAGGCCTTCCATCCTTTCTCTGACCTCTAGGGGATTTCATTGTAAAATGGGCAAAACAGACCCATAAGCAGAAAGATGATTAATCAATATTAATATGTTAATTTCTTAGAAAACAATATTGTCATGGTGAGGCTAGATGATGATAAATCCTAAATAATTTTTAAAATCAGATCTCTGAAGAATCTATTTATCTATATTGACCAAGGAATTACACTTGTGCATGAACCAGAGTTCAATGGAAAGACACATGGTAATTTTGAATAGACTACAGCATATGACTAATGATGATGCCATGAAAAAATGGGTATGAAAGACCTAATCCAGGAAGAGTTCAATTAAAAAAGGAAGTGAACCAGTTACGGGGTGAGCAAGAAAACTTAGGGATCTGGAATCTAGGAAAGAGATCCTAGATCTAGGGCTACAAGGGATCTCAGAGAACCAACACCCTCATTTCACCAATGAGGAAACTGATGTCCAAGGAGGTTAAATGATTTGCCTATGTATCAGAGGCAGGATTTGAATCCAGGTGTCTGATTCCAAAGCCAGCACTTTTTTCCACTATACTATGATGCTTCTTTTGCAATTTATAAGCACTACCTTGTTTTTCACAATATTTAAAAGATTTAGAAGAGTCTTTCCTAGGTTGGGTAGGTCCTAATAGAGAATTTATAGGAGAATATTGACACAGAGGTTACAAATGAATGACTACCTTCATCACAGGCAGGAGCATCCATGATGGGGAGAATAGGGATCCATCAAGGTTAGGACCTAGCTAATAATTGATAATTGACTATGGTAATCCCTTCTTCAAGTTGGGCTAGGATAAATTTATTTTTTCAAAATGTGTTAAACTACAACACAGATAAAAGAAAATAGGGATCCAAAAATATTCCCACTTCAGGGAGAAGGGAACAAGGAGAATGTGAAGGTTGCATGTTAGATTGCTGTGATCAGAGGCACAGTAACTGTCAAGAGGCAAGTTGGCATTACCCATTCAGTGCTGAAAGAACCAATCCTCTGCACCCATGACTGAAGAGAAAGGGAGGTTTCTGAATGCCAGTTTGATTGCTTCATGCTCCAAATAAATTGCACTTCGGCCCCCTGCAGAATGAAATGATGATCCCTGTATCTATACATCAGCCCAGGAGACATGCATGTGCAAGAAACTTATTCCTGTTTGTCATTTTTATGGGGCTCTTTGAGGAAAAGGTAATTAAAGTTATATTTGAAGTCTTGGCACTTCTCGAAACTTCCAGGAATGTGCAAATGGGGTCATTATGGTAACTGGGAAAGTAAAACTGTCATTGCTATCTTTTTCTGGGTGGCTTTCAGTATAGTGTTGAGTGAAAACCTGCCTGGGGCCTTTAATGGATTCCATTTTAATTATAAACAATGACTCTGGAAGCAAGTCATTTATTTCATCCTGTGTCATTATGGTGTAGGTAAAAGGACAGTGGACTTTGAATTAGTAAAAAAACCTGTGTTCAAATTTTACCACCAGCACCATTTATCACTAGCAAAATGACTATTGACAAGCCACTTAATTCTCTGTGCCTTGGTTTCTTAATCTATAACAATATATAACAATTTCTACCTCACAGTGTTGTGAAAATTGGAAGAGTTGTTTGTGAAAAGATTTGTAAATCTTTAAATACTACATAAATACCTGCTATTATTTTAGTTGCTATAACTATTTGACTTTTTTATAAGATGGTCATAAAACTGGTTGTCAGGCATGGTCATGGACTTGAAGAGTACCATGCTTTGCTCATTTCTTTGAACCCATCAGAGGTTACATTCTCTCTCCCTGAATTGGAGGAAGTTAGACAGTCCTAATCGACTTTACCCTTGACATCATCCTCTCTAGGCAATAAGTATTTATTAAGAGCTTATGTTCCTGTCACTGTGATAAATACTAGGGTTGCAAAGAGACAGTACCAAACCTCAAGGGCCTTACCAAGGAAGACAACACAAGAGGGAACTCAAAAGGTGAGAAAGTGATGAAGGAGCCACTTAAGGACATAATGCTGAAGTCCAGAAAGTCAGAAGAACAACTAGGTGGAGAATGTTGGTTGACCAGCCTAAGTGTCTCTCCAAATGATGACCTTAGGAAGAACTCACCAATGGAAGAAGAGAGCCAGCATGGTAGAGAGATGTTCCAGGGTTAAGAAGACAACAGGGGAGGATGAATGATCCAGAGTGAGAAGGTTTTAAGGTGAGATTGGAGGTAATAAAGAGCCATTGCAACTCACTGAGGAACTGGGGCACATGACTAAATCTATAATATAGAAAAATTACCTTGGCTACTGGGTGAGAGATGAATAGGAATGGGGAGGCACACGAGGCAGGGAGACCATTTGGAAAACTATTGCAATGGTCCACATGAGAGATGTTGAGGGCATGATCTAGTTTTGTGACTGTGTGAGCACAGGCAAGGGAACATAAATGAGCTGTAACATCCTCTTACAATAATGAGCTTGTTTAAACCTAGGAGGCAATATACTGGTTCCTCCTCTTGAGCTTTAGAGTTTATTTTAAACAAAGAGTTCTGAGTTCAGTTATGATCATTTTGAGCCCCTAATTAGGAGAATGCCTAACATTTAGGTAGGGTTTTAGTTAACCCTGGCTTCTTTGTGGTTGAGGAAGAATTCAGTTTACTAGAAATGCTTGAGTAAGAGAACAGAAAATTATGTTTTAGACAGATGAATAGATAAGTTTAGAGGAAATTAAGGAAACCTTTTCTTGGGATTATCCTCTGCCCATGTCTTTCTACTCTTAAGATATTTATAGAGCTACTGGCTTTCCTTGATAGGTCTTTTCTCTACCCTGGTAAATACTACCTTTGCTCCTCTAGGATATGTGCTTGAATGCCATACTTGCATTTTTTTTTTTAGGTTTTTGTAAGGCAAATGGGGTTAAGTGGCTTGTCCAAGGCCACACAGCTAGGTAATTATTAAGTGTCTGAGGTCGGATTTGAACTCAGGTACTCCTGACTCCAGGGCCAGTGCTTTATCCACTGCGCCACCTAGCTGCCCGCTCCATTTTCTGAATTCATTCTCTTCTCAATTAAATTGATGATCCATGGGGCAAAGCCAGATTTCCTCAACTTCTCAGAATACCAGTGTTGTACAACCTCATTGTAGTTTTAAGGTCTTTCCCCACTTAATCTAAGGTCAATAATTGAAGATTAATCAGCCTCTTATCACTTTGAGTCCAGTGGGACTGAATAAAATCACCCCACACTTCCAGAGAGATGTTATGAAGGGAAAGATTGTTTAACTATGTGGGGTGAGTGAGAATGAGTCAAAGATGATAATGTGTTTTCAGTCCTGAATGACTGGACATATGATTTTACCTAGGGAAATTTAAAAGGGAAGAGAAGGGAAAGAAAAAGTAGTTTGTTTTGGACATTTTGTTTTTGAGATACTTATAGGATATTGTTTGAGATGTCCAAGAATAAGCCAGAGATGTATACATTACTAGAGATCAAGAAAGACACTATGGCTGGATAGATGATGATGATAGCTAACCTTTATATAGCACCTTAAACTTTGCAGAGTGCTTTACAAACATTATCTCAGTTTATCCTCACAATATTCCTGGGAGGTAAATATTGTTATTTTCCCATTTAATAAGTGAAATAAATGAGACATATATAGATGAAATGACTTGACCAGGGTTACATAATTAGGGAGTGACTGAGGCTGGATTTAAATTCAGGTCTTCTGGGTTCAACATTCAATTGACTGTACCACCTAGGTGCTTAGGAATTTAGATGTCATAGAGATAATTTAATTCATTGGACCAATGGTGATAATATAGAATAAAAAGAAAAGAGGGCCCCCCACAGAGCCTTGGAAGATATCTGTAGTTAGTTGGCATAGGCCTGGAGAAAAAGTCAGCAAACAAGACTGGGGAATAGCTGGATGGATATGAGAACCTAGAGAGAAATTTTACAGAAACCTAGAAAGATAAAAGTTTCCAGTAGTTGATAAATGTAATTATTGTGTAAGTTAAGACCTTACTCCATTAACTCAGTTCTATTAGAATCACATATTCTCAGAGTTGAGAGGAGCTTCAGAAGCTATTTGGTCCAGCCCTGAATAGGAATCCACACTTGCCAAGGGTTCAAGAAACCTTCACCTAAAGACTTTCATTGAGGAACAACCAACTACTTTCCAGGGTAGTCCAGTTGTCTTTTTTTTTTTAGGTGTTTGCAAGGTAATGGGGTTAAGTAGCTTGCCCATGGCCACACAACTAGATCATTATTAAGTGTGTGAGGCTGGATTTGAACCAGGTCCTCCTGACTCCAGGGCCGGTGCTCTATCTACTGTACCACCTAGCTGCCCCTCCATTTGTCTTTTGAGACAGTTTTTAAAACCTCCCCATCTTACTCTCTGAAGTGAGGCAGAACTAATAGTATCCTTTCTCTATATGATAGTCTTTCAGACATCCAAAGATGGTGATCTTGTCCTTCCACTTTCTTTTCAATTCCCCCAAGCTATCTCTATACTATTTCTTCAATGAGTCTTCAAATAACATGCCTCCAATCGCCTTCTCATATCCATATCATATATCATATTGTAGTTTATCATATAAAAAGCATTATTCCTTCCTCTTCTGTGTGGGTATCTGGGTTGAATTTTGATTTTCTCTCTTTGGCTTTTCTCATATTATCTTAGCATTAAAACTTTTTAGACTCACCCTCTCTGGACTCCTTATTCAATAATAAAAATAACTTCATTTGTTAATTCCCTTACTAAAGCATAGTACTAAGCACTGAATTCCATTCTCTGGATATGATGGAGTATAGCAAACCATCACTCTCCCCTCAATACTTTGCCTTATTTTTCAATTAAGGATATTTTCAGTTTTGTCCTATATTTCTACTCTAGTGAGTTATCTCCCATTTGGTTTCTAATTTTACATTAAAATGTTGCTTGATCATCTTAGTCTAACCACCAGAGGGCAGTGATGACCAAGTGTCTAACCTTTCTGGATGATGACACCAAGGGTTCACAGTTTCTTGCTTGTCCGAGTAGTTATCCTCTACTCTTAGTATTACTAGTACTCTAGGGACATATCAAACTCTCACTGGTTCTCAGAAAGCTGTTTACCTCTATCCTTGACTGCTGTAGATTAGAGTGCTCATGTTACTAGAGTGTGAGTCTCTAATTAGATACTAATTGGTTCTTAATATTTAGCATGATTCTACTTACTGGGAGAGAAAACTGCTCTTTTCCTTTCATGGCTTCATTTCAGTAGAATTTATCACTGTGGTATGGTTTAAATATAACTAGTTCTTTATTCATAACTAAAATGAAAAATGAAATAAAACCAAATATATTCCAACAGCCATTACATGAACTGGGGACCATGTCTAATAAAAACAAATAGTCCAAAAGCAATTCCCTTTCTTCAGGAGGTTAAAGAAACACAGTTTCCTTGATTAGATGCAAATATTTTCTTCTCACTGCTGTCCCATTGTACTGTAACATTGTGCCATTAGCCACTCAACTCTAGGCTCAGCTATTATGGTTTTTAAGGTCCTTACCAGTTCCCGATGTTATAGCTTTGCTGATAACTGCTCTTCATTACACCAATAAGTACTGGGTTGTGGGTCTTCATAGGGAAACTCACTATGTCCTGTCTAATTACTGGGGAATAACAAGTATAGGCTTCCTACACTATTATGCCATTTCCCTTTATCTGTATATACTACATTGTCTTGACTTCTATCTTGGTCCAATTCTGATTCCCTTTTTTGTGTTTTTGTTTTCTTTACATCATCTCAGAACAAGCTTTGTGGGCCTTTCCTTCCCCATAACAACCTCCGCTGTCACTTTGATAAGAGCTAACAGACATTAGGTTGATACCTTATCAGCTGGGGCGGCTGAAACACTACCTAACCGTACCATTTGATCCTCTATATGTCATTAATTGATATACAAATACAAATGTAACACTATTGGTTCCTTATGTTGCAAGATGAATAACCTCTGATCTTTTGTCCTAGTAAAAATTAGAGATTTGCAGTGATTTAGACACTATTTCTCATATGGTTTTCATGGAATTGTAGAATGGTAGGAATGGAAGAGACCCTAGATATTGTTTAATTTTATTACTCTCATAAAGAAACTGAGGTCCAGAGAGAGAAACTTGTCCAAAGGAACGTAGCTCTCATAGAACAAAAGTACATGAAAAAGTTGGTTTGTCTCTTCATATTTAAGTTAAGATAAAGTCCAAAGCAAGCCTAACTTGCATTTTTAAAATTAATAAATGGTTTTCAATCTGCCCCTTCCTCACCCCCATATTGCAAGGAGGTTTCTTCCAAATTTGGAGATGTTCCCTTCCTGGTTGCTCTCCTTATTTGTTATTTGTAAAACCAGGCCAGGTGTTAGAATATCTGCTTCCTCTGCAGTGAATAATCACAATCAATTTGATTGTGCAGTATATGTCATCATCACTCCATTTATATGTGCTAGCCAAAAAAGACAAATCAACACTGCTTTCCTATTTTCTGTCCCTCATTTGTTCAGGCTGTGATCAGCAAGCATTTTATCAGGTTATATGACATTATACTATGGCTAAAAAGACAAAAGTGAAAGTCCCTGCTCTCAAGATGCTTATAGTCAGTTAGGGGAGACAAGAATGCATTGACATAAATGTATTTACGTAGATCTATGCAAAATAGACACAAAATCATTTTGATGGTGGAGGAGGGGAGCACTCACAGCTTTGAGAATCAGAAAAGGCATCAAGTGAGCCTAAAGAACTAGGGTTTCTAAAAAGCAAAACTAAGAGTAATTGCATTCCAGACATGGGGTCAGCCAATAAAAAGGGTCAGAAGTGGGAAATGGATTACCATATATAGATTTCCATTTTAGGAAGTTCGTCTCAGTCAACTGTGCATGAAAAGAGGTTATGGGTAATAAGGCTAGTCAGGTAAACTGGAGCTGGTTTCTGAAGAGCTTGAAATTCCAAACTAAATATTAGATCCTAGAATCTTTGAGGAAGTACTGAGCTTAGATCCAGGATCTAACTTTAGTGTCAGTAATTCCGTGACACCCACTAAGACAAATTCAACTTTGTATTCTGCTCATTCATATACATATCATATTCCTCCCATTAAATTATAAATGATTTGAGGACAGAGACTATGTACTTTTTCATCCATCTTTCACCCTCTCAACCTAACAGAGTACCTGGCGATAATTTCTTATTAAATGTGTGTTTTTTGGAGGAGAGCTGAGTCAGGTGTTCTCATTTGAATTATTGCTTTATGGTCTGGAAGAGGAGACCATATTCCTGAGAAGGGCAGTGGTTTATGCCCTGGAGTCTAGTCCCAGTGGTATCTTTTGGTTACAGTACTGTCATTTCAGGAAATATAGAAAAGAATTCCTATCAGACAGATTACAGTTTGGCATTTGTATTCCAGAGCCTGAGGAATACAAGGCCATGAATTAATTTAGAGCACAGAGCTAGACTTAGATTGTGTATGATTTGCTTCTTTTCTACCAAGCTTCAGACAATGTGCTGTCATATCCCTGTTCCCTAGTGGAGAATTGTTCCAAGTTTTTCATCTTCTAGTGACTCCTCAGACAAAGAAAAAGAGTTCCTGTACATTTATTGTTTTCTGGGCTCATAAATGTCTGCCTATTGCAGAGACTTTTTGGAAATGCCAGGAAATCTAGATTTTCAGAGTTAATGAGGAAGACAGAAAGGTTCTCTCCACTTTTCTGCTTAAGATAGGCCTTACTCTCAAAGGGTCAAATGGATTTTGTTTACTCAGCCCAAACTATACAGTAAAACTGACCTTCCCTACCAGACCTTTAGAATGAGAGACTTCAAGGCAGGGAGACTGTTTTCTCTGGTACCTGGGTCAAAGAAAGTAAAAAGATGAGTTTATGTGTCTATAGGATTGGCTGTAACTACCCATATAAGGTATTTATACACAAACTACTGATATTTCTAGTATCTTGGTCCTAAGAGAGAGTTTGTAATTCTTTCCTTGAGATGGGGGTTGGAGGTGGGAGAAATGGCATAGAATGAAATAAGACCAGGCACTCTTTCCTCCAGTCTCTGAGATACTAGATTGGAATTATATCTGTATTACCTTATCCCCTAAATATTGATGATCTGTTTGTTCAAAACAGAAAGCTAATTCCTTGGCCACTATCCCTTAAGAGGCATGGATGTAGAGAGGGGGAAGGAGAAGTTGCCCAAGTTTATAACCAAAGGTTTACCTCTTTCCACCAATACTGGTTACAAATACTGGTTACATAAAAGACCATTAGAAATAGTGAACGATGAATAAACTTTTTTATCCAACAAATCAAACAGAATCCATAGAAGTTTTACAAATTATCACATATCAGAAAATAGAGTGAGCAAACTCTCCAATGGGTAGTGAGATTTCTCCATTGAAACCAAGGAAGAGCTCCAAATCTCACCTAAGGGAAAATTCCCTGAAAGTTTCTAGAGAGGCAATCAGGAAATTGGGGACATATTGAGAAGCCAACTTCCCCTTAATGTCTGCAGCTTCTTGTTTTTTTTTTTTAGGGTTTTTTTTTTAGGTTTTTGCAAGGCAAATGGAGTTAAGTGGCTTGCCAAAGGCCACACAGCTAGGTAATTATTAAGTGTCTGAGACCGGATTTGAACCCAAGTACTCCTGACTCCAGGGCTGGTGCTTTATCCACTGCGCCACCTAGCCGCCCCCATGTCTGCAACTTCTAAGTTCTTTCTCCACAAGTTGGAATAAGTCCTAAGAAGAGTCTCATGCTATTTGTGTCTTCTTGAAGGAGTTTCTCAGAGCAGCATAGTGTTCCCAAATATTTCTAACAACTCTCAGTAATAGATAAGATCATTTAGTTTTTGTATATAACTTAGGTGGTTGTTTCTGACTTAACATATATATACAACTTAAACACATAGGGGCAGTCATGGTGCAGTGGACAGAGAGAAGACCCTAGGACCATCAAGAGCAGAGCACAAATCTTGTCTTGGTCACATGTAATTCTGTGACCCTGGGTCAGTCTTGGAAGCTTTCAATGCTCTAGACAACTCAAAGACTGTTTAAGTGGCAGAGAAGGTGCCAACCTACATTGACAGAGGGAGTTTCCTCAACCTGTAGTACCTTATATCAATGAAATCACAAGTCTAGCCCCTAGCCGTAGTACATTGTTCCAGATGAAGATAGAATTTTTATCTCAAAGAAGTAAACTAACTTTTAGTATGTTAACAATGAAGCTTAACTCAAAACCAGACCAAATCAAACCCCATAGCATTTATGATGTGGGGTGTTAAAGTTTGCACAACCCTTTACATAATTTCTTTTATTTGAACCTCCCAACAATTCTGGAATTATTTTACACATGAAGAAACTGAGGCAGATAGATTAAGCAATTTATGTAGGGTCATCGAGTAGTAAGTGTCTGAGAAAGTATTCAAACTCAGATCTTCCTGACCATGTCATATATAACCTGCCTGCTAAGAGAGGTTTGAGATTTGATTTCATAGTTTCTATTCCTCTTTCTCCCTCAATGGTGTGAGTAGCTTCTGATTCTATTATTCTAAGACAAGACAAATCTCTCTATTAAATGACACATGGCCCTATGGAGTCTCTCTGAGAGACAGGGCTACTGGGAAGGAGCCAAACTTGTGGAGACAGTTCAGGAATTTGGAAATGAGAAAGAGACAGAGACAGAGACAGTCAGAGAAAGAAGAGAGAGAGAGAGAGAGAGAGAGAGAGAGAGAGAGAGAGAGAGACAGAGACAGAGAGACAGAGAGAGAGAGAGAGAGAGACAGAGAGACAGAGAGACAGAGAGACAGAGAGAGACAGAGACAGAGAGACAGACTGAAACAGAGAATGAGTGCACAATGATATAGCCCTCTGTCCCTGACTTGTGCCTTTTAACACTACTAGACCACTTGGTTCTGAGGTAGTATAATTTGGCCACTAAAATTGGGATGGTACTACTAAGGCCGATGTGGTTGAGGTACTGAAGAGCTCCCACGGTTGCCAAGACCCTGGGATTATCCTACTACTCCCCGCCAATGACTACCCATTGTGAGAGAGGCACTGAGACCAAATGGAGGAAGTTAGTTTTCTATCTTTGTCCCAAATAATCCAACAGTCAACATAATAATGTCACATTTATATGGTATCTTTTTTTTTGGTTTTTGCAAGGCAATGGGGTTAAGTGACTTGCCCAAGGTCTGAGCTAAGTAATTATTAAGTGTCTAAGGTCAAATTTGAACTCCGGTCCTCCTGACTCCAGGGCCAGTGCTCTATCTACTACACAATTTAGCTGCTCATGTGAAGCATTGAAAAAAAATCCAAACACATTTTTTTTTTCTTACCACAAGAAGGAAGGGAAGAAGGCAGGAAAGCAAGCATTTATTAACCAACTTTGTAACAGGTACTATGCTTTTTACAAATCTTATCTCATTTAATTCTTAGCAAGTGGGAGATAGGGACTCTTATTATCCCCATTTTTAGTTGAGAAAACTGAGAAAAATAGAGGTTAAGTGACTTGCTTAAGGTCACACAGCTTTTTGTTGGTGTTGTTCAGTTGTCTGACAGTTCATATCCCCATTTGGGGTTTTCTTGGCAGAGATACTGGAGTGGTTTGCCATTTCCTTCTCCAGATAATTTTACATATGGAGAAACTGAGGCAACCAAAGTTAAGTCACTTAACAAACTTAAATCACTTAAGTAACATAACACAGCTAGTATGTGAATGAGGACAGATTTGAACTCAGGAAGATTAGTCTTTCTGACTCTAGGTCCAGAGTTCTAACCACTGTACCAATTAGCTAACCAAGGTAGGTAGGCTAAATCTTATTCCTATTTTCTGGCTAAGTAAAGGTGAAAAGCCTACACTCAATTTGCAAAGACCCAGAGGTAGGGTTCAAGTACAGGCTTCTTGTTTGAAGACTTTGGGCATTTCATGACCCCACACTTCTTACATGTGCATAATGCAATTTGGCTACTAAAATTACTGATGTTCCACAGACCTCCCCTCTCTTTACCTAAAATGCTCTGCACATTTCCCAAGTACACTTCTATTTGTGACACCCAGTTTTTTTACCCCTGAAAAAAGGAGAAAAAAATACTGTAAATTTGTCTGTAGGACTGCCAACCTCAACTGACCAATTAGTCAGAAAGGCTGCCATGTATTTAGAGACACAGCCTTAGAATCAGGAAGGCTTAGTAAAGTATGGTCTCCATGTGACCAGTATGAATGAAGTGAGGACCCCCAGGTAATACTTTGAAGACTATTAGTTACAGAGGAGTTCCCAGTCTGTATCACTGGGAATTCCCTACACCATTGAAAACACAGTTCAAGCTAACTGCAACAAAGCCCCAAACTTGCTCAACTGATTCTATGGCTCATAAAGTCCAAGTGGTAAGGTCATTTCTCATAGAAGCCTAAAAACTGCCCTTTTAGTGGGTTCAGACCACTGGTGTAGACCATTGGTGTTAAATAGAAATGGGTCCCTTAAAAGACCACAAATAAACATTATTCATGTTATGCTGCATATTTATTAATTTTGTTAAATACTTCCTAATTACAGTTTAATCTGGTTCAGGAAGCATTCCAAAGACTTCAAGCTTCATAAGCCTCTCATTTGACACATTCCCAATAAGCAAATGTTATCCACATTTGCAGATGGGCAAAAGGTGTATTCCTAAAGGGGTCCCTGCTGCACTGATAAGTAATTTTTCCCATGGTCCCTTAGCCAGGATGTCTCAATTCTTGAAATTAAATGAAGTTAGGTGGAACAGTAGAGGGAACCCCAGATGTGGAATTAGTAGAACTCATCTTGGAGTTCCAATCTGACCTCAGACACTTACTAGCTATATGATCTTGAACAAGTCACATAACTCTGTTAACTGAGGAAACTGTTAATTCAGGAAAATGAGTTGGAGAAAGAGATGGCAAACTACTCCAGAAAATCCTAAATGGTGTCCTAAAGAATAGAACATGACTGAAATTACCTGAATAACAACAAACTTTGCTACCTGTGGTCCAATTTTCTATCCATTAGGTCATGATGAATAACACCATTTATAATCATTTCTTGTGTTTAGATGCTACTTTAAGACTTACAAAGTAATTTTCATAGCCCATCTCATTTGATCTTAACAAAAATCCATGTGAAGGTGCTATTATTATTTCCATTTTGTAGATGAGGAAAAGAGGTTGAGCAAGTCCAGTGTTCTATTTACTACATCTCCTAGGTACCTGATGAAGAAACACTCCACAAGGATCAGGTGAAAGCTTAAGCTCTTCCCTACTCTCAGATGGGAAAAAAAAAAGAGAAATACTCAAAAAGCATGACCTACAGTGAACCCAAAGTTGACTTCATCTTGGAAATATGGCACCTCATTGAAATCTAAATGTCTCATCATTTACCTGCTACTTTTTTATGCAATAAATACAATAACTCTCTAGTTATCAAATTGCTCCAATTTCTCAGCCTAGAGATGAGTAAAATAGACTTGCAGACACAGTGAGTAGGAACAATGAAGTGAGAAATACATTTTTGACAGGCAAGAATATTTCCTTCCTTACCCCAAGTGGCGGCTGCCATACCAAACTCACTGTCTCTTCAAAGAGCCCAGAGAGAAAAACTGCCATTGTTGAGAACATGGCTTTCCTTTCTTTTCCTCCCCTCTATTCTTTTCCACAGAATTTCAAGGCAGGTAATTTGGGGCACTTTATCTAACAATTGCTTTAGGAAAAAGAACATATCAGATAAGCCCCTTTCAGATAAGTCACAGTTAAGGCATCTTGGCCTGGGGGCAATTGGTGATTAGTCCCTGGCAGGGAGATATTTCAGAACCTTCAACTGGGATACTGGGGCATAGAGAACTTAGGGATACTGGAAAATATGAGTCCTGGCTTGTACTTAGTCTTGGTTCTTCCTACTATTTCCCTCTCCTCCTTTATGGCTTTGTCTTTAAAATGAGAGGGTTTGGTTAAATAAACAATCTCTGAGCACCTTCTGATCCTGACATCATTTCCAAAACTGGAAGCGCTAGGAAGGATTTTCAGATTGGACCATCCAGTCCAACTTATCTCTTTCGCAAGTACCCTATACAAGGGAGCTTTCTTGTAGACCTCCACTGAGGAGGCCGTGGGAGTGGAACCTACCACTCCCCCAGGTAACTGACTCTCTATTGGGCTAGTTGTTATTGTTTGAAAGGTTTTTGGCTTCTTTGTTTTTCTGACATCAAACTTGCCTGAGTCTCTCTGCATGTTTCTATACCCATTCCCTCAAGGGGAAAAGGAAGCATCAAAGAGCCCAACCCTTTCCTTTTTTTTTTTTTTTTGAGGGGTAAGTTTAAATCCCAGCTCCTAGGATAGGGCCTTTCACATAAATAGATGCTTCGTAAGTTTTCATTTTATTAAAATGAATTGTGAATGCACATGCGGATATCTTCAGCCAGCGCCAGCTATGCTCCCTTTCCCAGTTATATTACTACATCAAGCATTTACTGAATATGGATGGAATGTCACTACTAGTACTCTATATAGAAAAAATATTGAAGGAGGTAGCCCAGTGTTTGCTATCATAATATTAATAATCCTGTTTGTCCAGAGGGGAAAAATGAATAGATTTTATGCAGTGCTATAAAGTTTTCAAATTGTTTGACCAATATGATTTCATTTTATCCTCACAAGAACACTGTTGGGGTACTGGGATTACAAGAAAAAAAGGCAATCATTCCCTGCCTTCAAGGAAATTATATTCTACTGAGAGACAAAACTTGTGTACATGTTAGTTAAAAACAGGAAAAGTAAAACCAGAGTAATTTCTGGGGGTGTGAGATATTCTGATACCTAAGATATATGAACAAAGGCAAGATGAGACATCAGCTGTGCTTTGAAAGGATCTGGGAACTCTTAGGAGGGCAAAACAAGAAAGGTTTCTAGGCTTGCAAAAACATGGAGATGGGAGAAAGCCCATTTTTTTTTAAGGTTTTTGCAAGGCAAATGGGGTTAACTGCCAGACTGGAGAGTCATGGATAAAGTACATCATGGAGACCAATTTGGCTGAAATGTAAGATGTGTGAATGAGAATTATGTGCAGTAGTCCTAGAAAGGACTGCCTAAATCTAGATTGTGAACAGAGAGAGAGGAGTAGCCTTCAAGGGCTGTGTTGGGAAAGAAAACTTTTTGTAAAGATCCCAGAAAGGATTATAATATATTACATTGTGGACAGATACGTAATTTTTCTTGAAAGAATAACAAACTGTCCTACCACCCAGGGACTATAAACAGATAAGGTCTTCAAACTCTTGGGGGGCATAGAATTTAAAAATTTGAAGAGATTTTAGAGCTTGCCTAACCCTCCCTGTCTTCTTACAGATGAAAATGAGAAAACTGGAAGGGCTGAAGTGAATTCTCCAAGGTCATAGGGCTGGTCATATAGCCTTCATTCCCCAACTTCCTTCAGATCCCAGTGAAACTCTCACCTTTTCCAGGAAACCTTTCCAGTCCCTCATAATGCTAGTGTCTTCCTTCCACTGATTATCTCCAATTTATCTTGTATATATCTTGCTAGTACATTATTTGTGTGCTGTCTTCCCAGTATGTGTATGTGTGATGTCCCTGAGGAAATGTCTTTTACCTTTCTTTGTATCCACATAGCCTTCCACGTAACTGACACTGAGTAAATGTTTCTTAATTGCCTCAGTAAGTGACACAACCAAGATTGAAACTGAAATCCTTAGAATTCAAATCCAAAAACCCTACTTACCACACCATGTTGCTTCCCAAAGCTTTCCAGAACCTTGAGAATTCTGCCAAGGAAGTTCCTGGCTAGGACCAGAGCCTGGGCATTCTGAAATCAAGACAGAGAAAAACAGCAAATTTCATGGTAGCAGGGAGGTAGGAATAGGTAGGAGACCAGCAAATGTGTGAAGAAGGACAATGAAGAGATCATCTGTGTCCATCATTCACACAGCAGATGTTCCTTATGCAATACAGGTAGTGGGGGGGGGGGGAGGGTGAGAAAACTGAAGCAAACAGGGTTAAGTGACTTGCCCAGCTCACACACCTAGAGAGTCTCATCTGAGGCTGAATTTGAACTTAGGTCTTCCTGACTTCATCGCCTAGTACTCTAGTCACTATTAGCTTCCTTACACATATGCTTTATGCATCACAGACATTTAATAAATATGTATTTGATTGGATTCATGGTCTTGAGTGGATGTATGCTGAGGGATTGGGTCAATTCACTTAAGTCAACAAACAGGGACCAGGACATTGAATGTAGAATTGATTTGGCATTTTGTATCCAACAGCCATTGTTAATGAGGCCCTAACTTGGTCTACTTTTTGTTATTTATTCCTGCCCAGCCTGAGAAGACATGACAGTTCTAGGGAAGGGCCTAAGAAGCAGCCTTTCACTGAAAGTCAGAGACTTTTACATTGAAGTTGGACTCCCCTTCTAGCCGTTCTGTCAGTCAAGTAGCTGATGAATCAGTGCACATTTACAAAGGTCTGAGCAATCTGGCTTTTTTGCTATTCTTTGCACAAGATACTCCATCTCCCTCCATCTCCAACTTTATGTCTTTACACCAGTTTCTCACCATGCCTTCCTCACAGGAGTCTTTCACATTACACAGTTTTATGCAAGTCTTAGCTCAGACAGTGCCTCCTCCACATGACCTTTCCTGATAACTCCAGCTGCTAGTGTCTTCTCCCTCAAATCACTTTGTGATATTTTGTGGGTGAGGGCAGAACCAGGAACCATGACAGAGATGCAGCAAGAGACCAGTTTTGGCTTGATGTAAGGAAAATAAAAATAACAAAAATCAAACTTCCTTATAACCAGAGATATCCAAAAGATGGACTCCCTCAAGAAGTGGTAGGCTTCCCTTCCCTTGGATATCTTTAAGTGAAGGTCTAATGACTATTGATCGTATATTGTAACTGGGATTCCTTTTGTATATGAGTTGTACCAAAGGACCACTAGACTTCCTTCCAATTCTCCAATTCCATGATTCTGTGATTCATTATAATTACTTCATCCATTTGACCAGTCATTGATCACCTATATGAAAGGTACTGTGCTTGCAATTCCCCATAATCATCCCTAAGTGCTAGCAAGGGCACAGACTTTTCCAGTGCCTTGGATCAGCTGCAGAAGTGGAATGATGTCTGATGGCTCAGGCCTCCTTTTATGGTTTGTCCTCTTTCATGTAAAATAATTTCACTTTAAAAAAAATGCTTCCCTGACATGCTGCCTGTGGAGCCAGTGCAGAGAAGTAGGGTCAAGCTCTGGGGTTGGCTCGCTTCATCAGACTGTGAAATTGACTGCAAACTGTGTGATTTATTAAGACCTGGATAGTGCAGGTTAGACATATAACACCCAACAACGCCTCCATGATTATTCAGTGTAAATTGAATGTGCCTCTAGGGCAGGTACTAAATTTGTCCCTTTCTTCTCCATCTCCTCCTTATCCCATTCTCCCATACACACACACACACACACACACACACACACACACACACACACACACACACACACACAGTATCTAGAACCAGGCAGAAAGTACTAGGAATCAATCACTGATTTTGGTGGGATGATTTCTACTTCCATTAAAACCAGCAATCTGCCAGACACACAAAGCCAAGTTGCTCAAAGCCTAAATTTGGCAAAATAACAAGACACTAACAAAAGAGGGAGAAATCTGTTAATACCTATAAGACCTTGACTAATTACTTAACAGGAGCTCAATTTTTTTCTCATTTGTAAAGCAACGAAGTTGGACTTGAGCATGAATTCTTAAAATTGTTTATATCATGGACCCCTTTGGCATGGTGAGGCCTATGGACCCCTTCCCCAAATAATGTTTTTGAAAGCTGAAAATAGAAGTTGTCAAAATTTTTTTTCTTTTAAGATCATGGATTCCAGGTTAAGTACTTTCTAATTCCCTGTGACTCTTTGGTCTCCTTTGGTGAACCTGTGAGCTCATCAATGTGAATTCTCTCTAAAGATATAAATCATACACTTTCCCCTATACCATTTAATCCCATAGAATTGTTGTCAATGTTTTTCTTTTCATCCTCCTTAGAGACTTTATCTATGCTGCAGAACTTTCTCTGGTTCTTTTTTCTACTGGTAGTCAAGTGTGTAAGATGTCTTACACCACTTTTGTCATGCTAAGTCGTCCTTGATAAAATTTCCTCACCTGCTTATCCTCATATTGCAACTTCCCCATTGCTTCCTAGGTTACAAAAATTTTTTTTGTTTTTTGTTATAGTGGCATTCCATTATTTATAATGCAATATAAAAGGAAGATTGGCATTAAAGAAGTGAATGTTTATGGTAGTGAGGAACTTGGAACTATTGAAAATATTTTATATGTTCCCAAATGTGATCCAAATTGTTTTCTTGCTTCTTTCCATTTTTGAACCCAGTTTACTATCCATTTGTAGCATCTAAAATATACACACATGTGTGTATATATATATATATATATACATCTATCTATCTGTCTATCTATATGTATATATCTCCACACACATATATATCTATTCATGTAGGGCAGCTAAGTGGTACAGTGGATAGAGTACTGGGCCTTGACAGAAATGATTAGATTAATAAATGATTATTGAATAACAACCAAGGTTTTTCCCCTTTTCTACCTCCTAATTCAGAAATCAACCCCTGCAGATCATACAGGTAGCCTTTTGAAGTACAAGACTGATAATGAGAGGAGGAACTCACATCTGTTCAAAAGGCAAAGTTTGAATTTAGATGAATTGATAGATTCCAGCCCATTGCATTTTACTCAGACAGGTCTGGGAAAATGAGGGTTCTCCCTTTTTGTCAAACAGATGATATGTTTATAGGTAAGTCTCTTTGATCAAGACTGAGTGATCACTCACATACTCAAGATCTCATTATTATAATATCCATTCATTCATTAGTTGTTAAACCACCAGAATTGACTTGCACACTCTTCCAAGGGTATATAAGCATTGAGTGAGTTCTATGAGGGGTCTTTGGCAAATGAGAGTGTCACTGACCCCTTTTATTAATTATATGCTGAAATGATTAATAAAATGATTAATGACCCAGAAATTATGTCTTTTGAACTTGAGTTCAAATATGGTCCCAGACACTAACTGTTTGAACGAGTCACATTAACCTCAATCTCCTCATTTATAATATGATCTGGAGAAGAAAATGGCAAATCACTCCAGTATCTCTGCCAAGAAAACCTTAAATAGTATCACAGAGTCAAACATCAAATAAATGACTCAATAACAAAGCAATAACATGTGTGTGAATAAATAAAAGTATGTGTGTATGTATGTGTGCGCGTGTGTGTGTGTGTGTGTGTGTGTGTGTGTATTGATGGGTAACCAACAGTCTAAATAGTAACAAACTTTTAGTTTAATGTGATGACAAAATTCCCTCCCTCTACTAATGGAGGTCTTCAAATCACTGCGTTAGAGAACAACCTTAGGATTTGCCATAGATCACTCTATAAATTAGTGAAAGAGATAGGCACTTTTCCCCAACACAACATATACTATTCCTCTGTCAACTGTAGCACTGTGAACATGGAGATTCATTTGGAAGTAGCTGGGCCTGTCCAGGAATCATAGAATCATAACAATGGAACACTGGAAGGGAACCCAGCTGCTGGTAGTCTAATATATGCCCAAAAGAAATCTCCACTAGTCCATATCTGATAAGTGTCTAGCTTCAGCATTAGCCTAAATTTGCCTCTCTGTACCTGTTGCCAAATCCCTCCTGGGATTCCACTAGGTCCAAATGGAACAAATTTTGTCCCTATTCCATGTGACAGACCTTCATACACTTGAAAATAACTTTCCTTTTTTCTCTGAGTCTTTTCCTCTTCAGGCTAAATATGACTTGCTCAGGGTCACACAGCAAGTAAGTGTCTGAGACCAGATTTGAATTCAGCCTTGTAGATGAGACCCAGCAACATTCTATCACTCAACTGCCAATATAAAAAATACATGCAAAATAAATTAAAGTAATTTTTTTGGAGGACAGGAAGTACCAACAACAGAAGTGTTTAAAAAATGTCTCATGTAAGAGATGATATTTGAACTGAGCTTAGAAGGAAATTAGGAATTTTAAAAAGTAGAAGTGAGAATTCCAGTCATAAGGGACCATGACTTTTATAAAAAGTACCAAAGTAGACAAGGTAGACCAAGGCATGGGTGAAGTACCAAGGTAGACAAGGTAGACCAAGGCATGGGTGAAGAACAACAGGAAGGCCAGCTTAATTAAATCATGGAGAGTGTGGTGAGGAATCATTTCTAAGGTGAAAAGGCAGTTTGGAGATATGGTATATGAAGGATTTTAAAAGTCAGACAAAATAGTCTATATTGATCCTTGAGGTAACAGAGAACCAATGGGATTTATTGAACAGAGAGTGATATAGAGAGAACTATGCTTTAGGGGTATTACTTTGTGGAAGATGGATGGGAGTGAGGCGAGATTCGAGTCAGGAAGACCAATTAGGATGCTATTGCAATAGTCCAAGGGAAAAGCAATAAGGGACTGAGCCAGGGTGGTCGCTTTGTTTGTGAAGAAAAGGGCACTTAGCAAGGTCATAGAAAGCAACTGGAGTTTATTGAACAGGGAGCTAACATAGACCCTTAGAAAAGTCACATTGTCAGCTGTGTAGAAAATGAATTGGAATGGAGAAAGATTTGAGGCAGAGAGTTTGTTTCAGAGGCTAATTTTTTCCCTGTAGAGATTTTCCTGCAGCTTGAGGTATGAGGGAAGTTTTCCCATACAGAGACCCCAGAACTGGGCTTAAATAGACTAGGTTCAGTTCAAAAGAAAACAGATGGCAGAGAGGGGGGAATTTGTTCCACCCAGTTCTGAAAAAAAAATCTCTTCAAGTTTAGGTATTACAATAATAATGATAACTAACATTTATTGGGCATTTTAAAATTTGCAAAACACTTTTTATATGCTATCTTAGTTAATTCTCATATCAACCCTTTATAGATGAGAAAACTGAAGTTGAGATAAATTAAGTTGTCCAGAGTCATATAGCTGATAAGGTTCTGAAACAAGAACTCAGGTCTTCCAGGCTTACATATGTGTGTAGGGTCCCCTTAAAAAGAATTATGTTCCATTTCAGGTATAGAACAGCCATCTAGTTTCTTAACTACAAAAGAAGTTATTAAAACAAAAAGACTTGTGAGCATATATTAGCAAATAGTAGTCCATTATTCTTTTTCTATTTCCCAGAAGATAACAGACTTGTGGGATGACTGAATACATGTTTCTCATTTATCTCAGGTTTGCATTATCCCTATCTACTACTGCTGCTGCAGCTGCTGCTGCTCCTGCTCCTCCTTCTCCTCTACCTTCTCTTCCTCCTCCATTTCTTCCTCCTCTTCCTCCTCCTTCTCCTCCTCCTCCCACTTCTTCCTATTACCACTGTATTAATAATGCTATAAGTAATACTACAAGATCAGCCAGATATGCATGTCTCATCTTCTTGACAACAATCATAGTTGCAGAGAATATCTTTTCCTAGGCCACCAACACTGGGACCTTTTGAGCTCAACAAAAAACTCTTAAGACCAGAAATGCTTGTCTCCCAGACAGGAAATAGAGGTTCAGTTTAGGAATTCCAGGGGAATTCTTGTTGTGAATTCAAACTGTTATAGGCACTGATGGGAACAAAAAAAAATTTTCTTTACTTCATCTTACTCGAAGTTCAAGGGGGAATCAGTTATTGACTGATGCAACAAAGAGACCCTCGTGAAATAAATTGGAAGTCATCTTTTCATTTTAACTTAAAAGCTCACAGAGTAGAACACTCTTCTTGCTTTAGCATAAGTGGGCATAAGTTGTTATTGTTGAGTCATTTCAGTTGTGTCCAATCCCATTTGGGGTTTTCTTAGCAAAGATATTGCAGTACTTTGCTGTTGCCTTTTCCAGCTCATTTTAAAGGTGAGGAACTGATGACAAGAAGAGTTAAGTGACTTGCCCAGGATCACACAGCTGTAGTTGTCTTTGAACTCAGGAAGATGAGTCCTCTTGACTCCAGACCCAACACTATCCAGTTTACCCCCCCCCCAACTGTTTTCTAGGCATAACCCTAAGCCCCATTCCCCCACATAGTGGGAACTAAAGGACTTAAAGGGGAGTCTCTGGCCACATATGTCCTTTAGCAATATGACAGACCTTGGACCTATTCCCACTTATGCTTCCTGTCAGTCAGTAAACATTTATTAATGGCACATTAGATAGATCATTGGTCTTGGAATCATGAGGACAGGAGTTTTAATCTAATCTCTGACATTTAACTAGCTGTGTAACCTTGGGCAAGTTACTTAACCCTGATTGCCCCACATCCAGGGCCATCTCCAGTTATCCTGATTCATATCTGGCCACTGGACCCAGATGACTCTGGAAGAGAAAGTGATTCTGGTGACCTTGCACAGCACCACCTCATTCAAATCCAATTCATGTGCTTGTCATGGCATCAACTTCCTGATGTCATGGTCTTCTTCAAGAATGAAGGACCATCACTAGTATTATTAAGTGCCTACTATGTACTATGGTACCTATTAGGTACTAAGTTCTGGTGATAAAAAAAGAGAGAAAAGACAATCTTACAATCTAATGGTAGAGACAACAAGCAAATAAATATGTACCAACAAGCTGTATAGAAGACAAATAAGAAATGATTGAGGGAAGGCCCTAGAATTAAAAGGAGTCGGGGAAGGCTTTCTGAGGAGATGAGATTTTAGGAAGCCAGAGAATTCAATGGGTGGGAATGAAGAAGGAGAGCTTTCCAGACCTGGGGTATTGCTAAAAATGGTGCCCAAAGCCATGAGACAAGGTGTCTTGTTCACAAAATAGCAATATAGCTATTGGTAATTGATGAGAGTACATAGGGGAGAATAAGGTATAAGAAACCTGCAAAAGTAGGAGGGGATAGGTTATGAAGGGATTTTGACAGAAAATATTTTGTATTTGATCCTGGAGGCAATAGAAATCAGTGGAGTAGAGGAGATAACATGGTTGGCCCTGCACTTTAGGAAAATCATTTTGGTGGCCGAATGGAAGATAATTTGGAGTGGGGGAAAGACTTGAGGCAGGCAGAGCCACCAATGGGCAATTGCAGTAGTCCAAGTCCAAGAGGGTCTGTACTAAAGTGTCAGAAGAATCTGAGAAAAGATGTTACAAGAGATGTTGCAATTTGACAGGTTTTGACAACAGATTGGATGTGGTACGCTAGAGTTAGTGAGGAGTCTGGAATGACTTCTAAGTTATGAGCCTGCAGGACTGGGAGGATTACTTGACAGTAAGAAGGAAGTTAAGAGAAAGGGAGGAATGACTTCTACTTGCCACACCAGTTCTTTCCCTAGCCTGGGAATAAAAGTATAGAAGAAATGCCGAGTTGGAATTGGTGTCCTGGTTTTGCCATCTAATTATTTTTGGATCACAAGGATCATAGTTCTAGATCAGGAAGGGAGCTCAAAGGTCACTTAGTTCTGGCTCAGGAGCTCATGAGTTATCTGACCTTCAGGCTCCTCCACTAACCAGGAGACTCCTTGTCACCATCTATTTCAAACCCTTCAGTCACTCATTGACAGATACAATTTCATTTATCCTCCATGTGCTGGTTTGGAACCAGTCAGAGAATATCTGAATGTCCCCTGTCTAATACAATAGGAAGGACAAACTCTAGTGTAATGCATGCACTACCCACAAAGTACAGCCTCACACATCTCACACAGGACACTAAATCACATTTTTTTTCACCCTTTCTGCATACTGGTAAATTGAGATTTCCAGAGAAGTACTCTCTTGCAATTTACACTAAAACTTTTCTAGGGCTCTAGGGAACACCTAGAGGTAACTTAATTGTTTGATAATATACTTCCCCCTTCTCATTAACATATCTTCTGAGCCCCCACAGATAGAGTTCATTTTAACAAAAGCAACCACTCACAATGATGACACATTTATACTTTAACCTAGCCACTTAGCAAAATGACAAAAGAAATAATAATTTCTCAGGTGCTCATATAACAAAGCATATTTATTGTTTCAATATTGTTTCAATCATGTCCAACTCTTTGTGACCCTATTTAGGGTTTTCTTGGCAAAATTACTGAATTGGTTTGCCACGTCCTTCTCCAAATAAAGCATATGCAAAATAATAAAAAGCATCTCTTTTCCCTAAGAAACCAGGGTTGTGCTATCCCACTAGTGCTCTCAGTGTCTGTGGGGACAAGTGGAAATACAACACGAGTGAGAGAAACATGTACTTTGGATATGTCATAAATATGGAACTCTACAACTTTGTGTCCTCTGTTTGCCTTATGAATGGCCTATCAAAGTTCCTTGAGGAACATAACTTTCTGTTGACCAAATGCTTCTCCAATAAGGTGGATTGTTCCAAACTTTGCTTGACTGAGCATGATATCTCAGCTAAACTGGTCTGTCTGCTGGATAATCTGCTTCTAACTTCTTCCTCTTCTCATCTAAACAAATCCTCAATAGTAACTGTATGATCTATTACTTTCTGGCTTTCAGTTTAGCTGAAAATGTTCTGAAGATGTCTTTTCAACTTCTTTTTTCAAAGGTAAAATCGATGTTTTGACAATAGATTGGATATAGGTAGATGAGAGGGAATGAGGAGTTGAGAAGAGGGGTAGATTTGGGATGAAAAATAATGAGTTCAACTGGAATATATCACATTCTAAATGAACAGCTGCAGTCTCAGAACTTTGAGTCAGGATAACTTTCTTTTACAATTCTGAGTAGACCTATGTCTCAGATAGGTGTACTTATGAAAGTTAATTTAACCTTTTTCCCCTTCATGCTTAAAGAATTGGACCCACAATTGTAAGTTGCCCCAATCATAGGTTTAAAATTGGGAAAGATCACAGAGATCATTTTGTTCAAGCCATTAATTTCACAAATGAGAACAAAAAAGGTTTAATGTTTTGTCCATAGGCTCCTGCAGTTAATAAGTATCAGAGGCAGGATTTGAACAAATTTTCCTAATCTCAGTCTAGAATTGTATCCACTACAAGTTTTCTTATTTTCCCCTAAATCTGCCTGTCATGACCTACAGCATAATATTAATATAATAACATTAATTATAGTGTTCATTTAGCCATTACTAAATCATTATATATCTACTTTCCATCTTGTTCTTTGCTATTACAAAAACTGCTATGATGAATATTTGTGTATGTGGGGACTTCCCCCTCTGTCTTTAACCTCTTTCCTTATACAGTATTTATGACAGATTCTAATTTAACATGATAATAATAATATTAATAATTAACCTTTATACAACAGATATTAAGAAAACTTTACATGTTAACCTATTTGATCCTCACAAAAAGCATGTGATGTGAATGCAGTTACTATCCCTATTTTACAGATGAGAAAACCACAGCACAGTTAAGTGACTTGCCCAGAATCACAAAGCTAGGGTGTGTCTGAGGCAGGATGAAAAACTCAAGTTTTTTTTTTATTTGAAATCTTTCCCTCCTTCCCATTGAACTTCACTTGCTCAAGGGAGTTTTATGAAGAAGCCAATTCCATTTTTTAAAATAGCTCTAATTATTAGAAAGTTCTTTCTTGTATTGTGTTGAAATTTGTTTCTCTATTACATCTGCCATTGTCCTAGCTTTGCCCTCTGGAGCACAAAGGGTAGTAAATCTAATGGTTCATTTACTCTGCTGTTTCAAATTAGCTCTAAAATGGTTAGATCCCAGTCCTTTAAAAGTTCTATTCATTTCTCCATGTATTTAAAAAAGGGCATGCAAATTAATAAGCAAAAAATGCCACAATTACTTCTTTCCCCTCTATGTTCTCTTTAAAAAAAGGTAGCCCTCTGATGGAAAATATGTCTGTCCTACAGCTTTATTAAGGTTAAAGCTCTAAATTTAGCCCTCTAAGGAAGAGCTTCAAGTTCAGGCCCATTTGATGAATAGCTTAAGGATATCTCAAAGCTGAGACTAGGGATGTAAATAAGATTGAAATAAAGCCACTGAGGCACCTTATCATTTCCCCCATCAACTCTGAACATTGACATCTTTAAAAATAAAGTGCTGTCAGTAACCAGTTCCTCTAATGAGTCCAGCAGTGCAGAAAGGCAAACTGAATAATAAATGAAGGCAATGTAGCGGGTTTCATATGATGGAGCAAAAATTGACAGGGCTAGGAGATGTTTTCTCCACAGTGAATAGGCTCCCCAATGGGCCAAGGATGGGCAATATATGCTGGTCAGTGTCTGTGATGCACGAACACATCCTCTAAATAAGGAAATATTGATCTTCAGGTTGACTCAAAATGGAAAATGTCACCAGAAATAAGACCATGTTAGTATTTTTGGAGACTTAATGAGGCAAGGAAAAGTTCTCAGGTTACTTCTCATTTTGGGAAACTCTGAAGAAAATTTGGGAGGTGGGCTTCTCTTCTAGCAATGATGCAATAATAAAAAGAACTGAAAAATATTAAGGAACAAATGATGATAATAATAATAAGCCACACTTTTTTAGCACTTTTATGTTTGTAAAATATTTGATATACATTATATTATTAGAGCCCCATTTATCAACACCAGAAGATAGGCACAATTATAATCTACATTTTTTAAAAAGATTTTATTTATTTTGAGTTTTACAATTTTCCCCCAGTCTTACTTTCCTCCCCCCACCCTCCCACAGAAGGCAATTTGCTAGTCTTTATATTGTTTCCATGGTATACATTGATCCAAATTGAATATGATGAGAGAGAAATCATATCCTTAAAGAAGAAACATAAAGTAAAAGATTTAGCAAGATCAGACAATAAAATATAACTTTTTTTCCCCTAAATTAGAGGTAATAGCCCTTGGTCTTTGTTCAAACTCTACAATTCTTTCTCTTGGATACAGATAGTATTCTCCATTGCAGATACCCCAAGATTGTCCCTCATTGTTGCACTGATGGAATGAGCGAGTCCATCAAGGTTGATATGATCTACATTTTCCTGAAGACTTTGAGGCTCAAAGAAATTGAGTAATTTGCCCAAAGACACGTAGCTACTAAGTATCTAAAGTAGGAGTCACTCCAAAGCTTCTAATGATTTACTTGCCAAGTCTAATGGCCTTTTCCTCCCCAGTCTTTAGCCATATTGCTTTATTTCCTTTCTGGACTTTCATGATATTGTTCTTTCTGGCTGTCCTTCTACCTGTGTGGACTCTTCAGTCTCCTTTACTGGTTCTTTATCTCTGCCACACTTACTGTAACATGAATATAACTGGACATCCTATAAGGATGTGTCCTGTGCCCTCTTTTCTTTTGATCCTCTTTTCCTTGGTGACCTCAACAGTTACCAAAATCATACCAATGATTATCTTTATGCAGTTGATTCCCAGATTTATATATCTAGCGCTACTTTCGGTCCTGTGTTCCAGTACCACATTATGAACTACCTAATGGAACTATCAAAGTAGATGTCCTACAGACATCTCAAACTCAGAGTTGTTTATTACTCTCCCCCCAGAGCTACTCTTTTTTTTTCCAAATTTGCTTATTATTTTCAAAACTACTCTTCTAGTAATCTAAAGTCAAAACCCAGTTATCATCCTTGACCCTGAACCTCACTCCATATTTCTAGATCATTGTAAGATATTTTTTCTTTCTCTGCAATTTTTCTGAGATGCATCTCTTTCTCTCTATTCAGTCACTGACCTAGTTTGTCATTTCTCAGATTGACCATTACAATAGCCTCCAAATTGTCTCTCTGTCAAGTCTTCCCCTCTCCAAACTATCCTTTACTCAGCCATTAATGATACTTAGCACAATAAATAAACACTTAATAAACGTTTTTAATTCATCCATTATTAATTAATTCATGCAGGAAATGAAAATTTCTATGTGAGGTCTAGGTAAGGAAAATGAGAATTATGAAAAGTTATGAAAGAAATGAACTTTGAGTTGAGTTTAAATCTTAAAAGACATATCAAATATGATTTATTGATATTGTTGTTATTGTTATTCAGAACAGAAGGGTGGGCATTCTAAGCAGAGAGAAAAGCTTGATTAAATTATTGGAAGCAGAAAAGCACCAAGAGTAATAATGTTTCTCCTTCATTTTTGAAGAAGACCATATCAGGGAGGTGATGCCATGACAAGCTAATGAATTGGATTTGAGTGAAGGGGGCTGCGCTAAATCACCAGTCTCACTCTCTCCTCCAGATCCACCTGGGTCCAATGACAAGATATGAATCACGACAACTGGAGATGACCCTGGATGCCCGGCAATCAGGGTTAAGGGACTTGCCCAAGGTCACATAGCTAATAAGAATCAAATGTCTGAAATAGAATTCAAACTCCTGTCCTCCTGACTCCAAGGCCAATGCTCTATCCACACTGTGCCACCTATCTGCCCCACCAAGAATAGTACAGTGTATCTGGGTTATAGAGAATATGAAAGATAGTAAGTAGTATGAGATAAGACTGAACAAGCAGGAAATCACCAAATTATAGATAGGTTTGAATTCTAGACAACATATATCAAATTTTACTCATTGATCAATGGGGAATCATTGAATACTTGGTGACACAAGGATAACTTAACTGGGTCTATGTGTAAGAAAGAAAAATCTGTCAGTAGTGTATTATAAAGGATGGGTTGATGACAGGAGAAAATGGAGGTGAGATATCTATGAGAAGGTTATTATATAGGCTTATAGTTTGAGAACCTATATTGGGATAGGGATGGCAATGAGAATAGAGGAAGAGATTGGTGCAAAATATATTGTAGGGTTAAAATCTACAGGAGCTGGTAATTTGTATTAGAATATAAAAGCTGAGACAGAACAAAGCTAACCTTAAATCTTAAACATGGGTAATTGAATGAATGATGATATGTCAAAGTGAAACAGTGAAGTAATAAGGAGGAGCATGTTTAGGAAGATTATTAAGGGGGGAAGGCTTATGTTGCATTTGAAGTGTTAGTGGGAGACCTGCATAGAAATATACTAAAGCATTTGGAGATGTGGATCTGGAATTTGGTAGAGAGATGAGGATTAGGGAAAAGACTATAGACTATAGAAGGAGAAAAGGATGAGGAGAACAAATCTTTGGGGAACACTAAACTTAAGAAAATAGGAAGGGAACAAATACCCAGCAGAGATAAAAAAAAAAAGTATATAAGAGATGCAGGTAACCATAATATCTTTTAAGCCAGGGAAGAAACAAGTATATGGGATGGTCAGCATTGTCAGATATTGAGAAAAGGCAAGGAGGTAATGACTGAAAGAAGACTCTTGGATTTTGGTGATCATATCAATAGTGAACTTTAGAGAACAATTTTTTTAAAGTAGTAAGGACTGAAGGCAGATTTCAAGGGTTAGAGAGAATTTATAGTATTATTTGTTATGTTTCTGCTTTTTTTCAAAATAGAAAGAAATGAACATTTATGTCATTTCCTCATCTTTTTAGCAGGAGCAGCAAAAGGTGCAGATAGGTTGGGTGGGTAATAGTTGTTCCATGCATGATATAAGTCAAGTAACCATAGAGCATTATGGATAACTATTTAAAAAGCAATCTAAAATTAATTTTATTTAAAAATATTCCGCTCATATTTTCTTGATTTGGTATGCATTGATCAAAACTTATGTGTAAATGTGTGTGTGTGTGTGTGTGTGTGTGTGTGTGTGTGTGTGTGTGTGTGTATGAGTGACAATTTGGGAGCCCAGTGGCTAGAAGTCTAGTCTTTGAATCAGGAAGACATGGAGTCATGGCTGTGATCCTTTCTGCCAGAACAGAGACTCAAAATCCTGGAAACACTGATCTGCTGTCATTCATGTTAAGCTGTGATCTTTTCTGCCAGAACAGACTCAAAATCCTGGAAACACTGATCTACTGTCATTAATGTTAAGCACTCACCTATATACATATTCCTATATCCCTACCTTGAGGACTAGAAAATAGACAAATATGCTGTCCCCTCTTGAAAATGTAGAGCATATAGCATTTGTTTGGAGTCTTACAATTCTAATCAAAAGGAATCTTATACTGGAAAGAAAGGGTAAAAATTTTTAACTGTCTACACATATCCACTACTCTCTAAACAATAGACACCAGCATAGTCCAGGGGAGGAGAATTGAAGAAATAATTAGAAATCCCCAGGAAATAGGAACCAAGAAAAGACTCAGCAATAAAAATTTCTAGCTTCAGAAGAATAGCTAAAAAGCAAGATGAGCCAGAGATATATCTCTACTTTGTCCACCAGAATATCATATTCCAATATCAATATTCTCTGAACCTTTTAACATGGAAGCTGCCAAATCTTGTTATCATGACTTTGGCTTCATGACATTTGTATTCTTTGTTCTACTGAAATGGGAGCAGATAGGACCTCACAGTTACTACTGACTTACTTTCAGAGAAGTTAGTGGAATAGAATATAAGTAAAGGAAGGAAAAGATTTTGAGAATGCATAATTCTTTTACAAAATATTATATTAGATGCCAGCAATGGTTGAGAACTCAGTTGAGAGCTCCCAAATTTCCCTCCAAACACTTTTAAATGTCTCAAAATTAATTGGCAGAACACACAGGAATGGAATGAAACAATTTTCCAGACCAAGATATAGTAGAAGGTAGGCAGGAAAGGCCTGCTGCACTGGGGTGAGAGTGGAGTGCAGTCTAACACAGTCAGTACCCACCAAGATAGCAGCAGATCTTAGGGGCAACTGAATTACCAGTGGTATCTTCCATAATTCTCAAACCCCAACAGGGTCAGATAAGTGATCAGAAGGATATTACAGGAGTCCTTTTGCCGGCACTAGTAATAGGAGCATATTGCATTGCCCATGCATGGGTCTCATTCCAGTGTGAGGCAGAGCACTTGCTACATCAGACTGAGGACCTTGGTCACAGTACCAGTGCAAAAAGGAGAGCTTGTGTTTGCTCATGGACTAGAACATAGGCCAGGAGAATAGTAAACATACCTTTCCTTAGATCATACTACCTTGGAAGAATTGAATACTTACAAACCCCCCAAACTAGCTGTGAAAACAGCTGTACAAAAATCTTGAGCTTGGACAGTGGCCTCTTCACCCTAGAAACAGAATCCAACTTTAATATAAAGTTAAAAGACAAGAAGTAGGCTGGAAAATAAAAGCAACAACAAAACCTGACCATAGATGGTTACTATGGTGACAGGGAAGAACAAGACACACTCAGAAGACAACAAAGTCAAACTTCTATATACAAAGTCTCAAAGAAAAATCTGAATTGATATTAAGGCCAAAAGAAATTTCTTGAGGAGTTCAAAAGTGATTTTAAAAATTAGCTAAGAAAGTCAGAGGAAACATTGGGAGAAGAAATGAGAGTGTTGCAAGAAATGATTTAAGAAGTTAATAGATTGGTCAAGAAGGCACAAAAATACTTTGGAAAATAACATATTAGGGGGCAGTTAGGTGGCGCAGTGGATAGGGCACTGGCCCTGGAGTCAGGAGTACCTGAGTTCAAATCCAACCTCAGACACTTAATAATTACCTAGCTGTGTGGCCTTGGGCAAGCCACTTAACCCCATTGCCTTTCAAAAAAAAAAAGGAAAATAACACATTAGAAAATAGACTAAGGGCAGCTAGGTGGAACAGTGGTTAGAGCACTGGCCCTGGAGCCAGGAGGACCAGAGCACAAATCTGGCCTCAGACACTTAATAATTGCCTAACTATGTGACCTTGGCAAGTCACCTAAACCCATTGCCTTAAATAAAAATTTTTTTTAAAATAGCAAATTTCTTAAAAAAGTAAAAATTGGACAAGTATAAGCTAATAATTCCATGAGATATCAAGAAAAAATAAAAGAACATCAAAAGAATGATAAAATAGAAGAAAATATCAACTATCTCATTGAAAAAAAAACAACTGACTTGGAAAATAGATTAAGGAGAAATAATTTAAGAATTATTGTACTACCTGGAAACTATGGTAAAAAAAAGGAATCTAGGCTACACATTTCTTCTTTTTTTCCTATGATGTGTAATTTATTTTACTTTTATTTTGTTTTTCCAATTGCATGTTATGAAAATTTTTCAAAATTCATCTACTTACATATTTATGTTACACATTTTTCTACCACCCTTCCTTCCCACCTCTTCACATCAACGCTGAACATAGATATTATCTTTCAAGAAATTATCAGCTAGGTGGTGCATTGGATCTGAGTTCAAATCCAGCCACAGACATTAATAATTACCTAGCTGTGTGACCTTGGGCAAGTCACTTGATCCCATTGTCTTAAATAAAAAAAATAGAGCAAAAAGAAATTATCAAGGAAAATTTCCCTTATATTCACTGAACCAGAGGGAAAATTGAAAGAATCTACTAAATTGCCCTGCTGAAAGTAATTCCCAAAATGAAAATTTCCAGAAATTTTGTAGCCACATTTCTAGCAGTCCCAGGTCATGGAGAAAGTATTGCAAGCAACCAGAAAGAATCCAAATGTTATAGAACTATAGTCAGGATAACAAGATTTAGCAGGTTTCCATCTCAAAGTATCATAGAGTTTGGAATATGATATTCTGGTGGACAAAGAAGTTAAGATTACAACCAAAAATCATCCACCAGCAAACTTGAGTATAATATTTTATGGGAAAAATGAATATTAAATAATATAGAGAGCTTTCTAATATTCCTGATGAAAAGACCAGAGCTGAATAGAAAATTTTACTTTCAAATGCAAATCTCAAGAGAAGCATAGAAAACTAAATAGGATCAGAAGCCAGAAAGTCATATAAGATATAACTTACAAGAGGGAACAATTTGATTCAAAAACATGCATTAAATTCCTGTGATATGCAAGGAATTGTGCTTCATACTGAGCATAGAAAGAAAGAAAAAAATAAATCCCTGTCCTCAAAGAGTGTCCTTTATAATTAATGACAAAAAAAATGCTTATGTAAGTGTATATCTATAGTGACATCCCTGGCAGAAAGGAATAATGTTTGCCCTTTATTTTTGAAGAAGATCACAACATCAGGGAGGTGATGCCATGACAAGCACATGAATTGGATTTGAGTGGGGGGGGGGGGGCTGTGCTAAGTCACCATCCTCACTTTCTCCTCTAGAGTCATCTGGGTCCAGTGGCCAGATATGAATCAAAATGAATGGAGATGGCCCTGGATGCTGGACAATCAGGATTAAGTGACTTGCCCAAGGTCACACAACTAATAAGTATCAGAGGTATGGGAGAGAAGACCACCAAACTGAAGGTCTACAGAGCCATTGTGCTGACCTCATTGCTATATGCCTGTAAAACCTGGACAGTCTATCAGTATCATTTAAATTTTCTTAAGGAAGATTCTGAAGATCACCTGGCAAGAGAAGATAGCAGACACTGAGGTCCTTCCTCTAGCTAAACTTCACAGCATTCCAACATTACTACAGAGAGTACAACTATGATGGGCTGAACATGTTGTTGGAATGTCAAATGCGTGCTTGCTAAAAAAAAACAAAACTATTTTATGGAGAACTCATACATAGCAAGCACTCGCAAGGGGGTCAGAAGAAGTGATACTGAGACTCCCTGAAGGTCTCACTGAAGAACTTTAGAATTGATTGTATAGCATGGGAGACACTGGCACAGGACCACCCAGCATGGTGTGAGGGTACTCCATTCTATGAGGAAGGCAGATTTAAAGCAGCTTAAAGGAAACATGACATCTGTAAGTTTAGAGTACCCACCCCAGATGTTCACATGGGCAATTGGTGTTCAACCTGTGGGAGAACTTTCTGAGCTCATATTCTGATCAACCATAGTAGGACACATTGTAATTTGTCTCGAACATAGTGATGTCATTTTGCTCTTCTTCAATAACAAAGGACAAGAACCAACCAAAAACCAACCAACAGGAAAGGAAGCAGAGAGCTGGGAATGGGGATTAGCTCTTTAGATATTCAAGAAGTCCTGGATCTGCAACAGATCAGGAGGACATCATCCAGTTATGTGTCTTAAATTTGCACATATGATCAGGAATGTCAACTGAGTATGCTCCCAAAGGGGTGGAGTGAGGGATGATATCCAAGATATTTCATTTTTGCATCATCTTCATTTCTCAGTATATCTCATAACTATCCAGATCACAAAGAGAACACTTTTAATAAAAATAATAATTTTTAAAAGGAATGAAAAAACACCAATCTAAACAAACTAATATACGTATAGTCAAGTGTTGCAGAATATATGATGTTCCTTTTGTACAATCCCCAAACTTTGCAAAGAAGGGAGATATTTTTTCATAACTTCGTATCCAAACTTGTTTATTACCATTGTGCAATATTCTGCTGTGATGATTTTGCTTTTATCACTCATATTGTATTAGTCATTCTTTCCATGTATTTATTTTATATGTGTGTATATTATAGATATATTCTGATCATGTTATTTTGAAAGAAAACTTTCAACTCTTAGAAGCATATAATCCTTCTAAGATTTTATTTTTTAAAATAGTATTTTATTTTCCCCAATACATGTAAAGATAATTTTTAGTATTCATTTTTTACAAGAATTTGAATTCCAAATTTTTCTTCCTCCATCCCTACCATGCCCTCTTTCTAAAATGGAAGGTAATTTGATATAGGTTATACATATGCTACCATGTAAAACATAATTCCATATTATTGAATTTCACAGTTGTGAAAGAATAGACCAAAAAGAAAAAAATAAGGGAATAAAGTTAGTGAAAAAAAAGATAAACAGGAAAGAGATATCGTAAGAAACCCAGTAAAGTTAAACTGTTTACATTCCTACATGAGAAGATATTTGCAACTCATAAAAAGCTTTCTCATTATTAGGACAGTTAGAAGAAATGTACATAGAGATCTCAGGGATGAGTTGAATATGATGGAGGATATCTAAAAAAATTAAATTAAGGAATGAGGAAGAAGAATGCAATAAGATAAGGGGAAAAGGAGAGGGAGAATGGAATAAATTATCACATAAAATGGCAAGAAAGAGCTTTTATAGAAGAGGGGAAGATGAGGAGATGAAAGAGAATGCTTGAATTTTACTCTAATTGGAATTGGCTCAAAGAAGGAATAACATATAGTCAAATGGATTTAGAAATCTCTATTACCCCTCAGGAAAATGGGAGGCAAAGGGGATAAAAATGTGGGGAGGTGCTGATAGGAGAATGGACAGATTGGGGAGACAATAGTCATAAGCAAACCACTTTTGAATATGGACAGGGTGAAAGGAGAGAGAGAAGAGGAAAAAACAGGGAAATAGAGTGAAGGGATATATACTGTAATCATAACTGGGAAATTTTATAGCATATTTCTCATATCTCAAATACACAGAGAACTAAATCAAATTTGGAAAAAACCATTACCCAATTGATAAATGGTCAAAGGATATGAGCATGCAGTTTTTGTATGAAGTAATCAGTTATCAAAAGTCATCTGAAAAAATGTTCTAAATTACTATTGATTAGAGAAATGCAAATCAAAACAGCTGTGAGGTACTAATTCACAGTCATCCTATTGGGGGTGATCAAAAAAAAGCATACTGGAATCAAAAGCAAAATGACAAATGTTAGAGTGGGGTGTGGGGAAAATTGGGATTCTAATGTACTGTTGGTACTGTTTTGAACTAGTTTGAATATTTTGGAGAACAATTTAAAACTATGCCCAAAGGACTTTAAAAAATCACATATCCCCCTTTGACTCTGCAACACCATTACTAGTTTTTATCCCCAAGAGACCAAAGAAAAATGGAAAGGACAAATTTATACAAAAATATTCATAGCAGCTCTTTTTGTGGTGACAGAGATTTGGACATGGAAATGATGCTCATCCAACTGGGAAATGCCAGAACAAGTTATAGTATATGATTGTGATGGAATCCCCTTGTTCTACAAAAAATGATAAGCAAGATAATCTCCCAAAAACTTGAGAATACTTAAATGAACTGACTCAAAGTGAAATGAGCAGAAATGGGGGAAGATTATACACAATCATAGCAATATTTTATGGTGATCAACTGAATGACTTATCTAAGATAATTCTGAAGGACTTATGATTAAAAAAAATCTATATGACGATGATAGTCTTTCATTCGTGAAGAAGACCATGACATTAGGGAGGTGATGTCATAACAAGAACATGAATTGGATTTGAATGGGGGGGGATGCTAGAGATGGCCTTTGATGCCAGGCAATCAGTGTTAAGTGACTTGGCCAAAGTCACACAGCTAGTAAGTGGCAAATGTTGAGGATGGATTTGAATTCCTGTCCTACTGACTTTAAAGCCAGTGCTCTATCCATTGTGCCACATAGCTGCCCTTGAAAAATCTATACACCTCCAGAGAAGGAAGTGATGGAATCTGAATGCAGACCAAAGTATACTGTATTTTATTTTTTTGTCTTTTTTTTGCCTATGTTTTCTTTCAAAACATGATTAATATGGAAATGTGTTTTCCATGGGTGCATATATAAAGTCTTTATCAAATTGTCTACATTCTCAATGAGGGGGAAAGGAAGGAGGGGAAGAATTCAGAGCTCAAAATTAAGGGAATATCAAAAATTGTTTATTGGGGAAAATATTAAATGCAAATGTTGTATTATTTTATTCCACTGAGACTTTTGAACTCCCCATAATAGAACCCACCCTCAGACAGTGAAATACATATACTTAATAAGCAAAGCCAACCAAAAAACTGGTTGTCTGACTACTTATTCTTTATTCTGTACCTAAGGTCCATTGCCTCTGTACTAAAATGAGGGAATGATATTTCACCATCAGTCCTCAGAAGTTAAAGTTGTCCATTGAACAGACCAGTATTCTGGCATATTTTAACATTGTTTTCTTTGTTCTCTTGAATATGCTGTCTTCTTTCTGCTTAAATTCATAAAAGACTTCTCAAATTACTCTGAGTATTGCAACTCAATATTTCTTGTGGCATGATAATAGGAATGATTCTTCATATAAATAAGAGTTAAGAGACTTATAAAAAGAAAACCTGGATTTGAATCCCCATCCTATCACTTAATAGCTGTGACTATGAAGAAGTCACATCATCTTTTTAGCCTCTGTCTCCTTTCTTATAAAGCAGGAATAATAATGCCTGCACTGCCCACTTCACAGAGTTGTTCAATCAACCATTCAGTCAACAAGAATCTGCTAAGTCCCCACCATGTGACAGCCATGCTTCGAGACAATAGAGGCTGAGACAAAAATAAAACAGTGTCAGTGGACATCTTTGTTTCAAATCTAATCTTACTGAAATGATCACTAACATTTCTCCATTAGAGATTAACGACAACTTGTAGTTTTAGATAGATATTATTTGTCATATTAAGGAAAAGTCTATTTCTATATTTTTCAGTGATTTTAATGTAAATGGATCTTTTATTTTATCATAAGCCCTTTTCTGTATCTTTCAATAGTCATATGATTTTATTTTAAAATTATTAATATGGTCCTTTATATACATAATTTTTCTAATATTGAATAAACAAATCAGTCTCGATAACTTGTCAATGTTTTGATATGTTGGTATAGACCAGTTATGAATATTTTATTTAATTTTTTGCATTAATGTTCATTAAAGTTATTGGTTTTCTTTCTCTACTTTGTCTCTAATCATTATTTGTTTGGTAAAAGGATTTTGGTATGATACCTTCATTTTTATTTTTGTCAATAATTTATGTTATGTGGAACTCAGTTGTCTAGTTCTGCATTTGACCCTGTCTTCTGGAACCTTGACACCAAAAATGGGAGGTCTTCATTGCTTGACTTCCCATGTTATGGATAAATGGAAAAAAGATAACCAAGATACATTTTCTTCCTTTGTGGAGATTGCAGCAAAAATGCTATCTTACACTAACCATTACTTATTATTTTGAAGGCATAATGGCTAGTGACAAGCATTTGAACAGCATATATTTTACTTGGGGGTCCTTCTAGTCCCCAAAACATACTGTCTCTCATTAAGAAGGAAAAGATCAATCCCCCACACAACAACCAAAAAAACTCAATGCAATTTGTACTTAAATTGTGAAAATCATTGAGGGGGAATAAGGCAGATAGTTCTACCTTAGTAGTTAGACAATAAGAGAGCTCACAGGAAGAGAGCTTGAGAGCCATTTGGATTTGTCCAGAGCTATTTGGAAATCTGGATTCCTGCTAACATATTTCATTTCCCCAATCTCTCCACCCTCCCCAACAACTCTATTGCCCATAATGTTATTGTCATTTGTGCATAGAGGAGATTCCTATAAAAGTCTGTATTGGGTGAAGATGGTCAAGATCAGCACATGCAGTGAGAAAATTGACTGAAATAAAAGAAATGTTGTTTATTAAGTCATTTTCCCCTCAAAGTGTAGTAATTAATGGTTAGATTGAAATTGGCAGTCCTTGTTGCTATAGAAATGGGCATTGTGTCGTGGTTATCACTGTCTCTACTATAGCCCTAAGAATGGTCCTCAGAACCTGAATTAAATTGAAGTCAGTAACTTGGGAGTCCAATGCAAGTTGTGCAGCAACAGCAGCTGATGAGGTAATTGATAGCCAATATACTATTCAGCAACTCAATTAAATCCACTCCCATTAGGATGGATTGATCTTTTTTAATGAAGAGGATTTGTGTGGAATCAGCAATGAGAAAGGGAACATACTGCCTCCTCACTTCAGGAACTGGGCTTCATTGCTAAGGGAATAGATCTTTTTTTATACTCCATGTACTATCTAACAGAATGGATCATATAGGGATAAAATGAGAGTGAGAGTAAGCATGAAATCCAGTGACCACTCATACATTCTGACCTTGGAAGGTCACCAGACTCAGAAATTAGATGACTATTATAAGACCAAAACTTTTCGAAATAATAAAACATTTTGAAATGCTTTATTTTAATATCTTCATTTCTCTTGGCAAGAGGTAGTATGATACAAAGGAAAAAACTTTAACTAGGCATGAGGAAAAACCTGGGTTTATCTCCTTTCTGACATTTAGGAACCCTATGTGATTACAAACAATATGATTTATCCTCGATAAGCTTTGATTGTATAATGGATAAAATAACTATAATGCCTACCTCACCTGGATGGAGAGGTTGGGAGTGATTATGAGGTTCAAATGACATTTTATATATCTGTATCTAGCACTTTGGAAACTATAAATCATTTTTATAAATATCAGCTGTTACAATTTTTATTTATCTATGGAATTCATCATATAAATCAGCTATAGATGCAGATATATTCTAGTAAATATAAATCTGATATTTGTACATCATTTCCCTTTTTAAGCAAAACTGTTCATAGAGAGCTTCTGATTCTTTTGTAACCCTCAGTAAAAATAGATTTAGCATATCCCTTTGTCTTCTGCCATACACTAGGTGACAGTTTTTCTTCAATACCTTAGTGTCTGGATTCCAAATCCTCTGTGACTAATGTAATTGCCTGTGCATTGTTCGGCTGAAGTGCCTTCAGTTCAATGAAACTATTTACTTCCTATTAGCTCCAGACATCTTCCTATCCATCTTACCCAGATCCAATTAGCTAACTCTCATCAGAGCCAATACCTTATTAGCAATATTACTATACAACTTACATGTAAGCTTCTGATTAGCACTATTGTTCCACCTACCAAATCCTATTAGCTACTGCTATTATATATTGTACAATCTACCTGATTTCTGTTACCTATAGTTATTCAGATATACAAAATGCCAGTATCATAGGATCATAGATTTAGTTTTTAACTTTTAAATTTTTTATTATTATTATTTTTAGGGATCATAGATTTTGTACTGAAAGAGATTTTTCATTTTTGTTTAGTTCTTTTGAAATCCCCACTTGGGGGGTTTCTTGGCAAAGATTCTGGAATGGTTTGCCATTTCCTTCACTAACCCATTTTATACATGAGGAAACTTAAATGACTTGTCCAGGGTCACATAACTAGAAAATATATGAGGCTGGATTTGAATTCAGATCTTCTTTGTTAGGGACTGTTGTATGTGGGAGCATTGTAAATTATCATCACCAGGTGTCCTTGAGAGTGGATTAGAGACTGGGGAGGTATTTAAGCGCTGGTATTTTGGTAAATAAACGGAGACCTTGGAGACCTTGGTGTATAGGGAGAAACTTGTCTTCCTTGTCTCCCACTCCTCCAACACTCACCTGGGGAAAGATTGAGGGAGTCCAGAAGGGGACTCAACACTTCCTGACTCTGGATCCAGTAATTCTATTTACTGTGCCACCTAAGTGCCCTGAAAGAGTTCTTGGAGCCCATCTTATTCAATCTTCTTACTTTTATACATGTGGAAGCTAATGCTCAGAAAGGCCTAATGACTGACCCTAGGTGACCAGATACTATATCTCAAAGGAGGAATTTGAAGCTAGGTGCTGTTGCCCCTATACTATGATATAGTATCCATAGACTCCTTTAATTAAATTAATTATTCCACTTTCAAAACTTCCTATAGGTGGTGCAGTGGTTAGAGCACCGGCCCTGATTCAGAAGTACCTGAGTTCAAATGCGGCCTCAGACACTTAATAATTACCTAGCTGTGTGGCCTTGGGCAAGCCACTTAACTCCATTGCCTTGCAAAAACCTAAAAAACAAAAAACAAACAAAACAACTTCCTATAATTCCACATAGCATTGACCCTATTGTACATCCACATAAATGCCATTCTACCCTAAATCTTTCTATCATGCTTTCTTTCCCTGGACAATATTTCCTCCCATCTCACCAGTCTGAACTGGACCCAGAGAATAAATTACCTAAAGTGTCCTGTTCAGGAGAATCCTCATACTTTTTCTTGGTGAGACATTTGTTTTGCTGCCATCTTAATTCTAAGAAGAGCATTTTTGGAAAGGAAAGCAGATTAGGAAACTGATTGGAAAAAAAGTGAAAAGAAAAGAATAGCAGAAAAGACTAGAGATCAAACATGTGTCCTATTGTATAGAACAGAGAAGTTCTACCACTGAAGACTTTGTATGATGATCTACAGGACTGCATTAGCTTGAAGTATTTCCCCAAAATGTTTCTAGAGGAGCATTTTTTCCTGATTCCCTTCTCCAGAATAGTGCTCCAATATGACCCTTCCGCCTCCTTTGGCATTCTCTAAGAAAACATTTGCTACCAACAACAACAAAACAAACCCAAAAAAGGGAATGGAATGTCTAAGAAGAAAATTAATCTCTCCCTTCCCCCTCCTCCATCCCCTACCCCCATGGAAGTCTTCAAACAAAGACAGAATGACAACTTGTCAGGTGTGAGACAGAGGCTATAGTAGACCCTCTGAAATCACCCCTACTTTGAAATTCTGTAATTCTGATATATTTATATCCTCTCTAGCTCTTTCCCACACATAGACACACTCCCTGATATGTAGCCAGAGGGTATCCATTAACATCAATTTGTCAGATTTTGTTAGATATGGAATATATGTACAATTAATTGTATGATGTCTTCCCCATGAAAATACAAGCTCCTTGAGAGCAAGGATAGTGACTTCTCTCCTTTATTTTCACCCCCCAGTATTTAGTATAGTTCATAGTATATCCTTTTGGAAAAATTTTTTTTATTTAGTTAAGGCAATGGGTTTACTTGCCTAAGATCACACAGCTAGGCAATTATTAAGAGGTCAGATTTGAACTCAGATCTTCCTCAGGGTCAGAGCTCTATCCACTGCGCCACCTAGCTGCCCCTGTAGCATATCCTTAATAAATGCTTATTGAATGATTTTTTTAACCTAAAGGATTATTGAACTCTGTGCCTCAGTTTCCTAATTTGCCAGTAAAATTAGTATGACCCTGCCTTCCTCACAGGGTTTTTATATGAAACAGATGAGACATTATGTCTTAAACTGTTTTGAAAACTTCCTAGTGCTATAGAGATGTGAAGTACTATTATCATTACTATCACCAATAGCATCATTTTTTTATTAATTATTTTCAGAATGGAAAAGAAGTCATTGTCTATAGAGGTATGACAAAGGAAGATTTTGCTAGATTTTGGCAGGAAGTTTCCAGTGCCTATGAATACAAGTGAGCAAGTACCATCTCCTGAGTTTCTACGTACAGAACAAAATGGCTTCTTCTTGTTATTCAGTCATTTTCAATCATGTCCAAGTCTTCATGACCCCATTTGAGATTTGATTGGCAAAGATACTAAAATAGTTTGTCATTTCCAGCTCATTTTACAGATGAGGAAACTGAGGTCAAGAGTTAAGTGACTTCCCAGGGTCACACAAGAAGTAGAGTATGAGTCAAATTTAAAATCTGATCTTCCTGACTCCAGGTTCAGCACTCTATCCACTATGCCATCTAGCTACCCTGTTAAAATAATTTAGGCAACTGTTTTTGACATGCCATTTGAAATTCTTAATGTGCTACATGAAAGTAAGTGATGGCATAGTGGAGTGTTTAGACATGCTCTATTACAATGTTCTTTATAAACTTTGCATTACCATATGAATTAAAATCAAAAGAACAACTTAGATGATAACAACATTGTAAAGACAAACAACTTTCAGAGATTTGGGAGAACTGTTTAACCAAAATTACCAACCAGAATTCCAAAGGACTCACACGGAAGCATGCTACCTACATCCTCACAGAGAAGTGATGGACTCAGGAATATAGATTTACCCTTTTGAATATAACCACTGCAGAAATATGTTTTCCTTGACAATAGATATTTGTAATGGAAATTTTTTACTTTTTTCTTTCCTGTTAGGGATTGGAAGGAAGAAATGAAGGAGATTTTTACTGATTGAAAAAAATTTAATTTTAAATAGGACTGTATGAATTTTTTTTTTATGTCTGAGCGAAGTGAGTCAGGAAAACTTGGGATCATATCTTACCTCAGACAATTACTAGCTGTGTGACCCTGAGCAAATTATTTAATGTTGTTTGCCTCAGTTTCCACACCTTTAAAATGGAGATAATAATGGCACCTAATGCACAAGGTTAGTGAGAGAATTAAATGAGATATTGATAAAGTACTTTGTAAGCTCTAGGACTCTGGGCATAACACTATTATTGTTATAATTTTTAATTATTAATATGAGATCTTAGAGGTCATTCATCTGAACCAACATCATTTTCCAGGTGAGGAAACAGAGAGTAGTGTAGGGAAACTTCTTGCTCAGGTTCAAACAGCTGGTGTGTTCAGAATGAATTCTTGATTCCATGATTCCTGCCCCCTCAGATCACTGCTTTCAACAACGGTCTGAATTTTGCTCAGAAATCCTTGTAAAACAAACCTACATAATGTATACTTAGAACTAGCTTTTAACACTATATACACTCACATGCCTCTTTCCAACTTCTGTAATTGGGGAATCTTTTGTGCTTAGGAGGGAAGGTTTTGATTCAATCCCCCTCTTCGCCTTGTTTCTTCCATTTGACATGGATAAAATAACATGGCTCCATGTAGTGGGATGAAATGAAATTAAAATGCACATTTTAATCAAGTGAAAAATGTCATCATGAATCTAATGGAGTGATGGGGAATGGGACATCCAGCTTAGGGTAGAGTCATGGCATCAAGTAATAAATCAACAAGCAACCAGGTCCTGATGAGTGCACAGAATCCTGGGAAAGGGTTTCATGTATTTGAGTTCTGTAATAAATTATAATTCCCTTATAATTCTTTAAGTTATAGTGATTGGTTCCAGACCATTGGAAATCCTCAGTGCAAGTTTGAATCCAGGGGATCAAATCCTGGTGTGTCTGACTCAATGAATTAGTCAGTCCTTCATCAGACACTTAGAATTAGTATCTTTTAGATTCTGGGAATGCAGATACTGTGAATGAAGCAATGCTTACCAGCAAGCAGTTTGCATTCTAGCACTACAGACAGTAGCCACAGACCAAAGAGCCCTGCAAGTTCTCTCTCCAATAGGGAGACTGGCTTGGAAACACTGACTTGTTACTTTTTAATCTTCACTTGTTTATTTGAGGGTGAAAGTATACACAGATTACTTGTCAGACTTTCTGAACCCCCCCCCCCCAGCCATAGCCATAGATTCTTCTTGTTGTTGAGGTGTTTCAATTGAATCTGACTCCAAGATACTATGCTAGGTGTTAGGCTTCCAAAGATGAAGATGAAACTATGCCTGCCTTCAAGGAACCCTCCATTCTGTCAGAAAGGGCAACAGACATACATTTAAGTATACATAGAATGTTCTTTTTCAGTAATTTTCAGTTGAATCCAACTCTTTGTAACCCCATTTGGGGCTTTCTTTGCAAAGATGCTGGAGTGGTTTTACCATTTTCTTTTCCAGATCCTTGAGGATTAGAAAACTGATGTCAATGGGGTGAAGTGATTTGGTCACAGTCACAATTTAGTTAAATGACTATGGCCAGACAAAGATGCGTCTTCCTGACTTCAGATCTGGCTCTTTAACCACTATTCCATCCAGTTGTCCTAAATAACCATTAGTTATATCCTCTAAAAATGACAAGTTCACCAGAATATGATTTCATATATAATCATCTGAACAAGTGTATCTTCTTTATACAAACAAAACATATATATCATATATGCAAAAGTTATTTTTCAAAGCACCTTCACCCATTAGATTTTTTTACCTTCATTCTTAAAAGGGAAGAAAAGGCATCATTGTTTCTCTTGTGGAAATAGATGAAATGGAGGTCTGAAAAATGACTTGTTTAATGTCATTCATTAGGCAACAGTTTATTCTTGCACTTAATTGAATTTCTGCCATTTGATTTAATAGTAGTGAATTTTCAAAGAAAGAAGGGTAATTTTTTTTAGATAAGCAAAGTAAAGTATATGAAGTCATTGACAAAGATCTCAGAGCTGCTTAGTGCCCATAGTAGGATTTGAACCCAGGGCCTCTGACTCCAGATCTACAACTCTTTCTTACTTTTGTTGTTTAGTTGTGTCCGATTCTTTATGATCCCACTTGGTGTTTTCTTTGAAAAGATACTAAAATGGTTTGTTGTTTCCTTCTCCAATTCATTTTAAAAATGAGGAAACTGAAGCAAATAGGGTGAACTGACTTACCCAGGGTCATGTAGCTAGTAAGTCACTAAGGCTGGATTTGAGCTCAGGTCCTTCTGACTCCAGACCAGGCACTATATCCACTGCACCACCTAACTATACTTTCCTGATTGTCTCATGGCAAAGATTTTAATATTTGCCTTTACATCCCTAGGGCCTATTAGTGCCTTAGCAATGGTGCTGATTGGTGCTTAATAAATATTTGCTGAATCGAAATTAAATTGATTTCACCCTCCTAGCATCCCTCTACTACATAAAAGAAAAAAAAAAGAAAAAAAATCCATTCTGTTGCTTTCCAAATAGAACCCTCCTTAGAGGTCTTAGATTAAACCTTCCAGATGGCTCATTGTTATTTGTCCTTGATTGTCACAAACCCTAAACCTGGAGTTGAAAAGCACCCTAGTAGCAGCTTTGTGTGGATTAAACACATCCATTCTCTGGCCACCCTGGCAAGTTTCTGGGCATATTGTTTACCAAATACCCTGCTGCCTCTCCATCACAAACACAGCTGATTGTGTGGAGGACTTCCTTCCTTGGCCCACACCCCATCAATCCTTTCCCCCCCACCAGAGGCAGCATGGAAAGGAAGAGCAGTTGTTGATGGGGAGAGCCCTGGGGTGTTTGTGTCTCAGCATTGGCTGGTGGGGGACTGCTACTGGCAAGATTGGCCCATCTGGCAGAGAGGAAAAGCGCTCCTGATGTTCTGATGGGCAGACAGCAAGTCCCAGCGCTAGACTGGGGTGGATCCTTCCTCCATCTGCCCAGAGGATGCCTTCAGGCACTCTCAGGTAGTGCCAATATGAGACAGAAATTGAAAGTTAGAAATAAAAAGATAAAGAAAAATAACATTGGTTTCATCTCACACCTTTTTCATTTCTCTGATTCTGCTGGGGTAAAGGAAGTTTTCCCCCCATCATCATTAGAGGCATTAAATATTTCCCTGACAATACCATGACATAAATGATTTCCAAAGGGACCTACTAAGGTCTGATATACAGACATAAACAAACTTGCAGAGGACATCCAGAAAAATGATGAACACTCAGTGGGAAGCTCTATTAAAAAACAAATGTGAGAAATCACACAAGATAAACTCTTTAAAAATGAATAGTTAAATGCTTTTAAAAGATATATTTACATTGACTTAGAGAGAGAGAGAGAGAGAGAGAGAGAGAGAGAGAGACATATATTAAGCATAAATGACCAGACACACCCGCTTCTGTGACTCTAGTACAAATGAAGCAATCTGTAATACATTCTTAATATTAGTACAGTATTTATATTCTGGCCTCTGATGTGGGTCTTCTCCAGAAAATTAATTTTTTTACCTTTATAGATATGCAGTTCTTAAAGATCTATTGAATTCTTAAATATGATTTTCAATATGGACCAACTTTGTGTTGTGAGAATGCATTTCCAATGGAAATCAATGAGAAAATAAGTCTAATAATTTGCTTTAAATGAAAAATCTTTCAGAGATGAAAGAAATATCAACACATTACAGCTAGAAGGGAGGCAGCTAGGTGGTACAGTGGCTAGAGCACTGGCCCTGGAGTCAGGAGGACCTGAGTTCAAATCCACACTCAGATATTTAATAATTATCTAGCTGTGTGACCCTGGGCAAGTCACTTAACGCCATTGCCTTGCCAAAAATACCCCCAAAACTAGAAGGGTCTTAAAAGTCAGTAAGTCATAGAATCTCAGAGAAGGAAGGGATGTCAAAGATGATCTAGTCCTCCTATCTCATTTGACTCTTGAAAGAGCTGGGGAAGAGAAAGGATAAATTACTTGGCTATGATTTAGACATGGAGCAAAAAGTTAAGTTGTTTAGATAGGTCTTTTAACACTTGGCCCAATGCTCTCTTTCTACTTTACATAGACATCTGTGAGGTTTCCAGGCCTAGATTAGATTGTTGACTCTGTCCTTTATTATTTATGCTGTTCTAAATGTCCCTCAATATCCTTATTTGTAAGATACTGACAGTAACTATTTTTGAGGAAAGCTTTTTGTGCACTGTAAATTAGATTTTAGTTTAATTGTATTTACTTAAAGCACTGTACAAAGTTGAACTATTATTATTATAATTATTGTTATTATTCAAATTTCATCTTATGCAATGGAATTCAAATAAAAATCCTGCAGCAAGTTGGTATCCTATCCTGCTGTTCTGTTATGTTTTTTGGCAGACTCTTCCTGCATGTATTTTAATAAATACTGCTTTATTGATAAAATTATTACTTTATATAATTGAAAAAATATTGATAAGTAAGCTCATCTTAATCCTCATTTTAGAAACACTTTTCTTGTCATTTCTTTGATGAAGTTCATATATATTTGGAACCAGGATTAGTTGCTATCCTGCTATTATTCTTTTATATTTACTATTCTGCAGGCTATTGAATAGATGGATAAAATGCTTATTTTCTTTAGTTGAATAAAAGCATTTGAATGTGTTCATCTTCTATAGATTCTCTAAAAACATCCATAATGCAACTTCATAGCTGATAACAATAGAGAAAAATTCCTAAGATAGCTCAGTGGATAAAGTTTGGACCTGGAGTTAGGAAGACCTGAATTCAAAATCAGATTCAAATACTTACCAGCTATGTGACTTGGAGCAGAGACAATATATAAGAAATCAAACTCCTGTCTAGAAGGAAAAAGGGAAATAAGATTTTATTAAAGTGCCCACTATGTGTTGGATGTTTTGCTAAGCACTTTACAAGTATTGTCTCATTTAAACAACATAACTACCTTGGGAGATTGGTGCTTTCAACATGCATATGAGGCCAGTTTCTTCAATTGTGTTTCTGTATTTTGAAATCTTTTTCTTCCTCACATTTTAGAAATTTTAAGTATTTGGCATGACTATATCTATTAAAAAACATTATTCTTATAGATCAATATTATGCTTGACAATTATAAACAACAGTTCAGTCTATAATAATAATTCAGGTCCACCACAGTTTACCACTTGAGCTCTTGAGGATATTTTAAGGATTACATTTACATTCTAGGAATTAGTTATTTATTAACCCTTGAAAGAAAACTTTCAAATATAAAGAAAAGAAAAGTCAGTCTTTGTCCTTAAGGAACTTAGCATCTAACAGAAGATATAACATGCAGTCAACTATGTACAAAAAAAAATATATATATATATATATATATATATATTTATGTGTATATATTTGAATCTAGAAATATTAATATCTAGATATTAATTTGTTATAAATTGAGATAATCCTAAAAAGAAAGCAGTATGAATAAAGACTGGGAGAGGTTGAAGATGAGATTTTTTTAGTTTAGATTTGAAGGAAAGCAGGGGAAGCCAGGAGACAGAGACAATTAGGGAGAAAATTCTAGGCATAGGGACCAGCCAGTGAAAATGTTCAATCAGGTTCTGGAATATCTTGTGTGAGGAACAGGAAGTAAAAATAAAAAAAAAACAAGAAAGATAGGGGCAAAATTTATGAAGAATTTTAAAATTCAAGCAGATGATTTTATATTTAATCCTGGAGGCAACAGGGAGCCATTAGAATTTATGAGCTAGAAGTAGTTAACCTGATCTGACCTCCACTTTAGGAAATCACCTTGACAGCTAAGTGATCAAGCTTAGCTTGAGTGGTCTTGAGTGGGGAGAGATTTTAGGAAATAGTATAAAGTTTAGGACAAAGTCTTGGGGGATGCTGTTAGTGGACAAGATCTCGATGAAAATTCAGCAAAGGAGACTCCTCAGGAAGAGAATCTGGAGAAAACAATTTCAGGAAAACCTAGAGAGAAGAATGTATCCAGGAGAAGAAGAGAATCAATAGTATCAAAGGCTGCCAAAAAAAGTCAAGAAGGATGATGATTGGGAAGAAGTAATTAAGTTGTTTAATAACTTATTGTAACTTGTAGTGAATTAATTGTGAGAGAGATGTGAGGCACAGAAAGGAATTAGAGCAATTTTTTTCCAGAAAGACTGAATTAGCTGTCATGGAGAAAGTATCTGGAAACATTTTGAAATAACACTTCTTAAATCTTATTTTGTGAAGAAAGATTATAAATAGGATTCCTTAGGCTTAATTACCTTCCTGAAAGATCCTGCTTATTCCAGTTGAGGAGTCAGTGGTCACATAGGTGAGAGTATTCCATTCTATGCATCTGTCCCCAGCTTTTGGAGAGGTGATTTCACAGGTGACTGGAGCTGTGAACTCAAATCCTAGTAATATAATTGTAAGTAATTGGTTACATCTTTGCTTTATTACTACTGTAATAAATTAAGACAGTAAAAGTGATGAAATGTCTGTAATTATATGACAATATATTTGGGTTTTGAGAGAGAGGATTGAAAATCTATAGAAAAAAAAATTACAGAGAAAGAAATATCCTCTATACCAAAATAGGGTTAAAACGGGTACAGGATTTAGAGCAATGCCATAGGTAAATTAATAGACAAAGAACTACTCTATCAGATCTATGAAAAGGGGATAAATTTATGACCAAACAAGAATTAGAACATATTATAAACTGCAAAATGAATGATTTTGACTATATTAAATTAAAAAGTTTTGCACTAATAAAATCAATGCTGCCAAAATTAGAAGGAAAGCAGAAAGCTGGGAAACAATCTTCATAACTAGTTCTGATAAAGGTCTCATTTCTAAAATATATAGAGAAAATTGCATCAAATTTATAATTTCACAAGTCATTCCCCAATTGATAAATAGTCAAAGGATATGAACAGACAGTTTTCAAATGAAGAAATTAAAGTTATATATAATCATATGAAAAAATGCTTGAAATCATTATTAATTAGGGAAGTGCTATTTAAAACAATGACACCTATCAGATTGGCCAAGATGAGAAAAAGGGAAAATGATTAATGTTGGAGAGGTTGAGGGAGGATTGGGACATTGATGCACTGCTGGTGGAGTTGTGAATGGATCCAACATTTCTGGAGTACAATATGGAACTATGCCCAAAGAGCAATAAAACTGTTCATACCCTTTGATTTAGCAATTCAATTCTAGGTCTGTATCCAGAAGAAATTATAGAAAAAGGGAAAAGTCCTATTCCAAAATATTCATAGTAGCTCTTTTTATAGTGGCAGAGAATTGGAAATTGAGGGGATGCCCATCAATTGGGGAATGGCTAAATAAGTTATGGTATATGAATATTATGTAATACTATTGTTCTATAAGAAACCATAAATGGTCAGACTCTAGAGAAGCATGGAATGACTTACAGTATCTGATGCTGAGTGAAGGGAGTAGAATCAAGAGAACAATGTGCACATAACCAACCACATTGTGAGATGAACAATCTTGATGGAAGCAGCTCCTCTCAGTAGTCCATTGATCTAGAACAACTGTATTAGACTATGGACCATATTATCCCCATCCAGAGGAAGAAAAACAAAACAAAACAAAACTCACAAAAAAATCCAACCCTTCAGAATGTGATGAACACTATCTCTTATGTATCTCTTTCCCTCAATCCTCATAGCAAAAATTGCTAATTTATAAACATATTTATCAAAATATGTATGTACAATGCTAACCTGACTGTTCACCATTAAGGGGGGAGGATGGGAAGGAAATTTTGTAACTTAAAATTATATATGTGCATATCAATGAAAATAAAATAAATAAATGAAAAAGAAAAAAGAAAAAGAGATATCTCCATTTTATTTCTAGATTCTTTGCTCCTCTATAAACCATCCTTGCTGGCATTTTCTTACTTTGCTGCCTCCTTCCTGCCTTCCATATGGCATGCATTATGGGTTGAATTTAGAGTTGTTTCTGTTGCTATTACCATCATCATTATTATTAGAAAAAAAAAACGCATCCCCACTTTATCCTTTGGGGTACACATAGAAATGGTTCCATTACAAGTTATTATCTTGCTACTATTATTTTTTTAATTTTTAATATTCTGTGAATTCTTGTATAAGTGTTTATAGTAACCTTTTTGTAGTTGAAAAAGTAACAGGATGTAAACTCAACTTCTGTAGGTTTACTGTAAACATCTTTGGCACAAGGATTTTTCTTATTTATTTTTATTATCATATAATAGCTCTTCAAATCTTTTGGTGAGCATTCACATAGCAACAAATAGAAACTGTCCTGGAATAAGTTGTTATTTTAATATACTTTTATGTTTATTGTTGTGAAGATTATTGAAAAGGTAGATTTTTCAAAAATTTTTTATAGTTTTATAAAAGTATTTATATAGTTTTGTTTTCTATAAACTCATTGAAAGGTTTCTCTTTATAACTTTAGGAGCAGACAGGGGATGTTATACAGTTCATCCTATTTTCTCAAAATTTGTATTTCCTCTTCAAGTTCCCTGAATTTTACTTAGAGATTGAGAATTTGCTATGTCTGCCTAAGATTTCAAATGTCATTCCTAAGATTTTTTTTCTGGGTCAGTGTTAAGTCTGGGTGATTTGGGGCAACATTTCAGCCTGTGATAATGGTTTTGGTTCCAGTTCAGTTTATTATGTGGTGGTGATAAAGAAGGTGATTATGACAAGGATGATTTACATATCTTCTATCATCCGTATTGCATATATTAGCAATGATCATATCTGTTGGGGTAAAGAACTTTGGACTTTGAGGCTCTTCATAAGACAGAGGCAAGGCCTGTGTGAGCATTAACACTGAACTAAAATCCAAGGACCTCTAACTCTCCCCTTTTTCTCTTCTTCACAGGTTGGCCCTGGGTGAACCTCTCAGTCATGGCATTCCTGTATTCCTACTCCCATGTGGGCATTGCCTGGTCTCAGACCTATGCCAGAGATTAATACTATCTACCTCCTACTCCTGGTCTGACCTCTATTTTAGAATGATCTCTCTGACATCTGAGTGGAGAATGTACTGGAATGAGAAGAGACTTCAGACAATGAAACCATCAACACAGAGGGCTCTCCATCATGATTTCTGACTTGAAGGACTACTCTATGAAGGGAACTCAGGAATCATCTTCTCTATCACCTTCATTGCGCCTGTCCAAGACATCTCCAGAGGAGCCCAACCTGAGGCTAAGAATTTGAAATCACAAAACAGGTTTACAAACTGGAAGAATTTTATATTTAAAAAAAAAATTAGAGTAATAAGAGACTTACAGAGGCAGGGATGTGCTGGAACCACTACAAACCAGGCCTAGATTTATTGTTTTGTTGATTGTCTAGATTTGAGAAAGTAATGGAGAAAAAGTCAATAATTTAGATTAAACTTAATTGTGTAGTGGATATTTTTTCCCCTTGTAGAGCCTGTTGTTAAATAATTACCACACACCACTGTTTATAGTTCATGTATGGGAGCATAGTCTTTGGAGTTTAAAGGGCTCTTGGAAATCTTCATTTTGCATAGGAGAAATGTGAAACCTGGAGAAACAAATTAACTTTCTCAAGATCACACATGTACTAAGTACAGAGTTGGGATTCAAACCCAAATTATTTGATCCTATATTCAGTGTTCTTTCCACTACACCAAGAGATTGTTCTTTGTTTAAGGTAGTGACAAAAATATGTATATAAAAGGAAACCAAGAAAGAAAGAGAGAGGAGGAAAAAAGGGAGAGGAGAAAACATAGGACAGAAGCATTTTCTTTGCTTATTTTCTGATTAATTTGGCTCTGTTTTGGTAAATCTAACATTTTCATGATTTTTATCTCTTGTTTCATTTGTTTTTGTTGATAGTAATTTTGTTTAATACAATTTTAAGCAATCATGTTTACTTATTGGTGACTAGAACATCCCATGATTTTATGTGTTTTTTTCTTGATAGTTATTAAATTGATAATATTTTTCAAAGCTACAACATTTACTGATCGAGGGAATATAACATTCTACCATTCCTGAGAATCTTTTCCCCTAGGCATTCATTCATTCATTCAATGGACACTAAATTCCCAAATAAGCATTTATAGAATATGGACAATGGGCCTAAGGAAGTCACAGTGGTAATGCTCATCCCATATAGTGTCATACCACTTGGCCCACATTCTGTGTACATCTTTGGTGCCTACTGTATACCAACACTGAAGAGATTTAAAAACACACTAGGATTATACGTGTTATCTTGGAGTGAGATTTATGGACCAATATAGTGCACATACATACAGAATAAACAAAAACCAGATAACTCTGCTACATGGCCCACCATGTTGATCAAAGAGGTGCAAAGAAATGGCAGGAATGTTGTAGGGAGAATTCATGTTCTCAGCTAGGTTATACTAGATCTATAATTTCCCTTCTAATTTTTAAATTCTAATACTCAATAATTGTAAAGGAGAGACTCACTCCCAATAGAGCTGGAGGAAGGAGAGAGAGAGAGTGAAAGTGGATCAGTTGTACTCAAAAGAGCCTTCATCTACCTCTTCAAGGCTTATCTCAAGTGCCAGCTCCTACAGGAAGCCTTCCCTGATTCCTAGTGTTCTGTATATAATTCTGTATATATTATATATTTATGCCTCTGAATAAATATTATTTCCTCTGCTCCTTGAGGACAGAGACTATTTTCATTTTTGTCTTGGTATTTGTAGTACAAAGAATAAAGCAAGTGCTAAATAAATGCTTCTGAACTGAATTGAATCAAATCTACTGGCCAGTGTATTTATGTAACATTTCAACCATATCTCAAGGAAGGATGCCTTCCTCATGTCCTAACATGTATTCTTCAGAGCTGTCTTAAGTGCCGTTTTATTTATTTCTTCAATAGAGAATAAACAAAGCCAGTCATGCATTTCTGTCAAAATGTGCAGGATAGGGAAGAATAAAACTTTTTCCATGATATGTCAGGCTAAGGAGTTAATACTTTTATTTTTTTCCAATTTAATCATCACATGTGATTCCTTATTTTGCCAACAGAGGTGGGTTCCTACCCCTTGTTTACATAGGGGAACATGACAGTTAAATGATAGATATTTCCATAAGCAACATTAATAATCACATATGGATACATTTAGGAGAAAGCTCTGAGTTTGTATTGTACAGATACATAGCCTCTGCCTGGTAATTTTCCTCACATTCTTCTGATTGCTTTGTTCCACAACAGAAGTCTTCAGTCTTTCCCCCATTTCTGAACAAAGTATAAATTCTGGTCCTATCAGTTAAGCTTTTATAATGTGGTTTCAACTACCTTTCTAATTTTACAGCATATTCCTTCCTTCTGCATACTCTACATTTTACTATTGCCCATTTTCCTGTCCTTTCCCCATCTCTGCCTTTGCCTTATGCCTATGTTCATGTGCATTTATATGCCTCAGTGTCCTTTCCCTCCTATGCCTCTGACTCCTGAAGTCTCTCCTTTTCTTTGAATTGTAACCCTCACGTTTCCTCTTTTATGAAGCTTTGCTTCTATTAAATTTTACTCAAACAAAATGAAAAGTGACATCTGCTTCCTCCAGTGTCTCCTTGCTTTTTGTCTGAACTTATCTCCCTTTTTTCATAGTCAATTAGATTTACACCTTTCCTATAATTCCAAATAAAATCAGTATCTCCTGACAACAGAAAAGTTCTATGGTTGCTCCCACTTGCTGATGACATTGTGCTGATTGCATCCATCCCCAGAATACTACAGGGTCTTCATGATTAGGTTTAGTCAGTTGAAAAAACCCAGCTCAACCCACCACACTTTATAATATGCAGTTGAAGGGAAAACCAGTTGAGATATAGTATGTGTGTATTTAGTAAAGACTGAGTACACACACACACACACACACACACACATATACACATCAGAAGAATCATTCAATTGCTCTACATCTCTAGAAAATAGAGAAATTAATTCCTGACCTACCTATCTCTCTGAAAAGATCAATTGATCTCATTTATTATGTAGCTATCTAGTTACCTCTTGGACTAGTGATACAGCTAGACAGTGGTTTGGGTCCAGAATTGAGTGGAGAGTGGGCTACATTGCACTCAATGCTCCCAAGCTCCCAATAAAGAATCCAGATTCTGTTCTCTCAATATTATTCTCCTGATGATGTTCTTTGACATGAAAATTGTCATATCATGATTTCAGAAAAATCACAGTTTCGAGTAACCCCAAATGAAATGGGCCTATGTCATAGCAATTAATGGCTCATGCATACAAAGTCTCATCTGATCGTTGCAAGAACCTTGTAAGAGGTAGGTGCTATTATTATTCTTTACATTGTAAACATAGGAGAAAACTGAGACTGAAGCTAATGTCTTGCCAGGGTCACCAAGTAAGTGTCTGAGGCAGGATTCTAACTCAGGTCTTCCTAACTCCTAGGCCAGAACTCTATCCATTATGCCATTAGCTGCCATTAATCTAAATGATATTACTTTTGTTTCTTAAAAAAATTAGCACTTATTGTTTCAGAAGGGAAACACTTGCTCCAGGTCTCCCTTGTACACTCCTCTTTAGCCTTCTATCTTTTCCTTCTCCTTCTCCTTCTTCCTCTTCTTCTTCCTCTTCCTTCTTCTTCTTCCTCCTCTTCTTCCTCTTCCCCTTTCTTTTCAGAGAAATAGTCATGTCAAGAATCAATTCCCTCTATTTTCTACATTAAAAAAAAAACAGAGACAAGAAGAAATTGAATGACCTTTCTGAAGCCCCAGAACCTGCTGCATCTGAAATACTGGTTTCTGATAGTCTAATGTACTTCCTAGCAGGCCATATCATGCTCCCAGAACCATTTCTCCAACATCCCAATTTAAATAAATGGTTCTGGTTTATTTCATTGGCTCAGTGCAAGTAAGAAAATCAATGTTGTTAATCAACAATGAGAATGATATAAGGGAATGACTGGAATGTGAATGCTTAGCTCAAATACTCATCTTCTTGAGTTCAAATTCAGTCTCAGATACTAGTTATGTGATGTTGGTCAAGTTACTTGTTTCTTCATCTAAAAAATGAACTGTAGAAGAAAACAGCAAACTGCTTTGGTATTGTTTCCAAGAAAACTTCAAATGGTATCATGAAGAGTTGTCCATGACTGAAAAACTACTAAACAACTTCCACATTGGGCAGCATGATTCTCTGGCTTGTTTTTTTTTGTTCCAGTGTGGATATGTGGGTGTGATTTTTGTCTCATATCCCTCTTTAAACTGAAAGCTTACCAAAGGCAGCCATGGCCTCATCATGACACTTGTGTCATAGCTTCACTGCTTGCCCGCTCCACTCACTCACTCGACTGCTCACTCACTTAGGCAGGTCACACCTTCAGTATCTTGGTATATAAGATGACTACAATAATCACTTTTTAATTGACTCCAACAGCAATTGCATGGATAAAGTAAAACTAAAGATATAAAATAGTTTTGAAGTAATTTAAGTGCTACACTAATATAAAATGTTTTAGTATATCTGATTATGCCATGGCAAAATCTTGTAGGTTCACATGCAGACTTTTCCTACATTACAGTGAGAAATACAATCATTTTTCTCCCTTACTTTTGGCCTGGGACTTCATAACATTTTTTGTGTCATAGACTCCTTGGTAATCTTATAAAAACTATGAATCCCTTCTGATAATAGTGTTTTTAAAAATAATTTTAAAAGATAACAGTATAGCCATAATAGCAAGCATTTAGATAGCATGTTAAGATTTGCAAAGCATTTTCCAGATACCATTTACTTTCCTCAACATCAAAGACTGATACTATTATTATATCCATGTTTGCACATGAGAAAATCAAGCCAGGCAGGGAGATACAGCTAGTGATTCAGGTCAGACGAATTCAAGTCTTTATGACTATTCACTGTGTGATCTGGCTGCCTATGTATAAATAATTGAGGGAAACATTTAAGAGGCTAATGAGAGACAGCTAGGGTGCAAAGGATAAAGCACTAGCCCTGGAGTCAGAAGGACCTGAGTTCAAATTCAACTTCAGACATTTAATAAAGTCACTTAACCCTATTGCCTTACAAAAACAAAAGAGGTTAGTGAAGGTGTAATTGTTTTCCCATCCAAATTCAAAGACTTCCCGTAATCCCTCTGTGGAATCTTTTTATTTGGGTGAGGAGTACCTCTGTGAATCCCAGGTTAAGGACTCCTATTTTGCAGGGATTACAAAATCCTCTAGAAATTCATTCCCTTTTTCCCTTCTTCCTTTCACTTTCTTCCAAAAGACGAAGATGGATCTGGGACAAGGAAAGAGAGAGAGAATTAGGTTGAACAAGCAAGAACTTCATATGCTGAAATTCAGGATATGATAAAGTATTTGATGATTGTGGAGTTCTACTTCTGGACTCCCTTATCTTTCCCAGGTGATCCTTGGAGGGATGGGAGACAAGAAAGACAAAGGAGACAAGTTTCTCCCTCAAAATCTCCAAGTGCTCCATTTATTATCAGAATAAAAATGCTTAAATACCTTTCCAGTCTCTAATCCACTCCCACTCCCATAGTACTTAGGAAAACAACCTTCTGATGCTCAAAGGCACCAGGTGATGATAATAATAATTTACAATAGTTCCCAACATATCCCCCTTCTTGTTTTTGAAATAAAATTATTGCATGAATGCTACACAAGATGTAAACAAAAGTTCAAAAATAGTACAGATGTCAATTAAACAATAGTAAAACCAATATTCCCATAATTCCTTGAAATACATTTTATCCCCAACTTAAAAACAAAGATTACAAAGTTTTTCTTTTGCCACCAAAAAAACCTTTCAAAGCAATCAAATTCAAAATTCAAACTAAAAGGAGCAACTTTTAACTCAGGTAACATTTAACTATTTCAGATCTGAATTACACACACACACACACACACACACACACACACACACACACGAGTTTAAGACACTAACACAAACAGAGAAACAACTCTCTTGTATCACATTTACCAAGCTGAGACTGATATTCTGGCCAGTACCAGATCTCAGAATATACAAACATTCTCCCACCTCTCCAGGCCACTGGAGAGATGTAAAATGCCCTATAGATGTTCAAATACACACATACATACATGACTAATCAAGACCAGTCAACAGAAATATAAACCATAGGTACAGACTGTATTTGAAAGACAAAATCCAAATTTCCCAGTTCTAGAAAAAGTCTTCTTCCTTTTTTTTTCCTAAACTAATTGAACCACGAAGCTTCCCAATCAATAACTTATTGAAAAACATAGTCATTGCCCAACCCTCCTTCCTTCCTGAACCAGGAAGAAGGCATGGGGGTCCTTGATTTCTAAAATAAGTTTTTTGGAGGGGTCTTGTCCTTGTAGTGAAGCCTGCATTCCATTTGAGACATAAGCTTGAGTTTTGAAGTTCCAAAAAAGAGGATTTCCCTTCTCCCTCCCCCCTCCCTATGCAGAGGGTGGGAAGGCAGAGAATGAGAGAGAGCATTTGAGATCACCTAAGAGGTTAACACCTGTACACCCTGGAGTTGCTGCCCTTGTGAACAGTGGCCATCACCATAACAAACTGTCCAACAGCAGGTGACACTTCCACTCTCAACACAGGAACCTGCAATTCACAGCCCTCTGCTGCTGGAGCAAGGATCTCGATCTCGAAGCCCGGGACTATACACGGAAAAGTGGAACTTGTGGCTTCCAGAGCGAAGCTTCAACGTCAGGCTCTGCTTCAGGGTCTTTGGCAATGACAAGAAGTCTCTAAAGTTGCCCGTGGGTTTAGAGGTTTGGATCACGCTTAAGGCAAAGTGCAATCAGGCCAGCAGCCACAGCCAAAAGGAGCAGCCAGCAGGATCTCTGCATCCAGTTCATGGCGCTAGTACAGACTCCTGCTGAGCCATCCCCTGCAGCTCTGCCTCAGGGATTCCACTTGGGCTGATTCCTCAATGTTGGCTTCTTATCACTTTAGCTGGCTGGGCAGTGGACGGCTGCTTGAGGAAGCTCGGTCCCCCTGCGAAGCTGCCTCTATTTCCCAACTCAACAGCAGCCCCAATCAGAGAATCTGTGCTAATTCTAACCTCTAATTGACATAATATATCTCTTCCCCTTACTATTATAGGGAGTCCTTCAACTATGAAAGGAGTGACAGTCCCTGCTTTATCTTTTCTCCATTTCAAGGGTTGACAAGAAATTTCTGTTTCTTCTCTACCTCCAATGCCTACTAGGTTAGTATCAGCAACTTGCTTAGGCCAAGTGTGTGGCCAGTTTTGTGTGGGGAACACTATCCCATCCCATTTACTCAATCAAGCCTAGGAAAGCAATTCCTTCTATTTGGATCACACAAAGAGGTTTTTCTGAAGAAATTGTAGTTGTAAACATAATTTCATTACGGTTTCTCTTTTTTGACCCCCTTTTCAACTCACTTTCCTTCCTAATTATACCAGATCTTGAAAAAACACATAACTTGGCTATGCATTGGTTTTCATTTATGTAGCTATCATCATCATTAGCATTCATTATTACAACAGAGAAAATTTCCCCACTCACGGGCTTTACTAAATACTCTAGGTGGAGCCAAAATGATTACAAACTCCTCATCGATTAATTGTAAAGGGTGAATAGGTACTTCAGTAGAAGTATGCGGAGGCACCCTAAATTTCCCAACACTTTTGACCATCAATAATTTGATATGGGTCAGTTTGCTGCCAAAGCTGTATACTGGTTTTTCATTCCATCTCCTGTTGGTCCTGAACTTTCATATCCCAAGATTGTTTTTGAGGGCCCCTGGGGGAGGATCCCTTTCTCCGTTTAAATTTCCTTGTTTACATTCTGATGCCCAATGTCCTGCCTTTTCACACTTTGGGCACAGAGGTTGCAGGATGATGTGCCCTAACCTTTCTGAGTTTAGCTCCTTGGGCACTCCAATAATCTTTCTTTAAATGTCCAGTTTTTCCACAAACAAAGCAATTCCATTTCTCTTTATTTCTAATGTGCCTATTAGCAAATGCCTCTCTGTCATTAATTCTGCATGATACACCTGAGCCCCTACTCTGTCACATCTTTGAATCATTTCCTCAATGGTGGCATCCCTTCTTAAGCCAATCATTGCTTTCTGACAATCAGCATTTTCTTAGCCCATGCTACTTGTTTTATTAATACATCTATTCCTGCTCTATCTCCTAAAGTTCTTCCTACTGCCTCCTATAACCAGGCAAAGAAACCTACAAAAGCCTCCTCATTTCCTTGTCTAATAAGTACAAATGGTTATTGCTTATTTTGTATTGGAATACATCCCCAAGCATTCTTTACACAGGTAGCAATTCTTTCATATGTCTCTAACCCATTATATAGTTGGTCTGCATTATTGAAAAATTGACCTGTGTCACTTAATTGTTCATAATTTGTGATGGCATTGGGAGCTTGTGCATGCCTCAAAGCCATCCATCTACATTGTTCTATAAACTCTGTCATCCAAAAAATAGATTGTCTGGGTGACAAACATGCTCTATCTGCTTCTAATTATTAGGTGTTAATATGGAGTGTGCAAGAGTATCCAATTATAGCCGGACAAAAGGTGATCTTGCCCCTCTTCCCCATATTCCCCCACTGCCTTCTTTAAATCTCTGACTGCTTTTATATCTAGTGGCTTAAGTCTTCACCTAACGTTTCCTGGATTAAAAGGATCTGGCTCCTCAATAACAGGATATGACTGAAACTCAGCTCTTAGATCCATCAAACTGTCTCCCTGATCTTTTGCTTTTTTGATGGCCTTTTATATTACTGAGATCTCTTCCCTAGGTGCTGTAGGGGTGATCCTAGGCTTTTCTTGATAATACATACTTCTTTATTTCTTCTGCCTCAGGCCATGGAGGCAAATGCACTTTCACTTTACCTTCACATTCCTCCACACTTCCTTGTTCTAATTTCCTTTAACATCAGCCCTATGGTAAACTTGTTACCTTCTCCATTCTTTTGCTCTGTGTCTGGTTCTTTTGCTGTATCTGCTCTGTCCTTCTTAGGACTTTACTCAGATAACATGCATATATTTGGTCCCTGCCCCACTTCTGGACTCCTCTCTGACTCAGGGAGCTTATATTCTACTAATGAGTATAATTTGTGCACAGAGAAGTAAAAAGTGATTTGAGAAGAGAGAATTAGCAACTGTAGTGGGGGTGGAGTGAATTCCAGGAATTCTTATAGAGGAGGTGGCATCTATATTGAGTTTTAAATGTAAGGTTTTAGAGAGAAGAGTTGAGGAGGGAATGCAATGTTGACTTCTTATCACTTTAGCTGGCTGGGTGCTGGTCAGTGGACTGCTGCTTGAGGAAGCTCAGTCCCCCTGCGAAGCTGCCTTGGAGACTCTACTTCCCAACTCAACAGCAGCCCCAATCAGAGAGTCTGTGCTAATTCTAACCTCTAATTGACATAATATATCTCTTCCCCATACTATTGTAGGGAGTCCTTCAACTATGAAAGGAGTGACAGTCCCTGCATTATCTACATGGGCAAAGGCACTGAAGCTAGAGATGGGATGCTGAGTCCAATCTGACTGGATTAGAATTTTGAAGAGGAGTAAAATGAGTTAAGGTTGGAAAAGTTAGGCTGGAATCTAATTATGACAGACCTTCCATGCCAAGCAGTTTGTTTGACATTTTATCCTAAAGGTAATAAGGAGCCAGTGAAGGATTAGAGTGAGGATGTCATGGTCACATCTATGCCTTAAGAAGGTTATTTTGGCAGCTCAGTGGAGGATAGACTGGAAAGGGAGGCAGGGAAACCAGTTAGAAAGTCACTGCTCATACAGGAAAGGTAGGAAAAGGGCATTGGAATCTATTGTAATTCTTCTTGGCCTGTCCTTCTCACTCTTTGCTTCTGAAAGGCTTTCAGTTTACTCCATAGAGTCTGCCATGTTCATTTAGGGACATTTTTGAGAATAAAACTTTTTTTAGGGATTCTATTTCCTACCTGTTCCATAGGGGGTAGACACATTCCCAACCTCCTTAGGAGAAATGAATATTAATTCCAGTTAAGTGTTTCCAGAACTGAAACTTGGGCACCTGGGCCTTCTATGGAGGTGCCAACAGGAGGTTCTGGGATATTGATCTCCAAATTTCACAGTTGGAATCTGTGTCCATTCACCTAACTTTCCAGTCCAGGGAAATAAAAAACATAGACAAGAAGAAAGCAACCCACTCTTGAAAATATTAAAACCCCATGTTTTATATTTGCCTTTGTTCCTTGCTTCCAGGCTTAACCATGATCCTCCTAAACTGGCACAGGTCTCACACCAGTAGAACCTCTTGGGGCATCGTTAGGCAATGTTTGTAAACATGTTTAGTCCAGGCCTCCAGAGTATTGGAATACCTGAAAATCATGACATCAGGAAAAGAGCCTTGACATCATTTTTCAAAGAATTACCACGGGAAAATTGCCCTGATATCCTAGAAGCAGAGGGCAAAATAGAAATGGAGAGAATCCACCAATCCCCCCGAGAAAGAGATCCCAAAAAACCAACCCCTAGGAATATTATAGCCAAGTTCCAGAACTCCCAAGTAAAAGAGAAAATATTACAAGCAGCCAGAAGGACACAGTTCAAATATCGTGGAGCTGCAGTCAGGATCCCACAGGACTTAGCATAAGGAACACATTGGAAGCTTGTAGGGCTTGGAATATAATATACCAGAAGGCAAAAGAGCTTAGAATGTAGCCAAGAATGAACTACCCAGCAAGGCTGAATGTCCTCTTCCAGGGAAAAAAAATGGACTTTCAGTGAACCAGGGGAATTTCAAATGTTCCTATTGTAATGGCCAGAGCTGAACAGAAGGTTTGATCTTCAGATACAGGACTCAGGTGAAGCATGGAGATTGGAGGAGAAGGGGAAAATATGAGGGACTTAATGATGATGAACTGTATGTATTCCTGCAAAGAAAAATTACACTGATAATACTCATATGAACCTTCTCAGTTAATAGAGCAGGTAGAGGGAGCTTTTATAGTTGAAGCACAGGAGAAAGCTGAATTTGAAGATAAAATATGGTGTAAAAATGGAGTCAATAGAAAAAAGGGAAATGTAATGGGAGAAAGAAAAAGGAGAGGGAGGAATAGGCCAAGATATTTCATATAATAAGATTTTTATTTATTACAATGAGCTATTGCAATGATATGGAAGGGGGGGAAGGCAAGGGGGAATGAGGGAATCTTCACTCTCATCAGAGGTGGTTAGGAGAGGAAACAGCATTTACTCAATGGGGTACAGGCATCTGGAGTAAGAAGAGGAGGGGGGGAGCAGAGGGAAGGGGGGGATGTGAATGATGGAGGAGAGAATGGGCCATGGGGGGAGAATGGTCAGATATAACACATTTTCTCTTTTACTTCTTGCAAGGGGCTGGGATTGGATGGCCTATCTGGGACCATAGGGCCAGGTGGATGCTTGGCCTAAGGGGTGCTATTGGGGCTCAGGGCTTCTTGGCCCCAGGACCAGGGATCTGTCTGCTGAGCCACTCAGCTACCCTACAGCAGAGTCAGAGTGAGAGGAGAGAGAAAATATAGTACATGGTAGTGGAGAAATACCAAAGGAGGGAGCTGCGATCAGCAATGGCAATGGTGGAAAAATATGGAAGTAACTTTTGCCATGGACTTATCATAAAGAATGTGATCCACCTGTGACAGAGTTGTTGGTGTTGGAACAAAAACTCAAGCATATTATTTTATTATTATTATTTTGGGGGGGTGCAGGGCAAATGGGCCTGGGTGGCCTGCCTGGGGCCGCATAGCAGGGTGATCATTGGGTGTCTGAGGCTGGATTTAGACCGGGGTGCTCCTGACTTAAGGGCCAATGCTCTGTCTGCCACCCAGCCACCCCTACTATTATTACTATTTTATATTATTTTTGGTCTTTTTTTTTCTTTTGTTTATTTTTTGCAGGGCAGTGGGGTTTGGGTGGCTTGCATGTCACATGGCTGGGTGATTGTTGGGTGTACGTGGCCAGATGTGGGCTTGGGTGCTCATGGCTACAGGGCTTGTACTCCATCCATACCTACAATTATTACTATTATTTTTTTAATTTTAATTTTTTTTCTCTTCTTTAGTCAGGCTTTCAATCCCATTGTTCAACTGAAACTATGTTTTCCCAGGTTATAAATATCCTCTGTCTTTGCTCCTCCTACTTGAAACCTTTAGCTAGGATTTTTAACACTTATTAACTTATTAACACTTTAACCTGATTCTCCTGGTCTGTCTTCCTTAAATGGGCTGATTGTAGAAAGCCTGTCTGTTTTGTTATGGGAGTATTTATATATATATGTTCATCCACTCTGCCCCCTTCCTGGGCATTCTCTCTCTTTTTTTTTTTTAGCTTTTTGCAAGGCAAATGGGGTTGGGTGACTTGCCCAGGGCCACACAGCTAGGTAGTTATTAAGTGTCTGAGGCTGGTTTGAACTCAGGTACTCCTGACTCCAGAGCAGGTGCTCTGTCTATTGAGCCACCTAGCCACCCACCATTCTTTCCTTTTGATGATAGCATTCACTTCTCAGAATTCAATTGAAATTTCTACATAGATTATTCTGAATCTATACCCAAAGCATTAACCTCTTGCCCAAGGCCCTATCAAGTGCCTGTTGGATGTCTCATTCACAAATTCAGCATGTTCAAATCAGACCTCAATAAATGACCCATGTATCATTTTGTGACTATGAAAAAAAAAGAATATTATTCTTTTGAGGGCAGAGACTATCTAGCATTCTTTTGTTTGTGTTCCTAGAATCTTGCCTAGACTCTGGCACATAGTAAGAACTTAATAAAGGATTGTTCTATTTCCTCTTCTTTATCTGTCTCTCTATTCTATCTATTTCATCTACTATCTATGTCTGTCTATTCTATCTATTCATCTATGCCCATATCTATTCATAAATTCATCTATCTATATCTATCTGACTTACCATTTATCTACTAGTATTCAATAAAAAAATGATGAGCAGGTGGATTTCAGGAAAACCTGAAAAAATTTAATATGAACAGATACAAAGTGAAATGAGCAGGATGAGGAGAACATTGTAAACAGTAATAGGCAACATTGTGTGATGATCAACTTATGAATAACTTAGCTCTCTTCAGCAATACAATGTAGGCTTTTTTCAACTCCCACAATGGTTTACAGTTGCTCCCCCGCCCCCCGACCAGAATAAAGGAATTGTCACAATACTAAATGTGTTGCTGTTTGTAGATTTTTAAAAGCACACCTATTTTACATCCTAAAGGGTAGTCCAAGTTTGTTGTATTATGAGAATCTTGGTCCCAGACAATTAATACTGAAAAGGAGCTCTTCACCTTTCATTAGAGAAGTGGGGAAAAAGGATAGGAAATGTAATATTTTCTATCAGATGAAGTCTCTAGTTTTAGCAAACAACTTAGAAAAGTCAGCAAAAGGAAAAAAAAATTAAGGAGAAAACTTACTTTTAAACACTAATTTGAAACTTTCCTATTTGTTACTTTATTTCTTTTTTTAATTTTTAAAGATTTTATTTGAGTTTTACAATTTTTCTCCCAATCTTACTTCCCTCCCCCCCCCCATGGAAAGCAATCTGTCAGTCTTTATTTTGTCTCCATGTTGTACATTGATCCAAATTGAGTGTGATGAGAGAGAAATCACATCCTTAAGGAAGAAACAAAAAATATAACTATTTTCTCTGAAAAAGAAATGGAAAGCTACATTTATAATATATATTATATAATATATATTATATATGTATGTATGAGAGTATGTATGTGTATAGTACAGATGGTATTTAAAACCTGCTTTCTCATTCTTTTGAAAAATCTCAGCAAATTTAGTCACTTTAATTCTGTCCTCCTGATATGGGTCAACTGTATAGGTAATTCCGAGGGGAGATGACTCCAAAGTAATCCTGTTGGTCTTTGCCATTTTTTATCTTTAGTCTCCCACTTGAAAGTTGATAAAGTAAGATAAAGGAGCTGCCCTGTAAAAGGCTGACTTACTGAAGGTCTCTAGTCTTCTACCAGGGAATTATAGATGTACTAAATATCATTGGGTTGCTCAACTTGAACATGAAACCTAAAAAGAGAAAGAATCACAAAAAAAGGAATGGAATTTCATAGCCCATTTAAATTTTGCAGTTTGTGCTTTTTATGTCTCAAGTACATTCTTTTAAAAATAAAACTGAAAGATGCTTAAATATGTATGTGGGTTTATATATATATATATATATATAAATTTTATATATGTATATATGTATATATATATATACATTTATATTACAGATGGGTTCAAAATTTGCATTGACTCATCCTTTTTTTAAAAACCTGAGCAAATTGATCAAGTCAGCCTTGATTCTCTACTCCAGCTGGTAGGATCTATGGGACAGGTTCAGAAGAATTCATAGACTCATCTGGTTCCACTCCCTCATTCTGCATATGAGGAAACTGAGACACAGTCTTATTCAATCCTTACCACTCTCTGAATTAAGTATTATAGCAATTATTATTTCCATTATATAGATGGGAAAACAGGCTCAGAGAGTTTAAGTGGCCTACCTATGGTTGTTGAGTCCATAAGTGACTTGCACAGGGTCAGATAGCCAATGTGTGTCAGGAGAATCCTTTATTTCCAAGTCTATTCTCTATCTTCTGTATTATGATGATAATTAGGGAATCAATTGTAATTTTGATCGGATGGGCTTATACATTTCAGTTTACCTATAAAAAAAGATTTGCTTGATGCAAAACATCTTAAATAATATTTTAGCAATGAGACTACAACAAGTTATTGCTAAGATAATACACCATGATCAGGTAGGATTTATACCAGGTAGGCAGTGATGGAAGTTTAGGAAAACACTCAACATAATTAAACATATCAATAGCAAAACCAACAGAAATTATATGATTATTTCAATATATGCTGAAAAAACCTTTGATAAAATACAACATCCATTCCTATTAAAAACAATAGAAAGTTTAGGAATACATGGAATTTTCCTTAAAATAAATAGTATCTTTCTAAAACATCAACAAATGTTATATGTAATGGAAATAACTTCCAATAAAATAAGAAAAGAAAAAGAAATTGAAGGACCAGATCTAAAATTGTATTATAAAGTGGCAATCATCAAAACAACCTGGTACTGGTTAAGAAATGGAATAATGGATCTTTGGATTAAGATAGGTTCAAAAGAAGTCATAATAAATGACTATAGCAATCTACTATTTGATAAACCCAAAGACATCAGCTTCTGGGATAAGAACTCACTATTTGACAAAAATTTTTGGAAAAACTGGAAAATTGTATGGCAAAAACTAGGCATAGATCCACATCTCATATACCAAAAAAAATGTCAAAACGGGAAAGGCTTTAGACATGAAGAGTGATATAATAGATAAATTAATAGACCAAGAAATACTCTATCAGATCTATGAAAAGAGGATAAATTTATGACCAAACAAGAATTAGAGCACATTATAAATTGCAAAATGAATGATTTTGACTAGATTAAATTAAAAAGTTTTGCTCTAATAAAAATCAATGCTGCCAAAATTAGAAGGAAAGCAGAAAGCTGGGAAACAATCTTCATAACTAGTTCTGATAAAGGTCTCATTTCTAAAATATATAGAGAAATGCATCAAATTTATAAGGTCACAAGTCATTCTCCAATTGATAAATAGTCAAAGGATATGAACAGGCAGTTTTCAAATGAAGAAATTAAAGTTATATATAACCATATGAAAAAAATGCTCCAAATCATTATTAATTAGGGAAGTGCTATTTAAAACAACAATGAGGTATCATCTCACACCTATCAGACTGGCCAAGATAAGAAAAAGGAAAAATGATTAATGTTGGAGAGATTGTGGGAGGATTGGGACATTGATGCATTGCTGGTAGAGTTGTGAATGGATCCAACCTTTCTGGAGTGCAATATGGAACTATGCCCAAAGAGCAATAAAACTGACTTAGCAATTCCCATTCTAGGTCTATTTCCAGAAGAAATGATAAAAAAGGGAAAAGTCCTACATGTTCCAAAATATTCTTAGCAACTTTTTGTAGTGGCAAAGAATTGGAAATTGAGGGGATGGCCATCAATTGGGGAATGGCTAAATAAGTTATGGTGCATGAATATTACGGAATATTATTGTTCTCGGACTTCTGGCCAAGATGGCAGAGAGAAGACAGGCACTGTGTTAAAGTCTCCTGATCTTCCCTCATAAATAAAATGAAACAAACCTCTTAACAGAAATCTAAACAACAAAACCCAGAAAGAGAAGCTAGAACATCTACCTAAAGATTTTTCTTCCGGGATCATGGGTGAGCCTAGGTGCAGAGGGTGGACTCTGCTGGGAGCACAGGACAGGGTGAGAACCTGAGAGTCTGAGAACGGGACTGGCCTGATGTGCCACTGGGGCATGGGCCAACTAGGGAGCAGAGGCATTGGTGGTAGCAAGATGGTCTGGAGCTTGCAGGCAGGGCTGGAGGGTGAGTTCCAGTGCTGGAGAGTTGCAGACATTGATCCCTGGGCCGCTCTGATCCAGAGAACTCAGAGTTCATACCTTCATTTTAGCTGAAGCCTCTTCCCAGAACAAACACAATTACAGCCCACGTTTGCCCCAGGCTCAGGTGTGAGCAGCAGAGCTCCTTCAGCTGTGAAAAGGGAGAGCAATTACCTTGCCCTAAGGGCAAAGCCCACCATTGTTCAAAGATAAAAGTATTCAGCAGCTTTAACCACAACCTCCAGGTCAAGGGAGAGGGCCTCAAATCAAGGTCACAGCCACTCCAGAAAAAGCAACCAGCGCCCCCTACTGGCCAGTCCACATGGAGTTACTAAATCCAGTGAGTAAAGCCTCTAGGGATGCTAACACCAAACCTCTGTGAACCAAGAATAAATTCTTGATGTTAAAAAAATTTGGCATTTGCTTTTATGAGAAGTTTGGAATTGTAAAAAGAGTTTTACAATTTCCTGAGAGCAATCCAGTCCACTGTCCTCCAGCTGTTTAATTCTAGACCCACTTTGTTTATTTATATTGTCTGTCCAATATATAATAATGGTGGACAAGTTCAGGAACAAGCAGTCTTCTGCATCCACTCGGGTTTTTCACTTTGGATGATCAGGACAAATTCTTTGGAGTTTCTCTAGACTCTCTTGATGTTGTATCTATCCAGAACTTGATCCAACTAGCACAAATTAATCTCCAAAAGACACATCAAAGCCCCTTACCATCTACAAAGAATTACTCTTGAATTCTAATCATGTACTGGATCTCCTGGAGCAAATCCTTTCTTTGCTTTAAGTTACTTTTGATATTTATATTTTTTAACTGTAGATGAAAAGGATGTTTAACCTACCTAGAAGAGAAAAGAATTTGGGGGTACTTTGGAAAATATAAGAAATCTTCAGCCTGATTATAAATCATGCCTGTTTATTAAAAGATGTTGATTGATTGAAATAGGCACCCTGGTGTTTCTACTTACCAATACATGGTTATCCAAGGGGAGGAGTTACTGCATCAAAATTAAAATAATTGTACTGCATTGATTTTTAAAGTATTCTCTAATTCATTGTCACTAATTTGTTAATTGAATTAATTATATTTTGTCCTTACAGAATTATTATTTGACTGTGAGGAGGAGGAGACCTGGGGGAGGTGCCGAGGATGGAATCTTTAGATTATCTGGAGCCTTTTCTTTACCTTCTTTCCCTTATTGTTCCTCAGAATAATATGGGGATAAGAATTCTTATCCCTGTTCTTCTACCCTGAGATTTCTTTATTTTTTAAATTAATGAGTTTAAGTTGCTTGAGAAAAGAAGCCTATCAGTGCAAGAGCATCTGACATTTAACATCTGAAATGTCACATTCCCATTGGCCTTGGGCAATCTAGGGAGTTGGCCTGGAGAACCTGTTGAAGTCAGTTCCAGCCCTTAGATTTATTCCTATTGGGATCAAGCTGTGTGGTAGAAAGTGTGAAGTCAGAAGACTCATGTTCAGATCTCATATTGCTACTTGCCATCTGTGTGGCTTTGGATAAGTTGTTCCCTATCTCTGGATTTCAGTTTTTGTATCTGTAAAAGGAGATTGGACTAGATGATCTCTACTTTATTTCCAGCTGTATCCTGGGGCTATAGATTGCTACCTACTTAAGCAAATTATAATCTTAGATTATTATCTGGGGGATGGTGATGATGAAAAGTTAAGTGACTTGCCTAGGGTCACCCAGTCAATATGTGAAAGGATCAGATCTTGAATCCAGATCATCCTGATTCTGAGGAGAGTCTTCTACCTCTTATGCCATGCTAAATCTTTTCAGTTTCCTGACAGGATAAATACCAATGAAATCACAGATCTGAGTCCAAAGAAATATAGGTAGTGGCAGAGCAGAAAGGGTTAGGACATTCTCCATTTGTGGCAGGAAGTGTTTTCATATAGTAGAACCTGGAATAAACAAACTGTAATTCTGCTGGGGAGGAATGGTGTGTTGCAAGAGGATAAAAGGGAAATGTCAGCACTGTGTAACAGATGGCCTTGGAATGAGAAACATTTGGGCTCAAGTCCCAATACTTGGGTTCAAGCCTGACTGTGTGACCTTGGGCAAGTCACATAATCTCGCTTTGCCCTTTGGCAATCACTATGACTCTAAATTGTAGAAAAGGTATTGGTGGAGGGAATTTCCTTATGTAGAAGTTCTCTTTTCCAATGAAATCACAAACCTTTTCTCCTCTAGCCCTATTCAAATTATAGATCTATGCACACATGTATTCATACACGTATCTATGTGTGTATCTATATATCCACGTGTGTATTTTTGACATCCCTATATGTTAAATGCTTTGAAAACCTTCAAGAACCATATAAATATTATTTTTACAGGATATAGTTCTTCTCCAAATGCAGCTTTCACTAGCTTGATATAATAGATCTATAACTAAAAAGTATGCAGCACAAGTCTTCAAAAAATCCAATCTTCTTCCCCCAGTTGAAGTACATGGTGATGTCAGAGATGCTTTAGTCTGAGCTTCAGTGGGCAGTGCTGCCTCACAGTTTGTCTCCTTTCCCTGACCCTCCCCAGCTCCCAACTAAGTATGCTATGTTCATAAATACTATTTAAAGCAAGACTCAGAACCTTTTGTTCTACTAAGAGCTGCTGACCCGCAGGAAAAATTATGGAGGGCCTAGAGCAGGTAAATAGTAACTTAGTTCTTATCTTCAAGGAGTAAAAAAAAGTTAAATTCAGAGACTTTTAAAATTAGAAATACAGAGCACACAATTTTATTCTGTAAATACAAAGTGTTGAATTCAAAAACATTTATTCTGAAACCTATTTTGTGCAAGGAATAAGACTCTTGTTTTCATTGACAAATTATTGCTGTCCTTTTCAAATGTAATGGAAATGGCTTGGAATCGCAAGCCCAGGGGAAGAGTTCTCTCCCATCTTTTGATAAGTAGTAAATCTAAGACTAGGAGTCCCCTGATGCACATATAGTTTAAAGGACTTGGCCTGAGTTCCTTAGAACTCTGGTCCTTTTGGCTGGCTCCATAATAAGCACATTAGCCATCAAGTTATACTGTATTCATATTGGATGCTTACAGGATATACACATGCAAATGATACTGCCATTTTAGAAATTCCTCTTTGAGAACTGAGTTATGGCCATAGGGACAGAGAGACTGGAATAGATGATAGGTATTGTTATTCTGTTTTGTTTTGATTTTACCCAAAACACTATTACTTGATCACTCATTTTATTCACCAGAAATTGGTTTGAAATAACTATTGGTCTTTTCTCCAAATCATATTTATTCCCATCCTCTAGGACAAGAATTTGGCACTACTGAATCTATTCTAAAAAGGTGAATAATAGGTTAATTTCATGGCAACATAAAGAGAGGAGAGGAAAGAAGGCGATAGAAAAATAGAAGAGGAGATGGAGAACTGTGCATGGTAAAATAGAGGGAGTGTAAAATCTCAGTTCGTGTTGATGAAAATTGTGGCTGCAGTGCCTTGCTAGGTCTAGGCCACTGTATGTGTTAGTTGAATTGATAAGAATATGTGGTGCATCTAGAATTTATGATTCATCATGGATCTTTTATGGGGGATTGATGAGAAAGCATGAATGAGACAGGGGATGAGAACATGTAGAGGGGTTGCATTCTTCCCTTGTAAAAGAATTACCCACATGAATGAACTCACCGATACAGACTCCTGTTGCAGAATAAGTGCCAATAGAACTTTCCATTTGTTTTTTTCCTGAACAGCAGATTCAAGTTCCATTTTAATAACAACTAGTAGATTGGCAGCAAAGGGTATTGGGAGACTGCTGGATTTGCAGGTCAGAATCCTGATCCTGGAGGAGTCTATGTAAACTTTGGGAAAACTCCTTCACTTTTATGGGTCTCATTCTCATCTGTAAGATTAGAGGATTGGACTAATGAATCTCTAAAATAGGTCATTTCAGCTCTAAATACCTACAACTTGGAGTCAGAAGATTTTGGTTCTGGTGACAAGTCTGCCTCTCCCCGTAACCTAGTGATTTTTGCCTGTTTTGTAAAATGAGGGGAATTTGGCTTCATGGATAGGGAACTGAACTTGGAGCGGAAAACAAGACTCTCAAGTTCCACTTCAGACCTTTGCTAACTCTGACACTGAGAAATTTGTTCAACCTCTTTGTGCCTGAATCCCTCATCTGCAAAATGGGGAGAGCTTGCAACCAATGACCTCCATCTCCATCTCTACATCTATATTACTGTGATCAAGGATTTCTATTGATATGTTATATACTCAGTGTTTTCTCCAGGCCCTTCAAGTTCTGTCTAGGCACCTGTCATTTGAGAATGAATAGAAAGAGCCCTCCCCACATCATTCCATGATCCCCAGAGTGAACACAGGGCTTCAGACTGGTTGAAGAAAACGAACAAACATCATGTATAAAATAGTTTATTACTATAATAAATAAAATTAAACTTCTTTACAAATCTTATTTGTGCTTGTTTAAAAATGTCTGAGAAGGGAATATTCTTCATGGAGGTGCCTGCATTTTCCTCTGAAAATTCCCAAACTGGAGATATACAATACAGGAGAGCTCTTGGCAGCGTCCTTGGCTGACCATAAAAATAGTATCTGCTCATTTGCACGACTTTTTTATTCATGCCCATTTGAACAAAGTGACAAATGCACAGGGGGAGGTAAAGGGACCTGGAAACTTTGTGGAGGAAGGAATTAAAAGAAGTGTGATATACGGAGAAGCCCCAGGAGAAGGAGCTGCACCCACGCCAAAGGGTCCATGCAGCATTAGAGAAATAGCAAACATGGACATTTTTTTGACAGATGTACAAATATTGACCAAGGGTCAGAATAATTAGATAATACATTCATGAGGAATTGGCATCTTTCTTAATCTAGGCAGTTCGATGAGAGACAGGATTCCTGACCTCCTCATTAGATGAATTTGATGACTCAGAGGTCATTGATGAGGGAAGAAAAAAAAATTCACTCTAAGAAAAAAGTTTTTCGAGAGGAGTAGAAACCCAGCAGATCCATTTCCAGAGCTGTAACTGGAGTAACATGTTTTAGAGACTCACGCAATACTAGTTCCACTTGAAACAAATTGAACCATGGGAAAAATCACATTAACTCCAGTGAACTCATGTGGGCTCTATAGGGTTTGTATTGCTTCCAATGTCTGATGCCTAGTGGTGTTGGTTTTATGATTGCCATAAACCCTATCCTAACCTGATCCTTCTTTCCTTAGGTGAGGCAGTGTGTACAATAGAATTTCCTTTCCTTTCCTCCTTCCCTCCCCAAATTTCTTTCTGATCTTATGCAAATCATATAATGCTTGGATCTCAGTTTCTTCATGTGTAAAATAAGAGTTTAGGACTAGAGGACCTCTGAAACCCTTCCCAGCTCAAGATCCTGTTTACTGTAGCACCTAGGTTGAAGTTATGCAACCTTAGGTAAATCACAAAGCCTCCTTGGGCCTCAGCTTCCTCAGGTGCAAAATGAGATGAGTTTAATTAGATGATCTCCAAGGCCTCTTCTAACTCTAGATATATGGGCTTTATGACCATCTTTGGATTTTAAAAAAAAACAACCTCCAAAAGTAAAGAACCTTTTCCTAATATTAACATCTATAATAAAAGGATGGTTCAGTTGTCTGATGGTATTCATTGGCTCTATGATTGTCTCCCCATCTGAAAGAGAGAAGAGGCCAGTAAAGGACATTTTTTATTGAAATGAACTAGAAGGCAGTAAGTGGAAAAATAGGACTAATTACCTACTGGAGAGGATTTCCTTTGTTCTCCCAGAAATCATCAGTGGGATCTCCAATTTGGGTACTACCAAGTACTAAAGAAAAGGGAATTGGCAGTTTCATCAGAGTAAAATTTAACTCAAGGGTCTTAAGGCTAAATGTTCTAATTGCCAAAGGCTGAATGTAAGTGAACTAGTGCTTTCTATCTGGGCTTCTAGGATTAAAGGGGAGAATTGGAACATAGACTTGATTATGTCTGTCTTCTCTCAATCTTAGGCTACAGCTGCATCCAAGATTTCAGTAATTTGACTTAGTTCCTTTCCCTTTGACCCAAAGATGGAAAACTCATTTTCCTCTTATTGATGTCTCACTTTAGCCTCTACCCCCAAAGCATATCTAAGAGAATATAATAATAACAGAAAAAATAACACATTTGTCCATCAGACATGATAGTAGGAACAAGAAAAGGGTATCATAGAAAGAGGTCAGGAAAAAGAGAAAATATTTCCAACAGTTTGATACACTCATAAACTTTTAAAAGAAAATTTGTAGATGCTTGTATTGATCACATTGCATTTAAACATTGTTGCCCACCCCCTAATTTCAGCTTATTAGGTATAAAAACTCTAAAATCAAAGAGTTTGAACACTTTTAGAAAGTGCCTGTGGCACTCAAAATGCTATTCCAGAACAGGATTTTGGAAGTTTCTTTCCTGTGGACATTCCCCATAGGAAACAGAATTATTATGTCTGAATTCCCAGTGAATAGGGAAAAGATCACTAACTGTGTAAAGGACCTGCATTCAAACTCTCCCTCTAACACTTGGCTGACTATTTAGCTCCATGGACTAAGACCTAAGTCCAATGCTTAAATAAAATAAAACATGGTTGACACATACAGCAAAGGGCTGAAGGAGTGAAGATTCTGACAAGATCTCCACCTTCACCTCCAGACTACCAGGATTGTTGGAGCCTTTAATTCTGCCAGGCAAGACCTCACTGTGAATAACTTTCAAAGAGAAGTTTGTGTTTTATTGTAGCTAAAAGGTAACTGTCCTCCAAGAAAGAGAATATGTTTTGTTTTTCTAATCTCTCCACAGCTGATTTCCAGTGGGATCAACATTCACCTTGACCATGAGTGCAGCTAATAAGACAGTTCACTATTATTTAAAGCACTTGGACAGAACTTGATCACTCAGAGTGGACTGGCAGAAGACCGACTGGAGTAAAAGGCAGACCAAAGCCAGGCATGCATACAAAATGTAAAAAAACCCAAACCCAAAAATAGAAGGGGGAAAAAAGAAGTCCTTCAATATTTTTTCATGGGAAAAATGATGGAATTCTCTTTAAATCACCAATGGCGACAAATGAAAGGCAGAAGACACATAGAGATGGACAATGTCCTGCCTAGACTTCTTCAGGATGTACCTTGGCTCCCACTCAAAGTTGAACTTCAATATCCAGACTCTGAGATACTGAGAGTTAGATGAAGGAATTGTCTTCTCTAGGTTGGTCTCAATGAATTTTCTTCCTTTTCTCCCCAATACAAAACTCAGCAAATGAGGCAGGGGTTTCTGCAATAGTGTGGGGGTGCTCCCTAGTCTTTACAGCATGGTGCAGGGGAAGAGACCCTGGATTTGAAGTAAAAAGTGGGGATTAGACAACTGGATGATCTCTAAAGTACTGGCCAGTTCTAAATCTATTATCTTATGAAATTAAGACTTTGTAGGACTTTGCTGTTGGAGAGCTAAGGGAGCCACCTTTAGGACGAAAGATTTATGGGGGACAGAGAGCACATCTGTAAAATGTTTAACACTTCCCTAGGGATTTCTAGGCTAGGAACATAGAGCAGTGACAATATAATGATCATCTCCAGAGGATGATCCCAAAAAGAAGATCATTCCACAAGGTCAAGAGCTAGTATCTGAGCCAAGAAAGGTTAAGCCTATTTTGACCCTGAATTGCATTTTAACAGGCAAATTTGTCCGTGTCATGAAGTAAGATCACATGATCATAAATTTCAAGTATAAAGAGATCTTGGAACAGATATGCTTAATCCTTTTTTGCCATGGACCCCTTTAGCAATCTCTGGACCAAGTCCACGGACCCCCTTCTCAGAGTATTATTTTAAATAATTAAATTAAATCCTAAATTTCAGTTAGAGAATAAGGTTATTTTTCTTATTCAAGTTTAGAGACCCCTTAAAAATTTTTCCCTAGACCTTTGGGCAAGGGAGATCCATGGACTCCAAGTCAAAAACCCTTGTTCTAGAAATCATCTTGTTCAATCCTTTTATTTTTTCATGGATCAGGAAACTGAGATCTGGAGTGATGAATTAATTTGCCCAGGGTCACCCAGCTAAAAATAGCAGGATTCAAACTCAGATCCTCTAACTCTAAATGTTTATAAATGCATCACACTGCCTCTCAGGCAATGGGAGAAGGGGAAAAGAAATCTATAGGCCTGTTCATGGCTAGACCTACTGGCTCAACACTGCTTCTGGCTAGATCCTTGTACTGTGTTAGAAAGAAGTAAGAAATATGGAGCTGGAAGGTTGCAAGTACAGTCTCTAGTCAGATACTTCCTGAAAGTAGATTTTTCTTCTTCATGCAATATGTCCTGCTTAAGAAAAGGGAGGACATGAGGTTTTAGAGACATAGTTTACAACTTTCTCATTATTTCTAAGGAGGAGAAAAATGACCAAAGCATGTAGAGAATTCAGAAACCTGGGAGATGTAGATACAGGTGTGCTCTGCTCACTTTCCTCTAAGTGAGGTGCAATGGAATAAATGGTGAATTAGGAGAGAGGTTCCTTGACGGAAGGGATTATTTCATTTTTGTCTTTTTATCCATGATGCTGAGTATAATTTCTAGTCCTTAAGAAGGGCTTAATAAATGCTTATGGAGAGATTGATTAAACATCAGACAGGCAAAAAAAATGTATCAAATTGGTAGTAGGACAGAAAATAGGAAGGCACAGCTTTCTGCAAAGCTTTAATCAATTTATAAAACAACTAGCATCTGTCCTCACAGTAGTGTAAGTCTCCTCCTCATATGTGATTCTGTCCGTGACTTAAGTAACACTGAGTCAGCGTTAGAGCCACTGCATCATCCTCAAATTAAAACTCTTCATTTTTTGACATCATCCTGGGAATGATTATATCCTTGGACTCTGAAGCTAGGTAGAATGAGAGAGAGTCTGACAGTGCTGGCCATGGGAGCAACAGGAAGGTCAAGGCCACCCAGTTGCCCATTTGTGCTTCCTTTTTGGATGCAGAAGAAATATAAAAGGAATGGTACCTGACAAAAAAAGTTTTCAGAAGCACTGTGTGCTTTTGGAACATCAACTCACTATAACTTCAAAGTCCTAAAGAGGACTGATGTCAGGTTGTTAACTAGCATAAGCAAAAGGTAGCAACTTTGTGATTATCCCCCCCCCCCCCCACCAGTCCAGGCAAGAAGATGCTTTTCATTAAAACTTGGAGCAGAAAATCTCAAGTGTCACTGATAGGCTTGGTCTGGCCAGCTGGCCAACAATGCTTAAGATACAGCTGCATTTCCAATCATGGGCTTTTTAATGCTAAGCTCTCAATACTGAACTTCTAACGTCTAATCTTTTTTTGGAGTCCCTGTCCCCTTTGTGCAGGGCACACCTCCTGCCAACCTTACCCTGCGTCAGAGGTTTGCATCTTCCAGAATCATCTCTGGTTCTAAAAGTGATATTTACCCTTTACCCCAAAATATTGCTGGAGAAAATCACTATTTAGGGAAGTCACTCCAGTTGCTTTGGAAAGTCCCCAAGAATCATGGGATAAGGATCACAATTGTTGGCTAGGTAGGATAGGGCCTTCCTGCATTGATAATTTATGAGCCAGGATGTGGGGCCCTTTTTGGTGCATAGACTGAACTAGCTCTCCAACACTCTTGTTCTCAAAATGCTAGTTCCTTTTATCCTTCCAGTTAAATATGAAAACATATCCCCCCTTTGCTTTCTGGTACTTTTTCTAGTGTTAAGAATTATAAGACACAGGGGGTTTGACATTTCCAAAATGTGTCCCACAATGGCCTTCAACTCTGAACTGAGTTTGGGGAGCCCAAGGAAGGCATCCCCTTTTCTATCTTCAACTGGTGGTCATCCAGCTTCTGCTTGAATCCCTCCTGTGTTGGGGAACTCATTATTTAATGTGGTATTCCATTAATTTTTAAAGCAGATCTTATAAGTCAACCTAAGGATTTACATTTATGAGATTGCAACTGGGGGACTTATAAGTGTTCCACAAGGATTTCTGACTAAGGACAATGGTAAAGCAAAGGCCAATTCTATTGAGAATTATATCAAAAACATAACATACATGCCACAAAATATCATCATCCTTAAAAAGTCAAATCTGGTTTCTTGATACTTTTTTCATCTCCAGTGTACCCCAAGGAATGCTTCATAGGCATTCCTTTCCTATTGGGTTGTACATTTATACATACATACATATATATATGTATGTATGTATTCAAAAGGTAGAGTAAAGCAAAGAGAACTGCACCTAGGGATAGGAGTCAATTAGGATCCTGGAACCACTCAGAGGCTCCCAGTGTCCATATGAGATCTCCAGGAAAAAAATTGGCCTGTTAATGATCCTGGGTAAGGAGACTCTATCTCCCTACCTCTAACAATTGGCTCAACTCTTAACTCTTGAAATGAAAGATCAGGATTCTATGCAGGCATTCAATAGCCTTGGGGACCCAGAAATTGTTAGGAGACCCATAAAAATCCAAGTCACTGGTTGCAGACCAAGAGAGAGGGCTTTACATCCTCAAGTAACCCACTGGGTTTCAGGCCCAGTGGCAAATCTCCATGGCTTTATGATTCCAACCTTTGGTGGGAAGCACAAAACTTGCATCTGTCTTTTGGTCTTGATCATGACAGATGAAAGGATAAAAGGCATTCTACCCTCCCACCTATTCCCTCCTTTTCCCCATGTTTGTTACAAATGATTCTTATGATATGAAAATATGGTATGACACTGGATACTGGCTGTACAAATGTACAGGAAGGCAGCCCAGCAGAAGGGTATGAGTGATTCTCATACCCTTCAGAGTCTTTGGGGACTTGGCAAAGGATCTAAAGGTCACATAATTGTGAACACATCCCTAGCCACCCCACTTCAATCTTCAAAAGGCTGATGGGTTCTTTTTTTTCCCCTCTATATTTCTTTTTTTTTTTACAAATATTGTGAAAGTTTAAAAAAAGTCCAAACTGAGGAGAAAAGAAATATACTATTTGAACAGTGTACCCCCTCTTCCAAATTTGTGCTAAGATACTTCCAATGTAACTGCCATCTTGCAGGGTGGTGGCAAATTCCTCTTTGTCCAGAGTGTGGGGGGGCATGCTGGATCAACTGGTCCCTCACTGATTTTCTATCAATGAGAAAATCTTATTTTGAGAAGAAGATGTTAGCTCTATGCATATATATTTCTGGAAGAGGGGTTGCAATGTTTATGTTTTCATTTTTATTTTTAAATAAATGGGCCCCTCAGCTTGCTCCAAAAACATCTCTCTCTGATTCTGGGGACTGGGGTCTTGATAGTTCAAACAGCTCCTGGGGGGACTGAGAAGATCTTCTGGAAGTTAATATCCTTAATATCTCAGAGAGCTGTTTTTCAATGTTTGCCATTTTGTTGTTCAAAGCCTTAATATCCTCTTTCAGCTCATGCTTCACCTCCAGCATGGTGGCCTGAAGAGTTTGCTCAGGGATGGGGTAGAAGGAATGCTTGACCTCTGCAAGGATAGGGCTACGGTCCTGAGGACTCCTGGTCTCACCAACATTGTCCAAGCGTAAGTCACTTTTGGTGATGCCACTATCACAAGAGTCTGTTTTCTTCAGGGTGGTCTCCCCAGGTGTCTTTGTTCTCTCAGGAAGTGTCTCCATTGACTCGGCCTTGGAGACTTTGTTCCAGTCTTCCCCCTTTCCACAGGCATCTTTGAAACGAGCCCAACCTTTGCGTCTGGGACAATCCCCTCCACCCCCCTTGGGACCCAGACCCTCAGATACAGGGGCATGTAGTTTGGCATGGTCTGATACCCCTGAGGTAGATGCTGACTGGAAAGAGACAGGGGTTGCTGGGCTCTCCCGAACAGTGACAATACTGGCCTTTACCACTGTGTGGTTTGCAGAGGAATGCTCTGACAGAATGTTGCCCTTCTCCACATCCAGATCATCCAGATCCCGGCCCCCTCTCTCTGCTGCCAGCCTGGCCTCCTTCTGCTGCCGGAATCTTTGAAAAAGCCTCCGGACCGGATGGTCTGGGGGCAGGATCAGAGGGGCCTCATTCTTCCGTTTCATTCTCTCTTCTTCTTCCCTCTTCACATCACTAATCTTCCGAAACACAATCTGCAACAAGGAAAAATGACATGGGAGGTGTTTAAGATGGATGATGATGGCGGCCCCCAAAAGCATGGCTACCCTCACTTCTATCACAGGTCCTTTTCTTCAAACCACCCAAATTTTTTAAGAGAATCACAGAATGCTAGAACTGGGAGAAAATTTAAATATTAGATAGTCTAATCTAATTATAGATGAGAAAACTCACAGTGACCTACCTATTATTATATGTCTAATAATAATTTTAAAAATTAGTTCACATTTATATAGTTCTTTTAATTCATTATCTGTTTTGATTCACAACAACCTTGTGAGGTAGGTGCTTTATTATCCCTATTTTTACAGATAAATAAATCATGTATAAGTTAAGTAACTAGCCTATTGTCACATGGCTAGTATTAGGAGTAGAATTTGAACACAGATCCTCCTGACTCCAAGGCCAGGGTTCTTTCCATTTTTCAGTCCTATCCTACTCTTCATGATTCCATTTGGAGTTTTCTTGGCAAAGATTCTGGAGTGCCATTTCCTTCTTCAATCCATTTGACAGATGAGGAAACTGAGGCAAATAGATTTAAGTGACTTGCCCAGGGATATGCAACTAGTAAGTGTCTGAGGCTAGATATGAACTGAGGATGATGAGTCTTCCTGACACCAGAGCTTGTGTTTTATCTATCATCACTTAACCACCCATTACACCATGTGCCCAAGTGAATATATGGTTATCAAACAGCTAAATGAGAAACTAAATACTAGAACCAAGTCTTTTACTGTTGGTCCAATGTTCTTCCCATGTTACCATGTTGCCTTCTTTTAAATAGTGGAAAGTAATTCAATTTAATAAATATTTATTTAGTACCTACTATGTTCAAGACACTGTATGGCTCTGGGAAATAAAGACTTCTGGCTATGTTTGAATTACAGGTATCATGTGAGGTTTTACTCATAGATGGAAATCAGTTACCTTGTATTAGTGCTCTGACATTCCTTCAGTACAGACAGTGGGAAAGCTTCTTTGCTTAGAACTATCCTATTGGAGAAGGCTATATAATATTCCTTATAAGAGGGTGACCTGGGCATTGGCAATTCAGCCTTTATCCCAGTTTTTGTCTGAACTACTCTTTCTGGCAAAGGAGATAACTCATTCTATCCAACTCCATCTAATTCCTGTGCAAGTAAAGACATCACCTTTCCTCTTCAAGAGTGAAGGATAAACAACATTAACAATCTGGACCAGTTTTGCTACAGAGAAGGTGTTTAACATCAAACTCTCCATAATCCTTTCCATTTGTATGACTTTTTCTAGTTCTATAACAATGTGTAGTGCTGTGGTAAATAATATCCAGGGGAGAATTCTTCCTATCTGCTTCCTGAAAGCAAGGAATTTCCAATCTATAATAGTCACAGATGGGGGTGGGAAGACATCTACCTATGAGTCCTTTATTGTCTTGAATAAGAAGGTACAAAATGAATGCTTGTGGATCATGAATACCACCACTTATCTGCAGCACATAGTAACCTAAAATTCTAGGAGTTTTATAAGTCCTCCTTGTAATGCCTCTTCTATTTTCCATCAATCCAAATCTTTTTTTTTTTTTAGTTTTTGCAAGGCAACACGGTCAAGTGGCTCACCCAAGGCCACACAGCTAGGTAATTATTAAGTGTCTGAGGCCGGATTTGAACTCAGGTACTCCTGACTCCAGGACTGGGGCTCTATCTACTGTGCTACCTAGTCGTGCCCTGCCCCCCCCCCATCAATCCAAATCTTAGTTAGCTTTGATAGCTGGTTCCCATTCTACTTTTCATTCTACTTCATTCACCAGTCAATGGTGAATTTGCCTTGCTCCAAACTTACAGCAATAATTTCTTCTGTCATAATTTTGGCAATTAGATTTAACCTTATGAAGTCTCTCTGTGACAGTTAGGTGTCCAGTAGAAAGAGATACACCTGGAATCAGGAAGATTTGAGTTCAATTCTGATCTCAGATGTTTCTTAGCTGAATGATACTGGACAAATTATTTAACCTCTCTCAACTTCATTCCACATCTACAAAATGGGGATAATAATAATACTTATGTCCTAGGTTTCTGTGAGAAGAAATTATTTTTAATAAAGTGCTTTGTAAATTTTAATGCACTAAATAAATATTATTATCATTTGTCATTATCTTATATTATTTCATTTTTCACATGGGAGGCAGAATGAGGTCATGAAAACGTGTAAGTCTATCATTTAAACATCAACTGAATAATAGCAATAACAACAGCAACGACAACAGTAATGAAAAATAGTATTTAGAGAATGCTTTAAGGTCTGCAAAATATTTTACATATTCTACTTCATTTGTGCCTGACAACAACACTACAGGATAGATACCATTATTGTTATTCCCATAATTTTACAGATTGTTAAATTGAGACTGTAGTTGGTGAAGTGACTTGCCTAGCCTCATATCTCTAGGTAGGATTCAAACTCAGGTCTTTTTGACTCTAAATTCAGCTCGCTATCTGGTGCATCATCTGGCTACCTCTAGGGATCTAGGAGTAATCATCAGGAAAAGAAGTGGCTTGGGAAGGATGGAGATGACGCATAATAGCTATCTTTAAGTATTTGCAAGACTCCCATGAGGAAGCAAATTTCAGGGTGTTCTTCTTAGCACCAGAGGTCATAGCAAGTAATAGTGAATGAGTTTCTACCTACTGTTCCTAGTTCTGTTGTTGTTTTCCTTCTGGGACCTAACTGGAAAGGTTAACATTTCAATTGGTGGACTATGTTAAAGATGGGAGTCTTGCTTAGGTATGAGCTGAACTAGGTGACCTCTGAGGTCATATCATTCTATGAAATCATTCAAGTACTACAGAGTCACGAGCCTAGGAAAAAGACTTCCAGTTAGAAAATGGGTGGGGAATCTTTTTTCTGCCAAGTCATGATATTTATAACATAATTCAAGAGTTATATTTGGTCAAATATTTAATCAAAGCTCCTAATTTATTGAATTTTGAGTCTCACCCACAGTTGCCTTGACAACACCAGATCAATAGGTCCTGAGGCCCATAGGTTCTCCATCCTTGAGCTAGAACATTTCCAATAAGTGGCGACCATGTCCCTACTTGAATACTTTCAATATGATTGGCTTATTTCTTCTAAGGCAGTCTATTCCTTTTCTGGACAGCTTAAATTGTTACATAATAATGATTGATATTTAATTTTAAAATTTACAAGCTATTTGCACAAAGACCTCTAATGTAGATAGTTTGAATAGCATCATCTGCATTTTATATTTGAGAAAACTGAACATTAAAGAGATTATGATTTATCCAAGTTCACAAACTAATAAGTGGTAGAGGAAAGAATTCAAATCAAGGCTGTGTTCCTTGTTTAAATATCCTATCTAATCAAATACATGCCCCAAGAAAGTCAAACATAGAAAGAAGGGCCCCATTTGTGCCAAAATATTCATAGCAACAATTTAGGGGTAACAAAAACTAAAAATAATGTGGGTTTGGGAGAATTGCTTAACAAATCACAATATTACTGCACTAAAGGAAATAATGAATGAGAAACATGGAAAAGCTTGGACACTTCAAATGCACTGGACCAGTCTGCTTTCAGAATGCAACACAAATAGAATATTTTAGAAAAATAAATTTCATTGAGATCTCTTGTTCTTTATGTCACAGTCCTTTCTAGAAACACTTCACATTGTGAGTCCTCTCTTGTGACAAAGAAAAACATTTAAGTAAAACCAACTGATGCTATGATCATTTGTGACAAGGGGAGCCATCTGCTCCCTCTCACACATCTTTATCTAAAGGAGGGAGGTGTGTTTTATTATCAATTCTCATAGACAAAGATTGATCATTATAATTACTTGGTGTCTGACTCTCTTTCAGAGTTCTGTTCAATTATACCAAGAAATCATCTGGTTTGGCCCTGCCAAGCCAACTACAAAAGGGACTCGAAACTCAATAAATCTAGGAGCTTTTTAAGTTTGAATGTTTGATCAAATATAGCAGGCTAATTTTTAAGTTGATAAGCTTGTATGACCCTCAAATGTTATAAATATCCAAATGGCCCTTGGCAGAAAAAAGGTTCCTCACCCCTGATATATCACCACTTCTTGAATATGGTCTGAAGACCTCTGGGACTCCCTGAGACAAGAAAGATCTGGGAGACCTAGAAATCAAAAGTATTTTTACAGTAATACTAAGAATTTATATGCATTATTAAAAGGCCCCTCCCTTTTCCAACTGCATATCTGGGAAAGGCCAGATTTTCTTTCAACCAAAATAATACACTGTAACAGATGGCATGCAGAAGCAGAGGTGAGTATCCAACCATCTTTTAAGAAAAAAAAGCAGATATTAAAAGAGATTTGCAGAAATATGGAAAACAATGTCATTTTTCTCACTATTTTTTATTTTATAAAATATAATCATTTTTCATTAAAATATATCATAATACATCATTTTAGATAAATTAATTAAATTTTATTTTTAATGCCCTAGTCCAACAGGTTGGGAAACCTAAGCAAGGACTCAACAGCCTGTAGTAATGAGGACTGACCAACATGTTAACCCCTCTTTTGAATACCAAAATAAGCAGCCTATAGTCTTAAGAGATACCATCTTGGAGTATTGGAAGGAGAGAGTACTTAACAGTCAAAAAGCTTGGGTTCAAGTCCTATCTTTAATATATACTAGCTTGCATGATCCTGGCTAAGTAATTCAATCTTATCAATCATATCAATGGTAGAAAAGTGTCAACCTAAACTGGTAGAGAGATCACCTTATGTCAATGAAACCACAGATTTGGTCTTCATGCTTTGAAGTCATTAGGAATTCTTGCCAATTTTTCTTCGTCTCTTTACTCATTAATCCTATGAGGTCTTGGAGTTTACTTACAAATTTTAAAAGACGCAATGTGGTATAATAGAGAGCAAAAACCTTGAAAGATTTGGGTTTGAATTCTTCCTTAAATAATTATCAATTATGTTAAGTCATTTGACCTGTTTGAGTCTCAGTTTTCTTCATTTATAAAATGAAAATAATTATATAATGGCACCTAACTCCTAGAGTAAACAAGATGTTATCTATACAAATGTGTGATCTATAAATAGTATTTATTATCTATTATTATTCATGCAACACTCCCTGTGAGCTATTTCCCCATTTTGCAGATGTACAGGAGGATTGGGTCCCCAGGGAGTGACTACTAAACTGGTGTAGTTCCTCATAAATAGCAGTACCCTCCCTTGCCCCTCACCCCCAGGCCCACTTTGTTCTGGTAAGAGCATAAAACTCCATGAAGTCCAGTGCAGGCATGTATTTCTTTCTTTTCTTTTTTCTTTTTGGCATGTATTTCTTAACTCAAATGACCTGGGGCTTTGGTGTGATGCAGCACCCTGAAGGCCTGCCACTGCCTAGGACCACCCAGAGTTTGCTGCGTCATCCCAGGCCTTCAGGATCAAGTCACTTTTCCCCCAAACTGGCTAGGGGCCAGACCCAGCACTCCATGGTGTGTGCTAACCAGAACTGCCTGGGAGGGGAGGAGAAGAGGGGCAGCTGCTATTTAGTTCCTGTTATCTCAACTTTAGCCTGACATTATAGAATGAATCACTTTATAGAATGAAATCAGTCTGTGTGTGTGTGTGTGTGTGTGTGTGTGTGTGTGTGTGTGTGTGTGACCATGTACTTTACTCACATCTGCTCAAAGTTGAGCAAGCTGGGGCTGCAGTATGAGTCATGAACCAGAGGGCTTGCCTCCACAGCTCCTTCTGTCCGGGGATGGCCCAGGAGCAGATAGCACAGCAACCAGGGTCAGAATATCCCTCAGAACAGTGGCACAAGGGCACTGATACCTGTCAAGAGCACAGAATCTGAACATCTCACAGAGGAAACAGCCTCTTTCCTCAAGTGTCCCTTTTGGTTATCACAAGGGCCAGTTTAAATTTTAAGTCAAAATCCTTTTCTTTACTCCTTATAGCCTGGACAGCTTACAAAGTGTATTTTTGCAAATATTGCTTCATTTGCTTCACAATAAATAAGGACAGGTATTATCATTCCAATCTTACAGATAAGGAAACTGAAGCTCAGAAATCAGCTTCTCACATTTTTATAGAATGTTTAGGTTTAGAAAGCACCTTCCTCAGCCCAAGCTTATGAAACAGTCATTGAAAGTATCACTTCTGCCCTCAATTTGCAGATGAGGAAACTGGGTGTCTGAGAGAAGTGACTTTCCCCAAGATCATAGAGCTAGTACACGAAGTGCTTTGACTAGCCAATGGCTCTCAAATCTGAGCCAGGCCAGGAGTCTTCTAAAATGTTATACAGCTGTAAGGGTCAGAGCTGCCTCTAGAATTCAATGCACTTTCCACTCTATTACATTGCTTCATACCCTGAGTGCTCTCAAAGCATTGTTAACTAGATAGAAAGTTGGTTTTCTGATATAAAATGACTGTGCAACCTCAGATGAGTTTAAATTTCTCAGTGTTCTAAGCAGATCCCTAAGACTCTAAGTTGCAGAGGACCCAACCTATATTGACAGAAGAGGCAATCCATCCCTTGAGAGTTCCAGACCATAAAGAAACCATATAACGAGTCTTTAACCCTAAAAATGTGAGGTGCACTTGTATCAACCAGAGTTTATTTGAGTGATTTGTATAAGATTCTTTTGCAGATTTAAAGAATCCAGAACCCCTTTGTCTACCATTCAAAAGTTAGTGTAAAGGGAAGCTTTGCAGTCCCAAGTCATAGAATTCATATTTGATTCCTGGCTCTAGTTCAGATCTAGGGAGAGCTTCTGTCCTCCTGGCTCATTTCTAGGGAGACTGCTTCCTAACAATGGAAGGAATTGCTAAAAAAAATTGCTGCAACAGCCACAGCTTTGCCAGACCAGAAGGGGCTATAGATTTTTATCCTCTTTACACCCAGAGCCAAGGTGCATCAGAGACATGAGTAGAATGCTGAATAGGGTATGACTCACTGTAAGATGGAAAAAGACAAACTCCCTAGTCTGGGACTTGGGGAGCGGGGAGGGGTACCATATGTCCTTCAAGCAGCAGGGACTTTCTAAAGCAATTCTTCTTGCATCATAGGTGAGTCAGAAAGAAAAACTGACTCCTCCAGCTTGGATTAAATGTGAAATCATCTCTTTCAAGAATCTCAGAACCAGGGCAAAAACTGAATCTGTCACATCATTGAGTCAGAAGGACACCCACTGCATTACAAACTCATTGTTTGCAAAGCCTTAGTCTGTATGCAGTGGGGAGACTGGGTTTGAAGAGATCAAATGAGATAATATTGGTAAGAAGCACAGTGCTCAGGACATAGTGCATTCTATAGCATTACTTATTCCCTTTCCTTCTCCATCTGATAGGAGAGAGACACACAGTTCCTGTCCTCAGGAAGCCCCAATCCAAGTCTTTCATTTCAGGTAGCTCCTCTTCTGAAGAAAGAGACAGTCCTTGCCCTCAGAAATGCTTCTGTCTGATGAGGCAGATGGAGTCTTTGCCCTCCCCAAGATATACTCAGGGGGAAAGGAAAAAGAAGCTTAAAGGTTTACATTATGAAGGAATGTAGGGCTTTGAAGCTTAGGAGAGTCTCCCTGACTAATTGGTTCTTCAGAGCAGAGTTACTCCATTCCCTGAGGACTTAGGGGGTATTTCTGAGACTTGAGGGAGGGCACCATAGCACTCCAGTGCTCTTGTGCTGGCATGATTATCAATGACATCATTTAGTCAGCCAGATTCAATTAACATTTTTGGGGGGTGGTTGTTTGCAAGGCAATGGGTTAAGTGACTTGCCCAAGGTCACACAAGTAGGTTATTATTAAATGTTTGGAGTCAAATTTGAACTCAGGTCCTTCTGACTCCAGGGCTGGTGCTTTATGGACTGAGCCACCTAACTGCTCCTCAATTAACTTTTTTTAAAGGGGTATTTACTAAGTTGGGCAACTAGATCATATAGAGTTTTGGGACTGGAGTCATGAAAAATTTATCTTTCTGAGTTCCAGTCCTCAGATACTTACTAGCTGTGTGACTCTGGGCAAGTGACTTAAGCCTGTTGCTCAGTTTTTTAAGTTTGAAGGAAACAGAAAATCACTTAAGTGAACCCAAATGGGATCACGAATAGTTGGACATGACTGAAAACAACTGAATGATAATATTTACTAAGGGAGTCAGCTAAGAATAGTTGGAACAAAACACTACCCCCAAAAATCTGTGTACCACTCCCCAGTTAGTTCATATACAGTGTGCAGGGTAAAGGTCCTTCAAACTTAAGAGAGCTCATGTGGTAAAGTGCAAATTCATAGCTCCTGGTTGTTGGAGATCTTTTTCTCCTTTTTATGGGTACTGAAGATATTCTCTTTAGTTATTTTTGTAGCTTCTTTGCTAGGAGGTGGAATGTTCCTATATGATTCAAATATTGCTTACTTTGAAATAGTGGGTCTTCTGGTTGATCTGGTAAAAGAAGCAATGGTAGAGGCTTGTCAAGTGTAGTTTTGAGTGGATGCTAGCTCAAAGATTGCCTTCAAACTTGTGGTACATTTCAGAAGACTTACATTTGAAGGGTTTCCTAAGTACCATACAGAATCGGCATATATTAGTTGTTGAATTAAATTTAATTGTATTTTCCTGATGAAGAGAATAGAAGGACCCAGTATCTTAGGAATTTGTCCATACTTCTTTGGAGAATTTTACTTACTCTTACTAAGGAACATTTTAGATCTTTATTCTGGAAATTTTCCTCATCATTTCTCACTGGGCCACTTTCCTGGACTTTAAGACTTCCAGAAACTCATCACCTTGCAAAAATGAAATCAGCTCTGAAACTCATAACTCCACAGTACCTCCTGCACCAGGGCTCCTCCCTTCCTTTGGTTGGAGAATGTGGGCATTGAAAAGCACCTCCTTGGAGAATTCACTTCATTTATTTTCCACCTGGGGATTTTCCTGGACTTCATGATCTCCAGAATCTTATCACTTGGCAAGATGAAATCAATTCTGAAACTGTCACTTCATCAGACCCTTTCTCACCTGGCTGTAGGACTTTATCACATCCTTGCTGGATATCTCATCCCTTCCCTCCTTTTCAGCTTGTTTGTATGTGCTCTGCCATCATTAGATTATTTGCTTCTCAAGGGCAAGAACTGTCTCGTGCCTTTCACTATATCTCCAACCTTTAGCATCCTGCCTGATACATAATAGATACATGAATATAAATATACAGATACATAAATATACACATGCAGATATGTAGAAATGCATATACATGCACACACATAATACATAGACATACACTTTGCACACCAATGTAATAACATATGAACATAGGTATATAAATACCATTCATACACATAAATATAAAACATATATACATTTACATGAATACATACATACATACATATCCTTGTTACACGGTAGATTCTTTGTTTCTTCCTGCTGTTCTTTGACAATTCACAATTACTTTGTTCAGTCCAACCAGACTTTCCTAACAGGACACTTATGCATCTAGGAACAAGACCTTACCCTTGCAACCATCTCTCTCTGAAGCCCAAAATAGAGAAGGAAAAGATGGTTTGCATCTTGATATTTATGATCATTCTTTCATTTCCTCAGTTGTTACTTGAATAATATTAAAGCATTAGCTGGGGGAAGTCACTGCCACACTATTGCCATGTGTTCTTGAGGAAAATCAATGAGCTGGGACCCAAGGTTTGGAGGAAAAGCACCAGCACAGAATGTAACAGGACAAGGTGATCTGCCCTTTGGCTTATTAGGGGGAAAAAAACTAAAACAAAAACCAAAAACCAAAAACCATAGTGCTTGGATCTTACTGGAAAGACAGCAGGTGCATAGTGAGAGTTACAAACAGAACCAAAGGAGCAGGGCCAGCTGGTTGGTGTTTTCTAAATGCCTAATGCAGGAGATATTTTAAAATCTATCTTTGTTGCCAACCCCTGCCCACCTTTGTTCTCTGCTTAAGTGATGTGTGAATCCAAGACTGAGTTCTAGTTCCCCAGTCCTTCTCTGCTGGGTTCCCCTGCTAGGAACATCATCTAGGAGTGGGCATGGCTGTGTACTGAGGTCATAATACTTGTTTCTTCTGGAACAACTTTCCCTAAATAGCTTTAAATCCAACTGCTTACATGACATCTATCCTGCTTTTGCTTGTCCAGATGAGCAATAATCATCATCATACTAAATATTTATACAGAATTTTAGGGTTTGTAAAAGCACTTTCTAGACAGACATATGTGTAATGTGTGCTTGTGAGCGTACCTGTGTAAAATGTGATCCTTACAGCAGCTTTCTGAGGTATGTGCTGTTATTATTTTTACAGATGGATATAATAAAGTCACGTCCACTTTAAGGTAGATTTTGCTCTTTGATCTGTTGTATGTACTGAAAGCATAAGTAAATAAATATGAGAGCAGACAGTTCAGGATCAAATAGGTTGTGACTCACCCTGGGTCACATAGTTATTAATGAGTTAAGGTGAGATTTGAATTCAGGTCTTCTTGACTCCAAGTTCAGTAAACTATACACTACTGCTCATCTATGGATGCAGCAAGGTTGGGCTATTTTCTAGATCTGTGGCACAGATGAGGACCAATGGAAAGATCACTAGATGGAGAATTTGAATTCTAGCTCTGCCATACCTGGGTAAACCTTGTTCACCTCTCTGTTCCTCCAGTGTCTGATCTGTCAAGTGAGGAAATTGGATGAGATGGTCTCTGTGGTCTCTTGCTACTCTAACAGTTTTCTGTATGCTCAAGCCTGACCCTTATGCACTGTGTATATGTCTAAGACACTAAAGAATGATGTTTCAGATTAGAAACAGAAGCCCTTGTGAGATCTATTAACCTAGAAGCTTGCTGACATGGCACATGAGAAATGTCATGAGGATTTTTGACAAACCCAGCAGAGATTCTCCTGAGGGTTTGCAATAGCTTGGATCATAGATTTAGAGCCAGAAGGCATCTCAGAGGTCATCCAGTCCTATTCTTTCATTTTATAAACAGAGAAACTAAGTAAAGTTTGTGAGTACATTAAAGTAATGGGGTGCTTTCATTCAATTAGATGGACAAATTGGAGAAAGGTCTTTAAGAAATAATGTAATATATGTACAAAAAATCCCCAAACTATGTATGGAATTTATGCTATGATCATAGAAATCAAGGACCAGATAAAAAGTCCTAAAGGACACCTAGAGGGAGGGACTGAATAAGTCGTGATACTCTAGGTTAATTAAGTTAATATAAATAATAATTAAATAAATAATAATATTAATTAAGGATAGTGGATAGTAACTAGTGTGTGGTTTCACTGATATAGGGAATGCCATGAAAAGAAAACTCCTAATATTAGTTGCTACCTTCTCTTGTAGACCCCTCAGAAGCTTTAGCATCTTTCCAAAGCTGATAGACAGTTATGGCCAATATCTCACTCTGAATAGTGGTTAATTCCAGCTTTGAGGACCCAGGACCACAGAAATTCAGGAAGTTCTGGTTTTGGAGTCAGAAGAAGTAAATTCAAATCCTACTTCTGCTGTAGAATTAAAGTTGTGTTGTTGTACCACGTCTAATTCTTCATGACCCCATTTGGGGTTTTCTTGCCAAAGATGCTCACCTGGTTTGCCATTTCCTACTCCAGTTAGTGTGACAGTAGCCTGGCCCTGATGATTTAACAATTCCTACCAAAAATTCTGATGAAATCTGTGAAGTGTCCTAATAGCACGTAATGTAATGAAGCTCTTGCCTCCACTATGTGAGATGAGCCCAGCTTTCAGAGAGACCCAAAGAATAGAAATCATCTTGCATACATATGATCCTAATGCTTAGAATTCAGTGCACAGAATGGCATATTTAGAAGCGACCTGAGCAGGCATCTAGCAAATACATGAAGGAAAAAAACCTCTTTTGTTTCTTATCTGTTCAGCATGGACTTGAAGGCCCTTATAGAGTAGGAACCCATTGTACATAGACCCTTGAAGTCTCTGGCCAGTCCTCCAGTCAGATCCTTAGTTAGCGTTTCTTCTGCCCTGTGTCTGAGAGGCCAGAGAATCACACAGCCTTCACTCCCAGCAAACTCTCCCACACAGTGACGTCAGATAGGCTGATGGCCCCCCTGGAATGTGTCAACCAGACCTTGGCGGGCTCGGCATGACGTTGCCTTTGTTACAGCTTCCTGACCTTGCCAGCCCCTGCCTCGGTAACTCAGTCCCCGTTTTATGGCAGAGTATATAACACATCAAGATGAACAAACAGGGTCTCTTAAGAAACATAAAGTATGAAAAACAAACCGCAGATGAATTGAAATGATAACACTGTTTCCAGTTGGCCTTTTAAAATCCTCACTCTTTAAACCCCTGTTTTGGCCACTTTGCTTAGAGGAAGCTCTGTGTGTGTGTGTGTGTGTGTGTGTGTGTGTGTGTGTGTGTGTGTGTGTATGTGTGTACACAAAGACAAAATACACATATATACATATATGTATATAATTCTATGTGTATAAACATATTCATGTACGTGTTTATATATATAATATATATAATATATATATATATATATATATATATACATTAAATATATTTATTTCTTGCAGACAGTATCAAAATGAAAGACAACTGCAAATTTGCCAGAAGATAGAAGGAAACCCCTACAATTCTGTCAAGAAGACCAAAGAACTTTCTTAAGGACAGAACAATAGGATGCTTTTAACCTTGGGGGTGAAATGTCCTAGTTTCTCTCTCTCTCTCTTTTTTTTAAACATCATAGTATCATAAAACTGAGAGCAGGAAGGAATTTTAGAGATCTTTTAGTCCATCCCTTCATTTTCCAGATCAGGAAATTGAAACTCAGAAAGGTTAAAAACTTTGCTCAAGCCATGGTCACTGAACTACTCAGTGGCATAGCTGAGATTTGGACTGGGACCTTTGATTGCAAATCCAGTAGGTTGATCATTTGACCACCCTACCTCCCACATGCCCATTAAAATTTTCTTTCAAGCTGTGATTATTTTGAGAAATGAAGATGTGGTCTCAAAAGAGGAAGAAAGAAACCACAAATGTGGGTAAAAGGATCAGTTTCTTCTCTGATTCTTCTTCTGCATTATCTCCTGGTTGCCAAGGTATTTGTTTATGGGTGAAGTAACTCACCATTAGGCAGGGTAGTGGTCCCATAGACCTCTAATGAGTTGAGATTAATGATTTGTAGAGGAATCTAGACTTGGATTGTTATAGGTGAGTTGGAGCTGCTACTTAGAATATGTGACTCTGTGTGATATTTTGGGCATCAGAATCCATTGTTTCCTTAATAAGCAATTGGCACTTCAGAAGGGAATTACATTGATATGATTAATTCAGAAATTTTCTCTCAGTCTCCTGCTTGTCCTGCTTGTGACAGTCATGCTATACTGATAGGCAATTTCAGGATATTTATCTTTACATGGGAAAGCAGAGCCAATTAGGAGATTGGTATTGTTGACCTTATTCTGGAAGAATGTTGAATCCAAGGGAGAAATTCAATTCAACAATCACTAATTAAGCACTTGATGTGTTGTCCTTC